>NC_137958.1:8911528-9481528 GCF_963924665.1 Micromys minutus
AATACTGTATTTAGTACCTAATTGAAGCAGGTGTTACAATCAAACTATAGGATATAGTACATGAGCGTAGCCTTTAGAAGCAACCATCCTAGATGAATCCAAAGTTTTCATTGACTCTTCTTATCCCTATGACTGACCATGAGCGGAACACAGGAACACAAAGATCTTCCACAGGTTTTCTGGACAGTGCATTCTTTTTTTGCAGAGCAGCAAAATCACCAACATCCTGCACATTTGCAGCACACTTGAGGACCGAGGCTGGGATGAAATATTACACCAAAGTAATTCCTTTGCCGACCATCAGATGATCTAGCTGCCCTCTACTTTTTCTGACATTCTTTCTTCAGAGCATTCAGTTCATGTAAGCTGATTTATATTTAGAATGGTTACTGAAGGGGATAAACCAAGTTGGTAAAAGAAGGTTTGGATTTTAACGTGTGAGGTAAAAAACAAAACAAAACAAAAACAGAACAGAAGAAAAACTTCAAAAAATAATCAATTGTCCTTTCTTCCGCACACCCAGGAAACTGGCAGAGGTGTAAACTCTGAATTCCAGCAGAGGGCAAACTCAGCCTTTTGGTTTTTTAGGTGTTTGGACTACACCAGGTAGAGCCTTCCCGTTTAAAACAATGTTTCCGATAATGGTTCACCACTGCTGAAAGCCACAGAAATAATGTTTCAGATAACAGTTCACCTCTACAGAAAGCCACGTAAGCATTTATGGTTTGCATCATTAACCACTTGGTTGAAAGATGAAGAAGGCAGGGAGTTAACAGAGGAGAGCCTGTGAGACAGGAACACAGGGCTACATCACTACCCGCAGGTGTTGGTATCAGGAAACACTTTCACCTCTGAACCCAGTAATGATAACATCCACAGGTGACAAGGCACATCTGTTTCCATGGCAATGGCCATACATTCTCAGCGTATGTTTGGTTTTCACCTTTACCTGGGAGCAGTTATGTCACAATTTAAGTAAAAGGGAGACCCTTCTGCCCCCTTCCCTTTTTTCTTTGTTCTATCTTCCCTGCTTTTGTCTCCACTGTCTTCAACAAACCTCTTCCATGTGGAACGGTAGGGGCCTAATATCTGTCAGGGTCTGTGATTCTATCACAATAGCAGGAAGCCATCTTTTTCTGCACATCTAACAAGAATACGTGGTACCTTCATAGCACTTGCTCCAAGGGAAGGAAGTCATTTTTGCTGATATTTTTCTGTTTGTTTTTTGTTTTAATTCCAATGTCATTGCCCCAAATATCATTGATAGAATGGGACTTAGTTGTTCTAGAATGAACAAGTAAACAGTCTGCCTTGTAATTGGGTAACCAAACATGGCGTATCACATTGAAATGTGAGGCTTCTTACTTATTATTTTATGTGTGTATTTGTTGCGTGTATGGCTATTCACCACCTGTTCTAACATATATATATGACTAAAATTCTTAAGTTCCAGTCAATGTGGTTTGCTGAAAGGCAGTCTCAAAGTGTTCTCACATTTGAACTTCAGGTGATTTGACTCAACATAGAAAAAGATCTGCCCTGGCCATCTCACTGAGCACAGAATGAAAGGGCTGTGACACCGACTCAAGCTGGAAACTCAAAGGGGGATGTCCTCAGCATCAGACATGGTTTGGCAGCAGCACGGAATCCTCCAGAAACATACAGTAGAAGTCAGGATGCAAAAGAACACTTCAAAAATCAGATGTGGGTATGATCACAAGAGGCATCATGATGAGGCGTCACAGCAGCAGATGCCAGCATGTCCCTCTCGTGGGGAACAGAGCACTCAGGCTTGTTTGTGTTTCCATCGTGAACAGAGTGGAACATCTATTGTAAGCAAGAGCAATCTGGTGTCAAGTGCTTTGTTCAAGGTGGCAGAAGAGTGGCAGACCTCGGTTGACATTGGGTTGACTTCCATGACACATACATTCTCAATTCTTTCTCCCCTTAGCCTGTACCTGTGACCACCCAACTAACCTGCTTGTTCCTGTCCCACTACAATCTACCCAGTAGCCACAGCCAGAAGAAGTGCATGCAGCTGCCATGGACTGTAGGGAGCCCTTTGTGCCACACCCAAACATGGCGCCGGCTTCCCGCCGAGAACTCAGCAAACAGAGCTGTTGCCCAGCCAAGAGACTTAATGCACATGCACCACATAAGTCACAGCCCACTCTTGGGGCACGTGATTGAGCTACAGGAGGATGCACCAATCAGGTAGCAACACAAGTCTCTTAGGCATATATAGCAGTGCATTTTATCCCCCACGTGAGAGAGGAAGACGTGGAGAGGAAGAGAGTGGAGAGATTGCGGGAGACCCCACGTGGAGGGATGGTGGAGAGATACCACGTGGAGAGAAGCCCGATAGGAGAGGTTGTGGGAGATCCCGCATGGACAGAGACTGGACAGAGAGATCGCTCGTGGGGGCCTGCGTGTGAGAGGTCGCCTAGACAGTAGAACTCGGTAGGGAGTCCCCGGCCCAGAGAGAAGTTTCCTGTTCAAGAAGCCCCCTGCTCAAAGTGCTGTTCAATAAAGGTTATCCGCAGAAGAATCTGTTTGTTGCACGCCTGTTCCTAGCGGCAGGAAGCGTGGGCGTGTGACAATGGACCCATTTCTCCTCTGCCTTGGTCCCTTTTCTAACTCCTTAAGTGATCTGCTTCCTGCTCACTGGGTACCCAACTCTTAAATGAACTGTACCCTACCTCTCTACTGTCTCTGGCCCAGAAGACTGTAAACTACACTCACATCCCCAATCCTGATCACTACCTGATCTGCACAGTCCTGAGCTATGCATGGTATTTTTGTTTCTCAATGATTGAGAACAATTCAAAAAAACACTGTTTTATGACATATAAATTTTATCTGACATGGAAATAGTAGTGTCCACGAAGAAGACTTTCTGCAAGACCATACCACTGGCTTCTGAACCATCTGTGGCTACTTTAGCTTCACCAGAGCAGAGTCATCATGGTACAGCAAGTTGCAAAGCACATAACACTTCCCTCCACCCATGGCCTTTGCTTGTGAAAAGGAGGGGTAGCTCAGTAGTGGGGCATTCTCCTGGCATGTACAGGACCCTGGCTTCACTCTCAAGATTAAAAAAAAAAAAGAATAAGAAGAAAAGCAAGAAATGTCTGGGGATCATACCCCAGCTCACATGGTCTGGCTTCTGTTTCTTTCCAGCTCAATTCCTTCTTGTGACTTGTTAGGTCCCTAAATCTCAAATGTCACTTCCCCAGGAACCCTTTTATTTTTGTCACTGTTTTGTGTGAAGAGATACTATGACTACTGCAACTCTTTATTTTTTTAAGTATTTAATTGTGGTCTGGCTTGCAGTGTCAGAGGTTCAGTCCACTATCATCATGGCAGGGAGCATGGAGGCAGGCTGTCACAGTGCTGAAGGAGTGGCTTATAGTTACATCCTGATCTCCAGGCAAAGAAAGAAAGCTGGGCCTAGCACAGGCTTTTGAAACCTCAAAGTCCATCCTCAGTGATTTTACCCAACAAGGCCACACCTTCTAATCCTTCCCAAATAGCTCCACTCCCCGATGACTAACTAGGCATTCAACTGTATGAGCCCATGGTGATATTTTTATTAAACCACCAGCAAAGGTGTGGAGCTTAGCTACTCCCCTTAGTTCACACATCACTCCATGTATTCTTTATGGACCCTTGGGTGACCTTTCTGCATGGAATCTCTTCTTTCACAAACAAGCTTGCTTGGTGTCAGTTCAAGCACCAACCCATGCTCATGCTCACGTACAGCAGGTGTCTAGGTCCTTCTCAGAATAACTAACTTGAGATTAGGTAAATAGTAAAATTAATAGAAAAATTCATAAATATTGGTGTAGCTAACATCTCTGTCCTCAGGTAAGTTTGAGTTTAATTTAGTCCTCAGTATGCTTATTTTCTCTACTGTGATCTGCAAAACACAAAAGAAAAGTAAAATCTTATGAAAACTGTGTGTGGGCACAGAATATCCGCATCAGCACAGGAAATGCTGGCCAATTTCTTCTTCATGTAAATGGAGGTTCAGCATTTAACAAAGTAATTTATAGTTTCTTTCCTGTCTCATTAAGCCATATATGTAAGTGTTCTAAGTCCTTGTTATCTCTGGGTGAAATACTGCTTAAGTCATAAGACACTGAGCTTAGATTGAGACAAAATGCCATCGTGGGTTTGATTCTACTCCATTCAGGTACCGAAGCCACTGCTTGGAAGCAGGAGCACAGCGTGGCCCAGGGCTGTAACTTCTAAACCTGCATGCAGAGAAAAGCTTATCTTCACACTTGGTTCCACACTTCCATGCTCCTTTTTGCTTGTCTTCCTCAGTTTCTGTTGCAAGATTTGCTAAGGAACACATCTTCTTAATATATAACAGACGCAGGCCCCAGAAATTTACAACAATTTGCACCATTCTTAAGAATGTTAATCAAAGTATGCGCTAGCCTGGCCTAATCATTCCAATTCATCAAATATATACACAGGTTAATTATGTAAGAATAGGTGATTAGATGAGATTTTTTTTTCTGGAAAGATTTTGCTGTGATAAGGAATCAAAGTCCAACCTCTGGAGCCTGGAATCCTTCTAAGCGTCTCCAAGAGCAGAGCAGCACCTCCTGAGCTGTGGGCTTTACAGAGGGCTCTTGTCTCAGAGCTAATGCTAAGCATCAATCCATGGCCACTGATGGTGGGTTAAATTAATATAATTGAAGAGGGTTTGTGCAATTTAATACTTGATTAAAGCTGTAACCAGGGGACAAGAGCATTATTGCTGAGACCAAATCCATTTTGACTCACTCTATTCCAGAGTCTCAAAAATACATAATGAAACGGAACCTGGGCTCTGACTGGCTAGGCTGTACCTGCATCAACACCATCCACTCTCTATTCCTGTACATGCCAATGGCAGGGCACACAGGGCAGCTGAGTCACACCAGGTTACACAGAGGAAGGACAGAGCCCCTGCAGCTGAAAGAGATACTGCTATCTTTCTTTCAGATATCCCCAAGGAATGTCTGGCCCAGGAATATCTAACCTTCTGGCTCTGAGATGCAAGCTGTCATGTTTACACAGAGAAACTGAACAGTTAAACTTCAGCAGGAAAGCTGACAAAAAGGTTCACACTGTTCTAAGTAAGTTTGCCCTTGTTGCTGGGTTATATTTGTGGCTGTACTTTTGACACTTGCATTGGGCTACACTGTGCCTGTCCTTGGCCACAGGCAGACTAGCCTATACTGAGACCTGGGATTTGGCCGCCCCGACCACAGACTAGTCAGCTCTCTCTGCTCCTGTCCTGAATCTGCTCCAGCAGTGATTCTGTATCCCTGAGGCACACAGCGGTGCTTGTCATGGAGTAGATGCTAATAAATAAACATGTTATGACTGTTTGACCAATTTTCTTTCTTGTCTTAACACGTTACATAAGTTAACATAGCAGAATTGCCATCTCTGCTTTGAAAAGCCACTTTGTGATGTTTCGAATATGTAACACCTGAATTTTAGGTAGAAAATCTGAGAAGGCGGCTTTATTGTGATCATTTTGTAGCTTTTTCACAATATTTTATGAAGATAATGGTCTTTCTCAATTTTATTAGTTTGCATTATCTTTCTGTTCTATTCATCTGTTTAGCTACTAAAAATATTTGGAGTCATGTTAGTGATGAAAAGATCAGTTTACATAGCAAATGGCATTGCAAAGATAGATTCTCAAAAATATTGTTCATGCCTTATTTCTACCGTTTATGATATTATCTTTGTATAAGATTAGACAGGAGATTTGGCTCCAACTAGATTTGCCTTAGGGAAGCTACACAGGCTGAACTTCTGACTAAGGCTCACCTTCCTAGAAACCAACATCCCTTATGTCTTAGTTGGTATTCTACTGCTGTGAAGAGACACCATGATAAATCTTATAAAGGAAAACAGTTCATGGGGGCTGTCTTACAGTTTATTCTATTATCATCATGGTGGGAAGCATGACAGCATGCAGACAGACATGGTGCTGGAGAAGGAGCTGAGAATTCTACATCTGGATAGGCAGGCAGCAGGAAGAGAGAGACACTAGGCTTGGCTTAAGCATTTGAAACCTCAAAGCCCACGCTCAGTGACACACTTCCTCCAATGAGGCTATATCTTCTAATAGTGCTGTTCCTTGGTGACCAGCATTTAAACCTATGAATCAATGAGGCCCATTTCTATTCAAGCCACCATTACCTTCTCCTGCTGCAATGTCACAGTCGTGCATACTTCAGAGTCAGAAGGACTGCCTGGTGCTTGCTTTGCAACACATTTTGCCAGGAGCTCGGTTTGGGATTCCAGCATTTCTTAGCCTTACCTCTCTCATCATTGCCATCTGTGAGGTCATTCTCTGTCTCTCTCCCTCTCCCTCTCCCCCTCCCTTTGAGCCCACTACATAGACTTCCCTGAGGGACTACAATCACAGCATACATGCTCTTTTACAGTCAACTCTTCCTCTAAAAGTCAAGTTACTGGGAATGGAAATATGGATCCACAGGTAAGAGCACTGGCTATTCTTCCAGAGGACTGGGATTTAATTTCCAGCATCCACGTGGTCCCTAACAACCATCTGTACATCCAGTCCCAGGGAATCTTATGACCTCTTCTGGCCTCTTAGGGCATCAGGCACATACATAGCACACACAATTACATGTAGACAAAACACCCTGCCAAGCTCAGGGGCTCCTAATGTGTTCCAGAACAATGTGTCAAGCCATGCTAATTTATCCTCAGCCATCAGTCACCACTGGAGCAATGGCTCCATGCTGGCTGCTTAGTGCTATGTTGCTATAGAGACAGCATGAAGAACTGAGAGAAGGGCAAAATATGGGGCCCAGGGACTTCTGAACCACTGGAAGGTCAAAAGTTAATTATATCAAAAGATAATTGGGACCTCATTCACTCAATAACAAACAATTAATGTGAAAATTAGTAAAGGGCCTGTGCAAGCATCTTCTCAAAGATGATATCAGATACACAATAGGTCTGAGTAACAAGATCATTGATCATCAGAAAATCCCCAGTCAAGACCAAGAGGCAGAAACAAGCCAAGAGTCTAAAACAGACATGTGGGTAAGAAACAAGTGCCAGCTGATGGGGAGAAGCCAATCCTGCCTTCTGCAAAACCTTGGTTGGCTCTGGAAGACAGAAGACTAAACACAACACCCAGAACTGTTATGAAACACAGGCCTTAGTGACCTACTCACACGGGAGAAGGGAGCCTATTGTGGTTGGGGAGGAGGGCTTGGGTTACAGGACAAAAGCAGAAATGAAAGGAATAAACCGGATCAGGAGAACAATCTCTGGCATGATGACGATAGTTAACAATCATTGTGAAGGTCAAGTTTACTTGGAAATCTTAGCACACTTGCACACAGAAACACAGACATGCACATAGCACATAGGGCAGCAACATAGTAAAGTGATACACACTGTCATCATCCCGATAGGTGGTCAGTTCAGAATTCATGTGTGTGAAGTTGTGGGTGCATATGTTTAAATATGTGTGAGTGTGACTCTCTGTGTGTGAGTGTGTATGTGTATGACTGTATGTAAGTATATATGAGTATGCAATTGTGTGTGTATGAGTGTGTGCATGTGTGATTGAGTTTGTGTGTTTCAGTGAGTGTGTGTTTCTGAGTGTGTGTGTGTGTGTGCAAAAATATATGTATGCTATATGTGAGTGTGTATGAGCATGTTTATGAGTGTGTGTATGTAATTGTGTGTGAGCACACAGATGTATACTATATTTGTACATATGTGGAAGCCTCTGGTACCATTCTTCAGACACTGACCACTCTGTTTTTAAGACAGGGTCTCTCACTGATACATAAGGGTAGCTGTCAAGTGAGCTCCAGGTATGTTCCTGTCTCTGCCTCCCCATCACTGGAATTACAAATGTTTTCTACCATGCCTGAGCTCTGGGGATCAAATCAGGTCCTCACGCTTATATGACAAGAACTTGACCAACTGAGTCACTTTCCCTGACACAATATATGCAATTTTGAGCCCACAATATATGCCAATAAAGTTACAGAGCACATTCACAGAGGAGGAGGAGGAAGCGGAACACTTGCTACAGGAGCCGCCGCTCTACAGAGCTTCTCCAGACCTCTGTTCCCCAGACACAGCACACAGCGGCCTCATGGGTCTCACAGACCTTTCCTACCCATGCATGTCATCTTTGAATCAAAGGACACTAGTGTTTTCATTCCTAATGGAAAAGTGGACGTGAGAAGTGTCACCTATGACATACCACAGTCTACTTACCAAGACAAGAGACAATTCCAAATTGTGAGTTTCTAGAAAGAGGAGGACTAAGAAAGCCACAGAGGTCTTTGGTTAAACTGCTCTGATAATCAGCCTAAGTCCCATCTTGACAAACCATATCTCTACTGATGTGTCTCTGTGCTGTCAAAGGATGCTGTCCTTTCTCTAGTCTGTTTTTTCTGCATCTTCCCACACTTTCATCCACACAACACCAGCATAACAAAGAACAGTGATCCACAAATGCATCCGGAAAGGGGGGGGTGAGGAAAGCCTATTTTATAAAGAGGAGGAGCTTAGTAGCACTTCAGTTTTACATCTGCTGCAACTGAACAGAACCCAGGCGACAGGCAATAAGAAGTGTGAAGTTGCTTCTCTTCAGGTCGTGGTATAAGCAGAAGGGGTTCCGTAAGGCCTTCACACAGCTAACGTCCAGACACCTACACAGAGCTGGGGAGGTGAGTGGAGCCAGAGCCTCCACTGAGAGCTTCGAAGGACGCCAGGCCATGGAGGCGCAGGACAGTCCACACTGTACAATGACTGAATAAAAGATTTAGACTTTTTTGGTCACAGGGGTTTAATGGGTTTGAGTCTGAGGAAGAGACTTCCGGGAAGGTCACATGGAGATGGCAGCAGAGTTTTGTAAGAACCCACAGGATGGAAAAGGGCTCATGAAGTGGGTCAGAAGGGGAGTCAGGCAGGACTCCAGGTGAACGGTTGGAAAAGCAAAGACGAGGTTCCTTCCCCAAGGGAACCTTACATCCAGTGACAAATGGCCCACTTAAGCTACAAACACATCATTTTTCCCATGCATCCAATACGTGCATTTCCCTCAGCAGATGGAGGGAGGGACTCATAGAGCACCCTCCCTCTCCATTGCTCTGTCAGCACCAACTCTGACATACTTTCCTGGTCACGGTCTGAGTGTACCAACAGCACAACATCAGGAACTGTCTGAAAGAGATGCTGGGCACCAGACAAAGAACGGCAACATCAGAAGGTACCAGCCAGCAGTGAGTTACAGGTTTATCATATCTGACCTATCAGCAGATGGAAAGTTGGCCCCTATTTTATGAACTGCTGGAAAAGAAATACCATCTTAACATTTAAAATTAGAAACTTTAAATTTTGTGGGAATATTTATTTTGTTAAAACAGCCTCTATCTACACTTCGTTGCTTGGCACACATTGTCATGCCAATAATTAAAAATGGAACTACCAGTGACTAGATGGTTATTTCATTCCTTAATCTCATATTCATGGATGAGATTCATCAGATGATGTCAACCTTAGTCTTTTCCATCCCAGTGACATCTTTCTTGCTCTAATTGCCCATGAGTTGTTTCTGGAGCATCTCATGGCTACACTGTGTTTTTTGGTCACATCTGTAAACATGAAACCGTCACCTTTCCCTAATGCAGAGCCTGCTGAGATGCAGTCCAGGTCTAGAGATAATAACACCCGAGGGATAACTGCTTTATTAGAATTGATGTATTGTGATATGAAAAAGAAAATAAGCCAGGTGAGGGTCCTCAGGAGTGTGAGGGAACAGGAAGCAGTGTGTGTGGGTAGACACAAGGACTTCTTAAACACAAGATTGACTAGAACTTCTTGGGGGTCAGACACTCAGATACCTAGAGGAGGCACCTGTACAGGATCAAGATCCCTGGACAAAGAGCAAAAATGAGAGATGCAAATAACCGTATGTCTGTCTATATGTGTATGATTACATGTGCATGTGTACATTTATATTCATATGCATGTCTATTTGCTTGCAAATTTATACATTGTTTATGAGATGATTAAAATAACAAATCTGCATATTTTAAATGTATTTATACATACAGAATTACATATTCTTATTATTTTAAAATTTTTGTGTATGTGTATATTTGTGTGAGTTTATGAACACCATAGAGTGCTAAGTGTTCCTGAGCACTGGAAAGTCGAGTATCACAGAGGCCAGAGAAGGACATAAAATTCCCTGAAATTGGAGTTACAGATGGTTGAAAGCCACCATATATATACTAGGAATCAAACTCAGGTCCTCTGTATAAAATTGTATAAAGCTATATATTCTTATATATTACAGATTTCTTCCATGTAAGTTGTAATATGGATTTATATATGCATATTAAATTTTCATATGTAATTTATATAAAATATTATTTTATAAGTTGTATTATATAATAAAAAGAAAATAGCTTTCTATCTCCATATATAACTCTGTGTGTGCGTGCGGGCATGTGTGTGCATGTATGTATAGTTATATCATATACCACAGTGTACCTTCTGCAAGCAGGAGACATAAAAGAGCTGGTGGCGCATGTCAGTGTGAGTTCAGCACCCTGAGAAGCAGAATGGCTGGCAGGAATTACCATATGTGGAAATCTCTCATCTCTGACAGGCAGAAGCAGGCTCCTCCTTTCCCTTGTTTGGTTCTGTGCAGGCATCAGTGACTAGTTGATGCTTACAACCGTGGAAGAGGGACATTTGTTTTATAGACCCCACGGATCGTAACACTAATTACATCTGGAAACAGACAGAACAGTTGTAACTCATTCTTAATCTGGGTTCCCTTTGTCACAGTCAAGTGGACACTTTAACCCTGACAGTTTGCCTATGCTAGGAACATCAGGGTGGATGTTCTAGGCCAGGACAGACTGGCATAGAACTGAAATGTCAGGGACCCTGGAGGCAGGTCTGGGCAAACTGGCCCGTGGGCAGGCCTGATGAAGGCAGCTCTGAGTCTCCTGGGACTATGGGTTATTGCTGGCACTGGAATGTCTATGCACAGGAAATGTGTAGGTCTTGAGCAGAGGAGTGATCAGATCCAAGGTACGCTTTCCATGACCACAGTGCCGGCTCAGATGAGTGAAAGATGAGGTCAAGAGGCCAGAACTGAGCTACTGCAGCAATATGGGCAGAGATAGTGGGACAGACGTGAACAGTGGGGGTGCACAGCAGAGCCAGGGATGCTTTTTAACACACCAAAACTCCTGTTCCATGTATTCAGAGAAGAAAGATTCAGGGGCATCTTAGTTCATGAACAAGTTTATTTTCCAACTTCAGAAGGTAGTTTAGGTTCAGAAATAAGTTAAAATCTGATTTCCTGTGCATTTCCTGAACAGGCCTGGGAACTGAAGGCAGTCCGGCCACAGATAAGATTCAGCACATCTAGAAGCATCAATAATTGAGCAAAAAATGAGTAATAAGTTAAGATGAAAGACTGGTAATCGAATGTCATGCCTCAGGCAGGGGTAGGGAACCAGCCAATCTCAAAGAGCAGCAAGAACCCAATATTTATGCTTGTCTTTTTCTTGTCTATCTTTTGTCAGAATTCTAGGACACAGACAGAATTCTATTCTTTTATTAAAATTTTATTTATTTATGTATATGAGTATGCTGTCTCTGCCTTCAGACACACCAGAAGAGGGAGCCAGACCTCATTACAGATGCTTGTGAGCTACCATGTGGTTGCTGAGATTTGAACTCGGGACCTCTGGAAGAGCAGTCAGTGCCCTTAACCTCTGAGCCATCTTTCCAGCCCACAGACAGAATTTTTATTGGGAAATATTAACTCAGAGAATCCCAATACAATTTTGGCTGACAACAGACCTACTTTCAATAAAACCTGAGATAGTTCCAGAATAATTCTCCACATCTACAGGCACCAGGGAGTGCTGGGTGTAGGTGTTTCTTTTGACCTGCCAGTGCCCTCCCAAGGCCCCGTGACCCTTGTCACAGGTGAAGAGGCAGCAATGCCAGGTTAGAAACAGCAGTGGGATTCAGGTGTGTCCCTACTCCAAACCATGGGCATAGCAGGCTTCAGAGCACAGGTGACAGGCTCAGCTCTCTCCGTTCCTCCTCAAGCAAGCCAAGAGGTCAGTATTGAAATCTCATGACTACTAGATCCTAGACAAATTGCTACAAGTTTTTATGTACTTGCCCCAGTGTTTAAAGATAAGATCACTACTTGCCCTTCCTCCCTGTCATAACTCCCCCGAAAAGAAAGCAGTATGTGAGATGTGGAAGGTTTTAGAGACACAGACATAAATACTGGCAAAGAACTGTGTTAACTTTCTGTGAATTGCCAGCAGTCTGAGTAGTGAGGCTGCCTCCCCAGGGCCTCAAATGCACAAGGCTTTATCTACCTTCCTAGAAGAAATCCGTGCATTTCATGTCCTTCCTCAAAAGCTTAAAGGTCTCTGCTTTGAGCCATTTTGAAATGTTGTCCCTTCTCTTTCTTCCTTTCTCCGTTTTCATAGACAGAGCCTCAAGGTTAAGCTCCTTAGGATCTCGGTGACATCCCAGTATACCCGCATCCTCCCCTGTCTACTTACACATGGCCTCTCTCTGAACAAGGCCCCTTCTGGGCACAGGACCCAGGACTCAGAAAAGTCCCCTCTTCTTTCACAGTTGCACATCAGCTGGCTTCAGCACATGGTGGCTTGGGGTTGGGGGTGTCTGGAAGAAGCACATAGACAACAGAGCCCTTGCAGTGGTAGATGAGGGAGTTGGCCACTGTGCACTTGGCACTGTAATGAGAGACACCACAGCTTTGTCTTATTGGGCATCTTTCATGAGAACTAGGTGCAATCTCATTGTTGATGTTAGTAACCGCACCTTCTCTTTGTGGAAGGAGAAATGAAAATCTTCTTCAACAAGAAGGATGCTGGACCCACACACCAAGGTAATGTGATGGCACCAGGGCCTTGAGAAATCTAGGACATAATTCCCATTCTGGGTCTTCACACACCTACTGTCTTTCTGCATTTTTATTTACCTATTACATAAAATGTCCCAGATGTCCTCAGAGAAAACGTATTTTATACAACTCATGTGATTTGAACTGTGCATAGACTACTTTACTCTGCTGTGACAAAGTACCCAGAAGAACAGTGGAAGGCAGGAAAGGATGATTGGGCTCATAGTTCACGAGTACATTTCATTATGGCGGATAAGGCAGGATGGCAGGAGTGTGAGGTAATGGGCCCCATTGTATTCCTTTTTCATTCCTTCTGGAACCCCAGCTGTGGAACAGTGCTGCCTACATGTAAGATGGATCTTCACGTCTAGTTAACCCAACCTAGGCATCACCTCACAAGGTGCCCTGTGATTGGCCTGTAACCTGTCAACTTGGCAGTCAGCAGTGCCCTTCAAATCCTTTCTCTGTTGATTTGGACTTACATGGTGTAGGTTATGGTCCGAAAGAAGTGATAATTGTATTCTTACCTAAAATGATAAATTGACAAGTAATTCTAGAAGTAACCGGGGGAATGACTCTCAACAATCCAAATATGGTTCATTGTACTTTACAATAAATGCATAGTGTTGTCTTTGAGGAAGAGGCCAATCTCAAACACATGAAAATCAGAGTCAACTCCTAGAACTGGGTGGTGTGTGGCACAGACATAGCAGAAGCTCCCTAGGGAAAGATGGAGTCTGCTCCATTCAGCACTAGATTCTCTGCTGCCAAAAAATACACTCTGTGTATGTGCATATGTGTGTGTAAATACAGGTGTGTATATGTATGTGAACATGTATATGTATACAAGCATGTATTTGTGTGTGTGTATATATGTGATATTTATATGATAGTATGTGTGTATCTGTAGGTGTGTTGTGTATGCATGTTGCACGTTTGCCTATAAATGTGGAGACCAGAGATCAACTTTATGTATCTGCTCAGAAACTATCCATTTTACTTTTTTGAGTCAGAGCTTCTGACTCAGACCTTGAACTTGCCAATTAGCCTTGACTATCTGGCCACTGAGCACTAGGCATCCTTCTGCCTCAGTATCCCCAGGATTTGGTTTACAAATATTATCAAGCATATCAGTGCATCTTGCCTTTCATGTGGGTGCTCAGAATCAAACTCAGGTCTCAAACTTGTACAGAAAATGTTTATATCCAGACAGCTTAGGTTTTCTTATGTACATGTATGATTAATTCCTTGGTTAGAAGATTGGTGATTGGTATATTAGGTCTGCAAAACATATATTTAGAGGAATCAAAAGTCAGTTTGGAGCAAACTGGGCAAGAATCAGAAATTTCCAATACACCCAATTAATCTTAAAGTTAAGTTTTCTGCAAAGAAATCATATTTTTTCAACAGGAGCTGCTGGTAGCTCTCAGCTATACCTCTCCATTCTCCCTGGTGAACACAGTGTCTCCTTTAGACAACCACTAAAACAACAAAGACTCACAAAAGTCAAGGCTATGAAGCATGCAGAGGGGACCAATTTGTGACAAGTTTAAGACATGGTAGGAGGAAGAGAAGGGAAAGAGACCAAGCCTTCCAGCACTTTCTGGATCATTACATCATCAGCCCAGGACACTTTCTGAACCCTCTTGTACTCTGCTGGAGACTTTAGCTCATATTCATTCTGTAAACCATATACATTTATATAAACATCATATATACTGTGTACTGTGTGATATCATAGCTAATAATAGTAGTCAAGATTAGAATACGTCCTGGCTGGTTTTGTGTCAATTTGACACAGTGTGAAGTTAATCACAGAGAAAGGAACCCGAGTTGAGTAAATGCCTCAATGAGATCCAGCTGTGAGGCATTTTCCTTAACTAGTGATCAAGTGGGGAGGGCCCAGCCCATTGTGGGTGGTGCCATCCCTGGGCTGGTAGACCTGGGTTCTATAAGAAAGCAGGCTGAACAAGCCATGGGAAGCAAACCAGTAAGTAACATACCTCCATGGCCTCTGCATCAGCTCCTGCTTCCTGACTTGATTGAGTTCCAGTCCTGACTTCCTTTAGTGATAAATAGCACGTGGAAGTGTAAGCTGAATAAACCCTTTCCTCCCCAACTTGCTTCTTGGTCATGATGTTTGTGAAGGCATAGAAACCCTGATTAAGGCAGAATATAATCCTGCATTCATCTTATCTGGGTTACCAAGATAGATGGGATTGATTATATGAAATATGTCTGCCATTGGAACCATAAATCCTTATGAAATCAGGATCGATCTCTAATAAATTCTGACATTGTAGAAAGACATAAATGTGTTCATCTATGCTTTTGGTATAGATGCTCATAGGCAGGGAGTTGTGTCAGGTAACTCTATTGAAAGGACCATTAGAACTTAAAGATGTCCCATTCATGTTTATTAGTTATTAGAGGAAAAACATAAGAACACATGTTGGTCACAAGGAAGAGTCTGAACCATCCCAAACACATAGCTTGCACATCCTCCTGGTGTTCACACTACTCATGGATGGTGCCCACCTGGGGAGCTTGGCAGACTTTTGACTGGGGCTCTTTGGCATGGGCATGATTAACTGATGTGTTCAGTAATAAGTCTAAGCTCAGTTCCCATTTGATTCCAGAGGCTGGGTTGGAAACATGTGGCTCACTGGTCATAACCAATATTTTGCATAAATGATATATTTAGCATAAAATATCAGTCATGGTTCTAGGACCCACAGGACACAGGGATCCTCCTATCACTCAGTATTAAGGACTTGGAGGTCCCATTCCAGAGAACAGGAACAAATGTCAGACCTTAGTTTAGGGAAAACCAAATTCTTCATTAGAAACCACATTAATATCAGTAGTCTTGAGGAAGCTGAAGTAACTATGTTGCTACCAGACAAAGCAAATTTAAAATCAGGAAATATTACAGCTAAAGAGGCATTATTTTATAATTACAAATAACTGTGAATATCTGTGTAATTCACAGTTGAGCTGCAAAATGTTGGTAACAAAACCCAACTGGCATATCTATAATTACATCTAAAGGTCCCAAACTTCTCTCAAATGTGAACAAAGCCAACCCGGACACCAAACACTGCAGCAACAATTTCCATGGATATGATCTCCTTTCAATTGCAGAGTTCATTGGACAATAGCAATGGGTCTACACAGCCTGAGCTGCTGCCCACAGAACTCTCTGACATTTAAAATTATATAAGTCACAGACAGTATGTGATCTGACTATAATGGAAAATATTAGAAATTAATAACAGCACACTCTCTGCAAAATGTTCACACATTCAGAAACCAAGCTATACCTCTCTAAACAACCTGTTTCAAAGAAATTAAAAATGAAACCAAAGACAAAATCGCAAAGCTATGGCAGGTTTTGAATATGATGAAAATAAAATTATGACATATTAATTTTGGGTAACTTTTGAAGGAAACTTGTTACATTAAATGACTATATCAGGACAGAACAACTGTTTACACTCAGCATCTGAATTTCCCACTGAAAAAAACTAGAACAGAAAGTAAATACAATCAAAGAAACAGCACACATTCAGAGTGGAGATTAAGACAACTATGCCAGCAAAGCAATAGCCACAAAGAGGGAGTTCTTTGTGATCAATAAAATAAATTAAATCCGGCCAAATAACCAGAAAAAATGCAGAGTCACAACACAACTGGCATGAGGCACACATGTAGAAGCAGAGAAAGATCTCCTTGACTCAGAGCACGGGCTGCCTTTGCTGAGGACCTGGGTTAGGTTCCCAGCACACACGTCTGCTCATAGTCATCTGAACTCCAGTACACAGGATCCAACATTCTCCTGAAGTCTACAGGCACTGTGTACATTGTGGTGCACATATGCACATGCATGTAAAACACACATGCACACATACACAGCACATATATAACATAAACAAATCTTTTTTGAAGCCACAAATGAGTACAGTGAAATTGCCATAGATTCTACAGATATTTCAAACATAATATACATACTAATCATAGCTCAGTGAATGCTTTGTGATAATGAATTAACCAACTGTAATGAAATGTAAAATTATTAAAAAGACATATGCCTTCGTCAGTGTTCTAGTGTTATGAAGAGATGCTATGTTCAAGGCAACTCTTATGAGACAAGGCATTTAATTCAGGGGCTTCCTTACAGTTTCATAGGTTTAGTCCATGATCATCATGGCAGGAAGCATGGCAATGGAGAAGTAGCTAAGAGCTTCCATCCTGGTGGCCAAGAGATACACTGTGCACAGCCTAAGCTTCTGAAACACCAACGCCTCCTTCCAGTGGCACACCTCCAACAAGGCCACACCTCCTAATTCATTCCTGGAAAAGCCTTACATCTGTTCAGTAAGGAAATTTAATTTTCTGCTAAAAACTTTTTCCATAAAACACCTACAGGCCCAATGGCTCCAGTAATGGGTCCAATTGAACATTTAAGAAATAGTAACCTAGCAACAGGGTGCACAATAATCAGTGTCAGCACTCAGAAAGCTGAGATGGGAGGACTCTGAGTTCAAGACCAGCCTGGGAAAAAACACTGAACCAGAGCTATTTGTGGAACACTTTCTTATGAATTGTTCATCATGAGACCCCATAGACCCTCCCAAACAATACAGGCAAATGCCGATGTTCTCACTTGTCTGACACAAATAGATATTAAGAGCCCATTGTTAAAGATACAGCACAGGTTGCAGGATTTGGAGAAATCAGACTGGAACTAAACAGGAAACTTCCTCCCTGCTGGCCAGCTTTCCCAGTGCTGGAAACGTTGCACAGGCTGCGGGGAGAAAAGTTGTTGATGTTTTCTACCCAGTTATAGACTCTAAGTGTTAAATATGACTCTTCCTCCAGCCATGATGTATATATAGAGTGTAGTTTCTACTTCCGCACTTTAATCTCTGGGGGAACTGCACTACCAGCCACTGCCATGGTTCCCTTGGATATAAGGATCACACACACACACAGGGGTGGGGGGATGGATGAATGGATGGAGGGATGATTAGATGATGGAGGGAGAGACAGAGACAGAGATCTAGACAGAGACAGAGAGCTCATCTTTAACTTGCCTTATGGCTCAGCCACTGGGCTCTTCTAAGCCTCCCACAGCTAGAGTACCTTCTCCTTTACTCCTTGCTTAACACTCTAAATCCCTCAGCCTAGTTGCTTAGTTACCTTCTCTTTGCTCAACACCTTACATTTTCTCTCAACTTATTTGTGTTTTTAATCTCCTGCCTGGGGAAGTGGCCAACGGCCGATAACCCTCGCCTGAAGCATGGAGAATCCCTTTCCTACTCCTGTGTCTCCTAGCCTGCCTGTGGGAACCTGGAAGTTCCACCTCTTCTCCCCAGCCACTGGCCACTGGCATCTTTATTGATTGATGAAGAACCAATTGGAGAACAGGACCTTTTTTTGTTTACAAGCCGATTCCCAACCAAAGCATCAGAACCCCCACAGTTATGTGTCCACTAATGCATAGTAGTGTGACTATCATGGGGAAACCAACATCTTATGTCCCGAGTTGAAGCTTGCTTTACAAGAAGTATGCCATGCCAGATACTGTTAAGCTGATTAAAAGTAGCCCATGGCTGAGAGAAGCAACAACCATATGTGCAACCCACTCTTGTGTATTTTTCTAGTCTGACATGTGATAGTATTTAACTCTATGCTACCATGTTCCCTTAACTGCACACATAGGCTCACCACAGACCATAGATTCATGAGAAAAATCCTGTGTCAATAAAACATATATAATTTATCTAAATATTTCTGAGACTTTCATACCAAACTAAATAGGTGCACAGATAAGAGTTGGCTGAAGCTCACAGGACTACATTAAGTCTTGTCACTGATGATCAGACTCTAGGGTGTGCCTTGGCCATCCTGGGTTCTACATGGTCATGACTAGCTGCTCTGCAGAACCGTTCAAGGTCTTGTTCCAGGTGTTGTTTACTCAGCCTCACTAACACTGCAAGATGGTTTCTACCCACAGTGAGCTGGCTTGTCCCACATCAATCAGAAATCAAGACAATTTCCCACGGGTATGACCACAGGCCAATCTGGTCTGGACAATCCTTCAGCTGAAACTCATTGTCCCAGGTGATTCTTGGATGTGTCAAACCGACCATAAAATCTAACCAGGATATGGGTACAACAAATAATGTTTTTAATCGTCTTTTTGTCACTCCCCTACATCCTTTTCAATATTTCTTTGACTTTCTACATCTATCTCAAATGACCAAGGTTACAGAGTTCCAGGAAACCATAGTGGCCGAAGCCTGCTGAAATATCTCACCACAGCAACACAAACAGAAGAAACATCAATCTTTGCTGACCTAATGTTCATTGAGGCATTTCAACAAGGTTCATGGAGACATACCTACTAATGCCAGCAGCCTTCATTTCACTGGTACTCGGAGAATACTGGCTCAAATTTGGAAGGAGTAATAGCTGAGCATGTTCTGTTAACAAAACCCCAAACAGATCTGAACCAGCAGACATCAGTTACCAGAGCAAGATAAAGGTAATCTTCCATAAGCTGTGACCAAATGCCACTGTATAGCTGTGAGATGTCTCACTCTGAAGGCAGCGCAAGGATAAGAATATCAACATCTATGTCAAAGCGGTAGGTTAGTGTGTGATGTCAGTAGAATGAGACTTCTGCACAAACATTGTACCACAGGACAAGAGATGCATATATTCATGCAACTGTCACTCACTTCTTGAATTCTGGTCACTGAATGCTGGAAGAAGCTACCCCTAGCTGCATCCTAGGAGATTCAGGATATCACATGCTGATGAGTGCTCCCTAGACTTCCTAGTGCTGCTATCCTCAGAAATGTGTTGTGACTGAGGGGATGAAAGTGAATGCTTTCCCAGTGTCTCTGACCAAAAGAACCCACAGTGGAAAGGTTGTTGCTTTTCCCACACTATGTTTTCAATTGTGTGTTCATTCTTAGATTCATTCGTACATTTTCACACATATAAAGATAAAATGTTATTGTCTTGGTCACTATATTATTGCTGTAAGAAAAAAACCCACTATGACCAAGGTGACTCTTAGAAAAGTATTTGATTTAGAGCTTGCTTACTGTTTAAGAGACTTAGACTATTATATTAATACAGGAAGCATGGTAGTATTCATAGTGCTGGCACAGTAGCTGGGAGCTTTACACCCCAATGTGCAGAAAGGCAAGCAGAGAGAGAGAGAGAGAGAGAGAGAGAGAGAGACAGACAGACAGAGAATGATATATGTGTGTGTATTTTGTATGTGTGACTGTGTATGTATGTACATGTGTGTATGTATGTAGACATGTTAGTGTGTATATGTGTGTAGGTATATCTGTATGCTCATTTGTGTCTGCATGTAGATTAATTTGTCCCTGTATGTTTGCATGTGTACCTATAAATATGTGTATGCCTGGATATATATGTATGCACATGTGTGCATGTTCTGTGTCTGAATCTACATATGTACACTGTATTTGTATATAAATATGTATGTGACTGGGTGTGTCTCTTTGTACCTGTATGTATGTGTGCATGTTTGCATGCTACAGCGGTAAACTGATTTACTCTCATGAAGCTGATGCTGAGTCTCTGTTTTCGGCTCCTCACTTTCTCTGTTGGAAGCCAATGTGATAAGAGTAGCTGAATTGGTTGGGGTTAAAATCTTCATTCTTTTAAGGCATTTTATTTTAACAATTACAGTTTCCACATTCATTTTTGTGTTACATGGAGATTTAACAATGCCCTCAGTTTGACTTCAGAGAACTGCGTTAGTATTGGACTCTGCAAGATAACTGGAATTAGCCCAAGGCAGGCCATCCTATGCATGTTAACCTTGACCCTTTGCCATGGGTTCCTTCAGCACTATGCTCCCATATTAAGGAGGCATTGGGTATACCCAGGTCCATGTCCCTAACAATTTGCTACTAGGAGGGAACATTTACTGTGTCTGTCCAAAGCAGACTTTCTCCATAATCCATTCCAGTTTAAAAGCCTCTGGCTTTGCAGTCCAGGTGTCACCCATGGATATGAGGAGTCCCATAATTGTTCCCTCCATTGGTTTGTCCAGATTTGTTTTTTAAAGAATGTGATTCCCTTGGGTGTTGGCCTGGAAGTTCTTGTAAAAGTTCTCCCTGGGAACTGGTTTTGTTTCCAACTTACTAGGGACTATCACTTTTTTCCCTTGAAGAGTCCAAATTTGGGACAGTCTCCTTCTTCCCTGGAATGTCTATTGAAGTAACAGCCAATGTGACAACAGCTCTCAGCCAGCAGGCTGGGAAGTGAAACCTCAGACTGGCTTTCTTTCACCATGTTTTACTCTGGTGACTACAGTATCTCTCAGCCAGAGCAATACCCCCCCATGAGACAATTTGAATATCCATAAGGGTGTTTTCACTGCTGGTATGTCTAGTGTTCAGCTTATAGAAGATCATTCTACTTACTAGTTTTCAAAGTGCAGGTTGATGTTTCAAGCCAGAAGTGCTACAAAGCTCTTACAAGCTGAACCTGTCCCTGTAGACTGAACTTATTACTTGTTGCTCAACGTTTCTGTGTCAGGACACTGTCATCCTGGAATTTTCTGAAGAGAAGGTTCAGAGAGGGCAAGTGTTGGGAAAAACACTGGGGATAGGAGTGCTTACATCAATTAGAGATACAGCCTTGAATAATAGAATAAAATGTTCAGCTTATATATCCACTCAGTGTCTCACGAAGCTTCCAATTTCAGACTCAGTAGAAAGTGCAATCACAAAGACTGTGCCAAAGCACAGGAGCCCAACTGCAGAGATGAAACAGAGGGATGCTGGGATGCCTTTCAGGAGCCTGACCACCAGATACAATCATATTAATTGAGCTGCACGAAACGCCAGGATCTCGTGGAATTTCATTAATAAAGGCAATTTGAAAATGATTTTACAGCATTTTAGCTTCTGCCTTTCAATAATTACACACCACAATGACAGAGTTCTTTAACTACAGCTAATGACAACAGGCTCCAGATAAATGAGAAAATCAGCACAGGAGTGCTAGTGGTGCAGTAAATAAAATGTATCTCACAAACATAAGCTACCAGCATGATTCACTGCAATTTGTTTTTCCTACTTTCCATAGAACATCCCTCCCTGTAGGTCTCTACGTTCTCTTGCATGTGCACCTGGAGCCATGGTCTCTCCATGCAAACTCATTGCTTGGTGTTTTAGTCCCTGGGAGCTGTGATAGGTTTGGTTGGTTGATAATGTTGTTCTTCTCATGGGGTTGCATACCCATTCAGCTCCTTCAGTCCTTTCTCTAGCTCCTTCATTGGGGTCCCTGTGTTCAGTCCGATGGTTAGCTGTAAGCATCCTCAACTGTATCTGTATGACTCTGGCAGAGCCTCTGAGGAGGCATCCACATCAGGCTCCTGCCAGTAAGCACTACTTGGCATCAGCAATGGTGACTGCATTTGGTGGCTGCATATCGGATGGATCCTTGAGTGAGGCAGTCTCTAGATGATCTCTTCTTCAGTCCCTGCTCCTCTATTTGTCCTTGTATTTCCTCCCGTGAGTATTTTGTTCTCCCTTCTAAGAACGACTGAGGCATCCGCATTCTGGCCTTCCTTTTTTTTTTTTTTTTTTTTTTTGAGGTTCATTGAGTCTGTAATTGTTTTCTTGGGCACTCCAAGCTTTGGGGGCTGCATCTGATTATCATGGTAAGTGCAAACCATGTGTGTTCTTTACCACCTCAGATAGCTTGTGCTTTCATTCAAATGGTTGTTTACACTGGGTTCATATTTGCTTAGATGAGGAAGCCCTTATCTTCATAGAGTAAAGTGTTTTTTCGGAACCTGAAGTCTGGCTCCTACCGTGGGGAGATGAATGTGAAAGACTGAGGTGTAAGCATCATGGAGGAACTGAGGGTCTAAACGCACCTACAAGCTGAACCAAGTTCACGGCCAGCACGTGGCTGAGTCTGCAGTAAATGCACACAGTCACCATGGCAGCTTGGCAAATGCATTAAGCAGAGCATACAATAGATGCCACACTGAACTGAAGAAATAAAAGCTAAAATGCTCGAATTTCCCATGTTTGCTGTTTAGCCACATGCAGGGGAAGTACTAAGTTCTAACAAACAGAGACAAACAGTTTGAAAATAGACACATCCATTTCTCCAAGAGGGAATGAAAACATGGAACTATATAGACCTGTAAGTTCATCTACAGGGCCATTGGAATGTCCACAGATCTAAAAGTGGTAGCATGCACATTTGAGGGGGCGGGCCCGAATTGTCCCAGGGAATGTTTGGAAGGGAAAATATGTTGGGAAAGTGTGCAAGAGGTGATTAAAGATAGCTGAGGACATGAAATACTACCATAGCCCAGCCAGCAAATGAGCATTGAATCCACACAGACTTGTTCTGAGTTGCCAGGATTTATCCGTCACCAAAGCAAAGAGCCTTGCCTCATGCAGCTGACGTCTGCAGACAGAATCACATGTCAGCCATGTTAGAACAGAGCAGGCAACAGAAACAGCACCAAGGACAGGGAAACTTTGGCTTGTGGTCCACCCTAAGCATCCAGCTCTCAGCTGATTGCTACTGCTCCTCACCTGCAATGATCCAACCCATCCCTGTTCCCAACTGAATTAAAATACAAATGATAACATCTATGCTGTCAAAAAAGGGCCTACGGTCAACTGTTAATACTGACTTGCTGCAGTTTAAACCTCACTCTCTTCCCAGGACTCTGGTTAACTGATTTTTTGTTATTTCCTACAAAGGACTTTATCTTGTAACACATCAGGGCTGATTAGTTTAGCTTTAGTTTGGTCTGATGGACTGGGGTTTTCATTAAAATTGCCTTATTCAACTCTAGTCAATCTAAATGGAACTTATATCTTCATCATCCTGCTCTCTGCCTGTCTCTTGGGTGTGACCCCTTAATAATGAAGATCTGGATCTATTAAGATTCGCAGCACAGCAGCGAAAACCAACTCCTGTCAACTGTAGGCAGGAGTGTTTATGATCCTCACCACAGTTGAGCTCTGCAGGTGTTTTAAGATTTAAAGTGGAATTCATAATCATATCTTTACCTGAAATTAAACTGTTTTAAACCACAATTCACCATCCAAAATCAATTCTCCAAAATCAAGAAGAACTTGAGCATTTAGTGTTATCAAATACCCAC
This sequence comes from Micromys minutus, assembly GCF_963924665.1. Lineage (NCBI taxonomy): Eukaryota > Metazoa > Chordata > Mammalia > Rodentia > Muridae > Micromys > Micromys minutus. The sequence continues at coordinate 8,935,714 of NC_137958.1, forward strand.
CTTTCAAGCACTCCAGCTCTTTGAAGATGTTAATGGCTCCAGGCTCAGCGCTAGCTCCATGTTAAAGAACAAGATGGGATCAAGCGGCAGACTGAGAGGAGATTTTCTGTCGTTTTTATTGTTATGTGATTGCAAATGCAGAAGCTCTGTCTTCTAGATTTATGTTTATTGCCAGCAAAGCACAGCGAGCACAGTTTGAGATGTAGACTGATGATGAAGATGTGCAGAGAAAGGTGGATTATGGGAAAGAAATAATATATATACAATGCTCCTGACACATTTCCTCATCTTCCAATGCACCTCAACTACAAATGCCATGTTATGGTAAAAAGGAAATGACAGAAAAATTATTTCAGTTTTGACTGTAAACTAATAATGTTTTTATGAATTCATTTTAAATATAAAGATCTACCTTGTGAAAATGATTTTTATGTGCATGAGTGTTTTGAGTGAATGTATGCATATGAACTACATGTGTGTCTGGTGCTGGAGGAGGCCAGAGAGAACATCAGATTCCCAAAAGTAAAGTTACAGGAGCCTGTGGACCAACATGGGTGCTGGGAATGAAATTTTAACCACTGAGCTATCTGTCTCCCCAGCTTCTTCTTCTATTCTCTTAAATTTCCAAACACACAGCGGATGAACATGTATAGACCACGTCTTCACTTACATTATAAACGGGAATGGGTATAAACTGTATTGCTCCACATAACCATGCAGTGTTTTAGGAAATGTAAAACTCTACAGAATGCTGATCCAGAACTACTTTGATGAGCATCAAAAGTACTGCCAAGTGCCAGTTATTATAATGATGATTGTATGAATAATATGTATATTTCTTTTAGCCAGTGTGCTTGTGTGTGTGTGTGTGTGTGTGTGTGTGTTTGCATGTGTGTGCACACTTAACTGTGAAACTACTGGAATACAGTGACAAATAGTGACTGTTTTCCTAAATGGGAAACAGATTTACAGATTCCTCCTATCAATGTACCCAGCTCCCCATCTTTATTTTCGGAGTGTTTGAAGACTGTCTTCACTTTTACGAATTTATTGCTGTAAAATATACCATGACCCAGGACACTCTTATAAAGGACAATATTTAATTGGGGCTGGCTTACAGATTCAGAGGTTTAGTCCATTATCATCATGGCAGAAAGCATGGCAGCATGCAGGCAGACATGGTGCTGGAGAAGGGTCTGAGAGTTCTACATCTTGCTCTGAAGGCAGCCAGGAGGAGACTGTCTCCTATACTTGGTGGAGACTGAGCATAAGAGACCTCAAAGCCCACCTCCACTGTGATATACTTCTTCAAACAAGGCTACACATACTCCAACAAAGGCCGTGGCTCCTAACAGTGTCATGCATGATCCATGGGACAAGCATTCAAACACACACGAGGCTATGGGGGCCAAACCCATTCAATTCACCATACCCTGGGAAGCATAAGAACATATTTCTATTTTCTAAATCTTCATATCTAATTTAGACTTTATGATATGTCCCATATTATAGGTAACTATGTCTAAAAACAGGTTTATTGATCAGAAATAGGTGAATTTTCCCGGCTTTGTGCTTTGTGACATCTCCCTCTGTATGGCATCTGCATAGTACACACAACCACACTGACCACACTCTACACAAGCCCCAGGAAGGTTCTTCTAGTTCACTGATGTTCTGTTGCAGAAGTTTAGCTCCATGAGGTAAGTTCAGGCTAGCTCTTCATGAAGCGCCCAGCATGCCACACCTGCAACCCACTCCCTTTCATCAAGGACCATAGAGTCAGGGAACTGCAGGTGTCTTTAAAGGTTATCTCACATGGTGATGTCAGGCCACTTTGTACCTAGATTCAAACTTCTTATCAGATGGTGCCTTACTCTGTGTCTATGGACCCTGTTGTGACTATAGACTAGGGCTATCACACGACTAGATTCAGGAAGGCAGCTGGCTAGAGATGGCACTCTTTGCATCCCTATGGAAGCAAAGAGGCCACTGTGAGTGAAGGGTTTCATATCGATATGTATAAGACACAAGACCAGGGAGTGATGTCCCCTACCTTTGCTTTCATGCCCCGCCCCCTTCTCTCCTCACCCTTAATGCTTATATTCTTTAAAACTACGTTGGATTTTATTAAGAAAAGGGTTTTCCATGGATAAGACAGACATTAAAAAGGAGAATTGCTTAGGAGAAGTACGGCACACACCCAATGTGTATAGGCTTCTTTTTATTGTATTTTACTTTATTTTTCATTTTATCAGTTCTTTAAGAATTTCATACAATGAGTTTTGATCATATTTATGCCCCAACATCTTCAAGATCTATCCCCTTCCCACAACACTCTTCTTTTAAAAAACAAAATTCATCAAGTATACTATATGCTGTTTTTATATTCTTGACCTTCTACTAGATGCTGGTTGACTTAGCAGGAACTATGATCTTAAGGACAAAGACTTTTTTTCTCCCAGCAGCTATCAGTTGCCAATACCCACTTCACTAAAAATCTGGTGTCCATGCGCAGATTTGGCCTGCTTTGAGCTTCAGAGGTATTAAGCATTTTGTAAGCATTTATAATCATTGTGAGTTCATACACTGTCTTTGCCCTGCTGTGTCCAGAAGACAGAGTTTACCTGTGGTCAACCATAGACCCTAGCTCTTACAGTCTTTTTACCCTTATTTCCCAATAACCTTTGAGTTTCTACATCAGTGGTTCTCAACCTATGGGTTGTGACCCCTTTCAGGGTTGAGTGATTCTTTCACAGGGGTCACCTACGACCATCAGAAAATACAGATATCTATATTACAATTCACAACAATAGCAAAATTATACTTATGAAATAGCAACCACAATAATTTTATAGTTGAGGTCACCACAACACAGGGAACTGTACTAAAGAGTCACAGCATTAGAAAGGTTTAGAACCAACGATCTGTAGGAAGGAATGTGCTATAGACACATCACATTATTCTGCTAAATGGACACAGTATCAAACTGACTCCTAATGACTTATCACATTATTCGTAGATCAACACATCTCTTAACCATGAACAAAGATGCTTCCATTCGCCGTGGATGGTGATCAATACAGATACTCATATCCAGTCAAGGTTCAGAGAGTGGGGGCTTTTTAAGGGAAAGTCACCTCCTCTTATCAGTCTGTGTTTAGAGGGGTAGCACTGGGTAATTTCCATTCACAAATAATTTTGTTGTAATTAATAATTGAGCCCAGGTCAAAGGGCACCTATAGGTTTGAACTTACATCACTAACTGCTCGAGTCCTACAGGCCTACACATAGGCTGCAACTTTGTCTCTGTGACATGCTGTGATTAGCTGTCCCTGCCTCTAATGACTGCATTATCACAGTAATTGCCCCAAATGTCCTAGGACTCACTGGTTACTCTGTTGTGATCCAGAAAACACACTATGGTTTTAAGTAATGGTTCTCAACATGAAGGTCTCTACCTCATGTTGATATTTACATTATGATTTATAACATTAGCAAGATTAGAGTTATGAAGGAAGAACAAAATAATTTTATGGTTGAGGTTTACCTCAACATGAGAAACTGTATTAAAAAGGTGCAGCACTATGAAGGCAGTTTTAGAGGACTCAGTATCCACCAAAGAGACATGGCTGGATTTGAACTCCCAGTAGCAAGGCACTCTTACAGAAGGAAAGGCCCATAAATGTTGAGATGAAATTTTCAGTGTCCACCAACTTGATTATTACTTTAAGACTGGAAAATCTGTCTAAAATGTAGGGCATATGAACACTGAATTCCCATTCATTAGTTGTACATATACTCCAGGTAAAATGTTGGTACAAGGGGATGAAGAGATATTTCAACAGTTAACAGCACTTGTTGTTTTTGCAGAGAACCCAGCATACACCAGGAAATACTCCCAGCTACCAAAGGGGAACCATGGTGGGCTTCTCCTCCTGTCCAGCCAGATAGGGAGGAAGTGGCTTCCTCCAGAACACCTCTGCTACTTGCTCATTGTCAAGTGTTCACTCTCTCTGCATAAACAGCCTTCCCAGCAGCCCCCAGGAGTTTTGACCTGGGATTAATGAGGAATTTAGCAAATTGTTGGGCTATTTCTCATCTTGGATAGAAATGTCAAGTAACTGATGCAGGGGGCAGCTAATCCCAGGCCACTGGGGCTCCTGTCTGCAAGTTAAGATGAGAAAATGGACCCAGAATGATCAGGAGGCATCCTGGCCCAGGCTTGCAAAGGTAATTCATGAATTCACATTTTAAATCTTCTCTTCTAAAATAACTCAGAGAATATACCTAAGCGTATGAAATGGGAGACTCCTTGTCAGTGTGTCCCTGACAAATGGTCTGGGAAAGAATCCTAATAAATACATCAGAAAAATGTATTGAGGTGATCAGTTTCTCTGCTTCATTCTTTCCTTAGCAGTTAGAAATCATATTTATTCACTTTCTTCCAAATCCAAGGTTATGCATGGTCATGATGCATCTTGCAAAGAAATCGCTTTGGGGGAACCAACATCTCACATCATACTTCATATAAACTGGAAGGACCAGGAAAATCAGAGCACACCCACTCTGTTACATGTTCTAAATTCAGTACTCACTCATCTTTCTCAGCACCAGTCCAGGGAACAATTTCTTCTCTATCTTAATCTCTGGCCTCCTGTTTTCCAAGGCCACTGTAACCTGTCATTCACAGTGCTCTTCCTGCTCCTGTGCCTTTAGAGATCTTTCTACATGTACTTCTTGGAATCCACAGACGCTGACAGTTACACACTGAACACTTATCCACTGGGCACAGTTCTGTTACTCTTTGTGAGATGTGTCTGGCTCTGAGCAGACCAGAACTTGCCTCTGCTTTCAGAAACTTGCTATTAAGAGGCTACTTGGAAATAAAAAATATGTGTTTAGAACTAAAAATTTAATTGGGAAACACTGGATACTTTTCTAAAAATTTCAGTAGTGAGACTATCCTTAAATGATTTATGTGCTGCTGACTGGAAATGAAAGAAAGAAAGAAAGAAAGAAAGAAAGAAAGAAAGAAAGAAAGAAAGAAAGAAAGAAAGAAAAAGAAAGAGAAAGGTGGAAGGAGGAAGAAAAAGAGAAAGGGAGGTAAAAAGAAGGAACAAAAGAAGAAAAAAGAAGATGGAAATCAGTGTTTTGCTTATACACACATGCAATCAAATGTGCAAATACATACATACACATGCGTGCAAATGTGTGTGTGTGTACACACACACACATACACCCTTCTGCATGCCTATAAGATGCTCTGCCCTCATTCTCCTCTAAGGCAAAGGACCTGATTGTGGACTATAGGCACATGATTGATTATCACAGCACCAGAGGCCCTTCATAAGGCCACATGGAGTAGAGGACATATTCACTAGCTTGATAGCAGTTAACCACCTTGCACTGTACTGTATACAAACATCAACATATCACACAGTACTCCTTAACCTAAACCACAAAATAAATCTCAGGCAAGACAAAAAAGGGAACAATATATGGGAACTATGAAGTAACCATTATTGTTTGTAGGTGGTACCTCCAACTGCACAGAATCTAAAGATATTATTAGAGAATGTTGTGAGATGAATTGAGATGAGATCAATCAACAAAAATAAGTGACATTTTAGGAAGTAAAACAGAACCAGCATTTGCAGCAAGGTGGGCCCACTTCTCAGTGCTGCCCTCTGCAGTACAGAGAAGGAAACTATAGAGTCTGTGTAAGAAAGACCAAATGTGGGAATTTCGGTGAACTTGTTTATTTTTGACACATTTAGCATTTGACATTGAATCAGACAATCAAACCCTTAGGTTCACAGACTACAGGGAAGACACTAAGATTGTCATCTAAACTGTCCTTTTACTGTGCTGCCTTCTGTTTCTGAGTCCTGTTTACAGGAGTACCTCCCAGGGCCATCCTGGAGTTAAACAAATGGTCACATGCTCCTGGCCTATAGGTCCCAACCTCTTCAGACCTGACTAAATTTTCCCCCATGATTCCTATTGGAGATGCCTTTTTCAGTCCCATGTATTGTCAAAATTACCCAAAGAGAGTTAAAGATTGCTTTTCCACAATAAAGAACATTATTTATGTTATGCTCTGGTCTTGGGTCACTGTTGCTGTGATGAAACACCATGACCAAGGCAGCTTTGGAAAGAAAGGATTTATTTCAGCTCACACTTCCAGGTAACAATCCAACACTGAGGGAAGACACAGCAGGATCCCAGAGGGAGGAACTGATGCAGAAGCCATACTGAAAAGGCTGATTGGGTTGCTCATTGTAGTGTGCTCAGCCTGCTTTCTTATAGAACCCAGGACACCACCCCAGGCCATCACCCACTCACTATAGGACCATTCACTCATTAATGAATTAATTAAGAAAATGGATCTTATGGAGGCACATTCTCTGTTTCAGTTCCCTCCTTTCAGATGACTCCATCTTTTTGTCAGGTTGACATTGAAGAGTAAAAGGTTGTCAAAGGACACAGATTCCTTGCCCTAGGGCCCTCTTCTCTGCAGGAAATCACTCCCGGAAGTTTCTTGAGATTTGAGTTCCCAAAATAACCACAGAAGGCCCGGATGACCTCTGTGGAATGTTTCAAAGCCCTAGGTGTGCCCCGAGTGTACTGATAAAAAAATGTATGATTCTTCCCCTTTGAATTTCCTCATTGTCCCCTTTGAATTTCCTCATTCCCCCTATCCTCCCCCTCTTTTGTGGTTTTTGCCTTTATATGCCTGTTACAAGTTCAGGCTGGGGTCGAACTCCTCTACCCCTGTGTGGTGTATGAGTCTCGACCCCAGCATGCTGGCCTGAGATCTCACTCAGTTTCACTTTCAATAAACTTCCTCGTGTGATTACAGCAAGTCTGGTCTCGGTGCCTCGCTGGGTGCGCGCCTCTCCTGAGATTTGAGTGAGGGTCTCCCTTCGGGGGGTCTTTCAACATAAACTAGACTGTGTCACTGTACTTCTACCTAGTGTGATAACTGTTGAATTGATCACAAGGTCACTTTACAGTTAATGATCTCCAATACGGGACACAGAACAAAACAGTTGTTTTTCTCCTGTAGCATCAATTTCAGCAGCAAGTTCCCAACACTGGGACATCTACTTCAGATACTGAAGATCTTACAGATTTTAAAGGAGCTCAGTTTGGTTTCAGATTGGCTCCTGGTTTACTCAGGCCAATGTTCTAGGAAGCTACCTTCACAGGCACCAGTGATGCTGTCCTGAGAGTATCCACTTCACAAACATGCACAGGAGCCAAAATAGCACTTGTCTCCTTTAAAGCAACAATCCTACCAAGGAAGCTTAGATTCAGAGTTATGTAGCTTTTAAAATCCTGTGGCACTGGTATATATTTTTTTCAGAATAAGCATTCAAAGTTTCCAAAAATATCAAGCATAGACCTATGTTTGAAGAAAAAATCTTCTTCCAAGAGTAATTTTCTCACCAATGGTAAACATTCTATAAATCTCCCACATTTTGTAAAAATCTTTTGCAAATATTTTAATCTCTACAACCTTTTAAAACTCTTGTTTGTTTACATACCTTCTGAATTTGGTGATCTGAAGTTATTGATCCCTCCATTCCCTCTCACCTCACTTTCCCTAATCCTTTATTTTTTTCATGACAATTTTTTTAACAGCTGACATTCTATGCAGATGGGTGGGGGATGGGATAGGGGGTTTCTGGAGGATAAACTGGGAAAGGAGTAACATTTGTGATGTAAATAAAGAAAATATCCAACTTAAAGAAGAGAAAAAGCAGTTATTTGTAGAAGGATGTAGTGCTGGAGCCCAGCCAATGGGGAGAAATCATGGTCACCATCTGTGTTAAACAGATAAACTTCCTGTTCCAACATGCCTGCCAGTTCAGTCTGGTTGGTGCACCCTTTAAACAAGAGTCTCCTTGCCTCATTATGTTCCCTTTGCGGATACGTTACCTTGTGCAATGTGGAGATTGCTTTTTGTAGTTGTCTAGCGCCTACATGTTAATGTGAATGTTCCATTGTTTTCTCAGGTTAAATTAGATGTGGAAATTTAGAGGATTTATGATTACCATAATTTAATAGTCTGGGGAAAACATAGGCCTTCACTTCACTACTTAAAAAACAAAGTAATTTGAAATGAACCAACATTTTTGTTTTTCCACATAAAATCATTTTTTCTCTTCCCTTCTCCTATCTTCTCTTCTTCTCTCTAGAAAATGGCAGAAAGAGATTCCCTTGCATAATAACACACAATTAAAGTTCGTGGTAGAATTTTGTTTTTCTCAATAACCCATGGAAATGACTCTCTTCAACAGACCAAGCCATTTCCCAGGAGACAGTCCAGGGGCAGCTCAGGGGCAGCTCATCATTCAATTGCTGACCTTCGAAATCATCACTTGGACTCTGATATAGACAGGACTAAAATATGTGCATTAAAACGTTGGATGGCAGGAACTGTCTGGAAGATTAAGTGGTTTTGGTTAATGTCTTAGTTGATCCCCATCTTAAGAAGAAAGTTTCCAAGTGTACAACCACTGGAATGTGTTAATAAGAATACAGAGTTCAGCTTTGCCTATTTTTTAGACAATTGTTTTTTAAATAATAATGTTTAGAATTTTTCCTCAACTGTTACTACTGGATATTGGAAGCACTAGAAATGAGAAGTGCATGGATATTATCTTTGTGCTAATAAGTTAACATCATTAAGCAAAAAAGATTTTCTGGAGAAAATTTATGCCCCAATTTCCTCTCTAGTCAGTGGCTATTTGGCATCTATGTGTGTCACTGTCTCTAGTCAATATTTACCAAGCATCCACTAAGGGAAGAGGTCTACTTCTTGTTCTGAAAAAAAAAAAAAACACATATCAATACAGAATTACATGCTAAGTTTATAAGAACATGGATATGCACATATATTTGAAAGTAAAAAGTTAGCATAAGCAAGACTTCTGGAGACCAGCTAAGACAAGACTCACTTAATGAAACTAGGTAGAAGATAGACTCAGGGATGCCTGATTATATTCCAGGGGCAGCTGATAGCAAACTGGGTGTGGAAATCCTGGTCCTTGTTTCTATTCCAACACTACATAAATGACACCACAACTTCTAACCACAGTTCAAATTGATAGATTATCACAGTCAAATTACCATAAAGACTATCTTCACAACATCGAAATGTCCAAAGACTCTTGGCACTCATAGACAGTGCAAGGTACAGGGATTACTCTGTTAAAGCATGAGTTTCCTGTCACCCACAGTGTGGCCAGATGACCAGAGAGCACAGGCATCCTTATGGGGGGTTGCTTTTTAAGAGGAATCTTATGCTGTGCTCAAACCACTCATCTGCATTTTAAGGAGAGAAACTTCCAGTAATCTGAGATGACTCTGATAGGGAGCTACTAGAGAAGGGAAATGACTCCTCCTCCAAGCCATTTCTTTAGTGTGAACACACAATGTAGCATAGACCTTCAGTGAATGCCTGAAATCATGACTAGCATGGAGAGATCTGCATGCACTATGGTTCTTTTTTTCTTATAAGGTGTAATTTGTGAATTAGATATGGTAAAATAAAACAATTTACTGCAACAGGTAGCCTTTTTCTCAAAACCTCTTCTGAGTTTGAGATGGCTCAGTGGTTAATAGCACTTGCTGCTGTTCTAGGGGGTTCATGGTTCAGTTGCCAGGATCCATGTTATTAGATAGAAATTCTGGGGCAACATGGAAATGGAAGACAGAGGCAGTCACTTCCAGAAGCAGAACTGCTCTCTCAATCAGAACAACAGAAGTACCATAGTCGTTTTGAGGAAGCAGAAACTGCACCGTTTAGAACTAGTTAAATGTTTGTTGATTTGCCTCCCAAGTTTAAGCTATTCGGCATAACAGTGAAGAACTCATTCAGGGCTAGAGGTCAGGCTGGCGCCTACAGAACCCTGCAAGGTGCTTTGTAAATTGTGCAGCATATTTGGTAGAGTTCATTTGGTTGAAAAGGGGAAAAAAAAATCAATGCCCATACAAAGTACTTAAAAGAAAAAAATGCCAGACATATTATAGATATAGCCTAGATTTCCTACCTCCCATGGGGAGTCCAGGCCCTTGTCCTCCCACTGTTTTGAACTGCTACTTATGCTACAGTAAACGGTCCCACTGACTGTCACAAAGCCTTAGGTCCAGCAGTAAAACATTATTAGTGAACACAGAAGTGTCTTATTGACACTTCTCTGAAAAAAGCGAACAGTAAGCAGGATTTCTAGTCTGCTCCCCTGGGTATCTCCTGATGCCAGTAAGTTTAATTTTCTCTTGTTGCTTTTTATATCTTGTCACAAAGCCTCACATACACCCTCTAGTTGTCTGATAAATTCCGTTCTGGCAAGCTCCATCCGATAATAACCTGAGAAGTTTCCCTCTTTCCAGTCCTGCTTTAAAAATGATTGAGAGTCCAAGAAGAAAGATGATTTTGTCACAAAGGGAACTTAGTGTGCCCTAAGACTATTCAGGTGGTCTTTAAAGACCACCCACCCCAGGCTCACACAGAACAACCCACAAGCATGTATCTCTATTGATTGATCCATCAAGCTGTTGGCCCCACCACTCTGATGCAATGCCAGGAACTGTCCAGGTGCTGAACACAGAGTGGTAACTTCTAACCAGGAAGCCCATCCTGGGGCCCAGGTGAGTAGGAACAGTATCCTTCCAGAAGGGTACTATGGCAACATAACACAGTTGCTGAAAATCTGGCCAAGATAGATGTCCCACCAGAGTTCAGAGTGAAGTTGGCAGCCCAGGCACACACAGAATCAGAAAGCAAGCTCTGCTTGTCCAAGATTATCACTAGGGGATCCATACAGCCATCAAGTAGAATAAAGAATGAAAAGCCCATCCTTTTTGTAAGAGGTCAAAATTATAGATGCCTTTACATGTGTGTAAGCACAGCACTAAGACATAGAAACTTGAGAGATCACAACTCATCCAAAGAATATAGTACACAGAAAATAGCTGGCAGCGAGATACATCAGAGAATGCCCCCCACCCTGAAATGTTAATGCAGTGCTAACAAGCTGGTGCAGTATGCAAGTGTGTTTGCTTCCAGGTCTAATTACCTTAGTAATAACTGGAACTCAGTTTAGAAGAAGAAAAATAAGTCTTGTACAATGTCTTCTGATCTCTAAGCATGTGTCTAAACACACACACACACACACACACAAACACACACACACACTTTCAGAGATACACAGAGACACTCTTACATACAACCATGAACACATAGACATATATACATACACTTAATGACATATGTAACTATAGGCACATGAATATTTTAAAGTAACAAAAATATTTAAGATGTTTCTCAAGCTTGAAGAATTTATAGTTTCAAATTTTATAAAACAATATACAATCAAGAAAGCAAGTAAAGGAACAAATATGAGTCCTAAAAGAAAATAATCAAAAAACATACTCTAAACTTTTAGCAGCTAGCTTGAAGCTAGACCATTTAAAGCCACCCAATCAAAATGGAGAAAGTCAATTTATATCAATAAAGTGTTGGCATAATTATCTTTAATTAGTGACATCATAGATGATGTAATTGAACTACATCTTCAAGATTTATTACAGGTATAATATGATTCTTCTAGAAGATAAGAAAAGGCTGAAAAATTTAAAAGGCCAGAGAGAAACCATATCTAAAGATAGAATGGATGAAAACCTTCTTGGTCTGTAGAAAAGAAGATTATCTACATACATTAAGAACTCCAGCAAATTCATTCCTAAAAGGAGTTCACCAAGACACAGAACTAGTCTGTTAGATATCAGTAAGAGAGGGTTATTATGAGAGCATCCTGAGACAAGCAGAATATAGCTGCTAGTGGGCTTCATGAAATGCACTCTGCAGGACAGTAGACAGCAAGAGACTGTGTTCAAGTGCTCAAGAGAAAAATGTGTCAACCAAGAAGATCTTACCTAGCAGAGCTGTGTTTCAGACACAAGGGAGAAAAGCCTTTCCCCAGCAAGCAAAAGCTAAGGGTGTGTCCATCTGCTTTGCAGCAACTTCAACCTGAAAAAGTGTCTTCTTACCCATTATATCAAACACAGGAATTTGTGAAAATCGGTGGGCAATTGAGAACTCATTGTTTCTTAGAATCATCTAGATTCAGACGATCTAAGCCTGCAGTGATGGTGCTCAATTCATTTCTGGTATGAAGTCTTAAGGTCACAATAATTAGAAATAACCATAGCTAAAATAAATCATGAACAGGTACATACATTCAGACACTAAATAATTAAAATATGGAGAATAAAAATGATAGTTGTATAAAACTTTATTCATTACCATCTTGAAGAAAATTCAAGATGTAATGTTTCAACATGAAAACCAAAAAGCAAAGACTTGCAAGAGAGATACAACAAAACTGTTTTTAATATACCATCAATCACAATGGAAGACAGCATGAGAGAAAACATAGCTTGTCTGCCAAAAACAAAAAAAGAGAATGAATAAGAGGAAGTAGTTTTACCACTCAAAGTTAGCCTAAATGTATACAAATTGATTTATTGAAAAATGGACTTTTTAAACAAAAATATTCATGAATATGCTGCCTACAGAAGATTTACTCCACGTTTAAGAACATATAGTGAACATAAAGGAATCAAAAAGACAGTCAATGCACATGATAAGGAAGGACAGCAGAGGAGAGCAATGCTCACAGGAGGCAGAGTAGTCTTTAAATCAAACATTGCTCAGTGAGACCAAGACAGGCCTGGTGTAGTAACAAACACCTCAATTTGTCAAAAGATATAATAAATCTAACTTAGGGAGATGAGGTTTATATCAAAAGATATCCTAAAACTGATAGGTGTGCCACAGCATTCTTCCTTACCAGCATAATTTTCACACATTTTAGTATTATTTTAAATTATTATTTCTAGTATAGAAAAGAATACATGAAAATATTTAAAAGTATTTCACAGAGGTTTTCATTTTTGTTCAAAATGGATAAACAAAGGACATACCACACAAAGAATAAAGAATATACATTTTTTTTTTTTAGCATCCCATGGATATTTCTCCAGAACTGTTTGTGGATAGTAAGAGCAATCAGAAACCCAATGAATACTATAATGAATATATGCAAACATACCTGACTTCAAATTATACTCTAGAGTCATAGGATAAAACCAGCATGCTTCTGGCACAGAAGCAGACACACAGAGCAGTGGAAAAGAAGACCCAGATGTAAATACACACAACTACAGCCACCTGATTTTGACAAAAATGTTACAAATATATATTTGTTAAAGAACAGTGTCTTCCATAAATAGTGCTGGAAAAAAACTTAATGTCAATGTTTAGAAAAGTGAAAATTTAATCACATAATGAGATACAAAATGAACCTCAACCAGTAAAAAAAAAACTAGAATAATATTTTGAATGCTGTATGACCACAATAGAACAAAGTTGGATAATAATACCCGCAGATATGACAGTACAATCCATGGACAACAACAGCACATTATTGGATAAAAAATGAGCCACTGAAGATATCAAGAAGATAATAAAGACTATCTTAGAATTGAATAATAATTAAAACATAGCCCATTGTGCACAAATGAAGGTGGTCCTGAGAGGGAAGTTAATGGTACTACATAAAACATCAGAGGACCTCCCAAATAAATGGACAATGCTTAAAACAAATAGTTCTGTGTCTCTTACTTCAAACAGAAGTCAACTCTATAAAGGATCTCATAGAAATCTAAAAACCCTGATACTCTGAAGCATCTCAAGGGACAGAGTGTGTGTCAATTTAAAGATAAGGGTAACGACTCTTGGAGTGGGACTCTGGTAGCACAGGAAAGACAGTAGACAGGCATCTTATGGATCTAAGTGGCTTCTGGACAACAAAGAAAGCAATCCAGTGAAGAGAAATCCACAGAATGGAAGAAAGTATTTGTTATTTACACATGCAATGTAGAAGTAATGTCTAGACAATACAAGATAAACAAAACAAAAAAATAAAGAAAACAAACAAGTTAATTAAAAATAGGCAATGGAACTGAATGACAAGTTCTCAATTTAAAGAGAGAAGGAAATATAAATGGCTAGCAAGCCAAGCCCTTTAAAATTTGTTCAGCATCTTTAGCTACTACGTTTAAAGTTCCATCTTAACCCCATCAGAAGGCCAAAATTAGAAATATAAATGATTACAAATGTTGGTGAAAATTTTTGGGGAAGGGAAATCTTTATTCATTGTTAGTGAGGGCGAAGCCACTTTGGAAGTCAATATAGACTTTTCTTAAATATCTAGCAGTATAACTACCATATATCCCAGCCATTCCCATCCCAGGCACACAACTAACTGGCTCTATATCCATCTAGAGAAACACTTGCACATCCACATCAGTTGCTGCCACATCAGTCAGGAAACAGAGACAATAAAGATGCCCAACAATGATGAGCAGAATTTAAACAATGGGATATTATTCAAGTACAAAAATTACAATTATGATGTTTTCAGGAAAATGAATGAAACTGGAAATTACCATTAAAACTGTTAAGAACACAGTGGAGCACATGCCCTTTTCTTATGGTGGAACATCTTTTGGGTAGATGCCCAGAAATGGTACAACTGGGTCTTCAGGTAAAATTATTTCTAATTTTCGGAGAAACCAACAGAGAGATTTCCAAAGTGGTTGTACAAGTTTGTACTCCCACCATCAATGGAGGAGTGTTCCCTTTGCTCCTTATCAGCATGTGATGTTGTTCTAGGTTTTGATCTTAGTCATTCTGATGGGTGTAAGATTGAATCTCAGAGTCATTTTGACTCACATTTCCTTGATGACTAAGGACTTTGAACATCTCTTTAAGTGCTTCCTGGACATTTGAGATTCCTCTCTTGAGAATTCTGTTTAGCTTTGTACCTCTGGTGGTTTGAATTATGCTTGGCACAGGGAGTGTGATATGACTTTATTGGAGTAGGTGTGATCATGTTGGAGGAAGTGTCTCACTATAGGGGTGGGTTTTGAGACCTTCATTCTAACTTCCTTGAAGTCAGTCTTCTATTTGCCTTAAAAATAAGATGTTGAACTCTCAGCTCCTCCTGCACCCTGCCTGCCTGAACACTCCCATGTTCTAGCCTTGATGATAATGGATCAAAACTTTGAACCTGTAAGTCTGCTCCAATTAAATGTTGTTCTTATCAGAGTTGCCTTAGGTCTGGTGTCTGTTGACAGTAGTAAAACCCTAACTAAGACAGTACCTTAATTTTCATTGTGTCATTTGGTTTCTTGATGTTCAATTTCATACACACACACACACACACACACACACACACACACACACACACACATATATATATATATATATATATATATATATATATATATATATATGATATTAGCCCTCTGTTGAATATAGGGTTAATAAAGATCTTTTCACAATTTTTAAGTTGCTGTTTTTTCCTATTTACTTAATCTTTTGCCTTACATAAGGTTTTTGATTTCATAGGTCCCATTTACCAATTGTTGTTCTTAGAGCCTCAGCCATTGGTGTTCTGTTCAAGAAACTGTCTTCTGTGCCTATGTGTTCAAGATTATCTCCCAGTTTATCTTCTATTAAAATTAGTGTATATGGTTTTATGTTAAGGTCTCTGATCTACATGGAATTAAATTTTGTGGATGGTGATAAATATGGATCCATTTGCACCATTTGTTGAAGATGCTTTCTTTTTTATAATATATGTTTTTGGCTTCCTTGTCAAAACACACACACACACACACACACACACACACACATATAAAACTGTGTGTGTGTCTATTTCAGGGTCTTCACTTTGATTTCATCACTCAACCTGTCTTTTTATATAACAATATCATGTTTTTGTTACTATTGCTCTATAGTACAGCTTGAGGTCAGAGATAATACCTCAGGAAGTTATTTTATTTAAAACAGGGATGTTAAAACAAAAGGCAATAAAACAGACCCAAGTTAGCTCTCTGAGAAGGTCACTGTACCGGCTGGTTTTGTGTCAACTTGACACAAGCTGGAGTTATCACAGAGAAAGGAGCCCCTCTTGAGGAAATGCCTCCATGAGATCCAGCTGTAAGGCATTTTCTCAGCTAGTGATATAGGAGGGAGAGCCCAGCCAATTGTGGGTGGTGTCATCTCTGGGCTGGTAGACCTGGGTTCTATAAGAAAGCAAGCTGAGCAAGCCAGTAAGCAATATTCTTTCATGGCCTCTGCATCATCTCCTGCTTCCTGACTTGACTGAGTTCCAGTCCTGAATTCCTTTGGTAATGAACAGCAATATGGAAGTGTAAGCTGAATAAACCCTTTCCTCCCAATCTTGCTTCTTGGTCATGATGTTTTGTGCAGGTATAGAAGCGCTGACTAAGACAGTCACTGTCTTATACTTCCTTCTGAATATTTTAAGGTTTCAGGTTTGACATCTGTATTTATGACCCATTTTGAGCAAATATTTCCTTACAGTAATGGGTGTGAATCAAAGCTTAATTTTTTTCTCCTGTATATAAACAATCAAAGTACTAATTTATATTCTTCAAAAGTTGCCCTGGAAGAAAAAGGACCTTAAGCAAGTTGTGTGCTTGATAATTCAATAGAAGTCAAGTGGGCCACAGGAAATGTGTAACCAGCATTAGCTACTTTGCTATTTTTATTCTTCCATACATTAACACTTTCTTCCCACCCTTTTGATCCCCTGACTAGATAGAGAAATAATAACAGAGATTAGATGGCTAACGTTTTCGATAGTGTACAAGGTAAATGATTATCCATTGCTTTGGACAATCTGATGCAGTCCCATGAAATTTAAATAAATATGTGGGACTTTGGGTCTGGCTAGGTGCTGGAGGCCCCACACAGAGATCTCTGGTCAGGGGCAGAAGTGTCTTCCACTACCTTTACTGCCAGGTCTCACTAGGCATGGGTTTAGGCAAAGAGGAGAAGCCTCAGGCAGGAAAGGGGAAATCAGTTTTGTCAGTTCCACTGCTGGGTCTAGCTCAATCTGTTTCTGCTGCTGGTTCGAGATTCCAACCCTGGATGAACCGAGCCAGCAGGTGGCTCTGGCACAGGGTACAGGAGGCTTCCAGAGAGGAACTCTCTTCCCAAATGGTGGTGTTAACATCTCTCAAACAACAGAATGATTCTTGCACACCTTTACCCTATATACAGTTTTTGGAATAGTTCAGAGTCTGACAACAGGTGCTTCTTATTGACTTGGCCTGAGAGCTTAGGAATACCTTGTCTACATATTTTGGGTCCTGCTTCTATCCTGAGTGTGGTCACATCCTCACCTGCAGTGGAGGGTCTTGGGGTGTGACTGGGCCTACATCACATCTTTACCCCAGGAGATTAGAAAGCACCTGCCATCTCACCTTAGGCTCCCAGGGCTTCACTTATCTTGACCAAGAATCAGGGTATCCTTTGCGGCCTAATTTTTTCACATAAATACATGTCCAAACATATCCAGTCTGATGTTAACATGTTCTTATAGTATATAGGCTGATTTAATTCCACAGACTTTTTTTCTATAACACAATGTCTCTCAGCTGCTGTTGTTTCTTTCTCATTAGCATTCATAAATTTAAAATTAACTGAACACTATTTAGTCAATACATGGGGGTCTTTATTCTTCTGTTTTGTTTTATAAGAATTTCTTTTGAGGTGTGATTAGATCTTTCTGTAACTGCTTGCCCTGTAAGATAGTTTTGTATGCCTGTAATATGCTTTATAATATGCAAAAAATGCCTTCATCTTAATGGATATTTTTCTGCTTAATTTACACAGGTATCCCTATAATAGCCACTATTTCCAGTAAATGTATTGTTACAGAATCAGACTTGTCAGAATTCAAACCACTGGATCATTGAAACTCTGAGTATGTATCAATGGTATTCTGTGCAAACTTCAGTTTTCCAAATTCTGCAAAATGTAACATATCCATCTGCCAGATTTCATTTCTTTTTGTTACTTCTGAAGTTGCTTCCAATCAGATAATAGATTATGGGTATACAAAGAACAAGTGGGACATTTTCTTATACATTTTTTTGGCTTTTTGCCAAGTGATAAAATTTGTTTCTTTTAAATTTACTGCTAGCATGTTGTTTTTTCATGAAAATTTGATTAACAATTTGTCAATTTCTTTATTACCTTGAGCAAATGGACCTAGCAAGCCTTATGAGACTGAATACGGATAATATATAATGCATAGTTTCTTGTTGCAGTTGTATAAATAACAAGGTTAATTTTGAATTATCAGGAAGACATTCAGCAGTTTAGCAAAACAACTCCTTCTGCATATTGAGAGTTTGTAATTATATCAAGAGACTCAGGAAAATCGAATAATACCATAAGATTTGCAAACAGTTCTAATTTTTTAACTTAAGTACATGGGCTTTGAAATAGCTTGCCTTATTTCTCTTACTTATAGCCTTCTACTCCTAATGTATTTACATCAGTACAGAATGCATTTGCTTTAGTGATTGGCAATTTTTTTACAAAACATGTGCTGTTTTACAATATAATCAGTTCTTTTTATAAACTAAAGATGTTTGCTTTTAGGATGTTTGCTGTTTAATTTTGTATAATGAGTCCAGTAAGAGAATGAATTAAAAGTAAAATAACCAAAACATAATCAAGTTTGATGTGTATGTGATCCATATGTGTGTGTGTGTGTGTGTGTGTGTGTGTTGTAGTCTTTGTTCTTCCAGAATTAACTAACATTCTCTCTCTCCTTCTCATTCCCCCTCCCCACCCCCCCTGCTTTAGCTATTCATCATCTTGGAATGTTTAAATATGAATCTCCTTGTGACATTTGAAACAAATCACTAAACTCTTGAGTAATTAATCCAGTGATAGGTTGTTTCCAATTTATATGTCCTATTAATTTAAAAATCATTAATTGTTTAAAACTGATATTATCTGATCTGTACCTTTTGTGCTTGAATTTTTAGTTGACTTATTTTACATGCCAAATACTTAATAGAATCTCTTCTCTGTAGTTTTTCAGAACTAATATGTAACTACAGCATAGCAGAATTTTTGTGTTTCCTTAAACATCTTCTCTAAAGTATGTGCATTAGAATCACCCTACAAAATATCATTTGTGTAATGATAAATTATGGATTAAGGAAATTGCCTATAAATTATTTCTAATGGCTCTTCCACAAAATATTTACATGGCATTGGACTGTTTAACACTCCCTGCAGAAGAACTTTCCATTGATATGATTTTACAGGTTAAACATTGTTATAAATAAGTACTATGAAAGCAAACCTTTTCCTATCCTGTTCATGCAGTGTTATTGTAAAAAAAAAAGCAATCTTTTAAATCAATCATTATCATAGGATGTGCCTTAGGTAATAAAGAAAGTAAAGGAATTTCAGTCTATATTGGACCCATTGGTTGAATTACTTTATTCACCACTTTTAAATCTGTTAACATCCTCTATTGTCCTGTTATTTTTTACCCTCATCTTATAACAAATACAGGGGAAATTGATGGGCTGATATACTCTTCTGTTTTGAGCCTCCAGTTGTTCCTGCACTACCTGTTCAAGTGCCTATAATTTTGCCTTAGTTAAGGGCTATTGTTCTACCCACACAGGCTTGCCTGTCAACCACTTTAAGGGTAGAGCCTTTGATATTTCAGCGCTGCCCTCTCCCCTAAAAATCTATAAACTCAGTCCCTGTGATTTCCTGTGTTCAGACAATTGGCAGAGCCTGGAATTGTTTTTGATGATATATATCAATACATTCCCCTATAAGCCCCTACCATTTCACTCCTAATTTCTTTATGGGCTGTCTTACAGAAATATTAATCTTAGTACTCCACTGTTATAAAAGGTTCCTTTCCCATAAATTTATGGGTATGTTATCCACATAAGGCGTTAACTTTCTTGTTTGGCCTTTTGGTCCCACAATTTAATCCATCACACACTTTGCTTTATCTGAGATAATTTTTCAATACCTAGAAACTGAGTGTAAACTTTTAAAAGTGGTCAATCTGAGTCATAACATTTTTGTGAAATGATAGGTATATCAGCTCCTGTATTCACAAACCATTCTATTTCAAGTTCATGTACTTGGAATTTTAATTTTGACCTGGTTATTAACAAATAACAAATTTCCAGAGCACACATTTTCCAGTACTTACAAACTATCCTACTCTTTCTATCAGAGTAGCTTTACCGTTGATATAGAGAAATAGTAGCAGGTGTTAAAAAGTTTAATTTCTCCTTGCTATTGTTTCTTTTCTGTGTCAGAACACTTTACACATCTTGACCAACAACAACCAACCAACAATCAGCACCAACAACCAACAACCAACAACCCCTCCATGACTCTCAGGGCCCAAACATTTATATATTCTCTGAAAAACCCCAACAATATCAAATGTAATACATTTGCAGAAACTATTAAGCACTGGAAAAATCACACTTCTGCTACTACATGAGGCAAATTGTAGTCAGCTGTTGTGGACAATCTGAAACAGCCCCATATCCCACACCTGGGATTGAAATAAAAATATATTCTTGTAACACTTCTGTTTTTTTTTAATAATCCAAAGTCTAAACTTATCAACAAAGGGATGTATCAAAGATTTCCATGTGCTTATCAGCAAAAATGTGTGGATAAACCACAAGCATAAAAATGCTTAATGCGATTAGTAATTGGTAAAATACACATCTGAACTATACCAAGACAACATTATACACTTGCAAAGATGCTTATCACAAAAAAGTCATCCAGAGACTTGGTAAAGATTCAGAGATACTGACAACCTGTTATTCATGCATAGAAAGTAAAATTCTAAAACCACTGCTGAAAGCAGGGAGCAGGAAAAACAGCTCAATCAACAATGTAGCCACCACACAAGCATGAGAACCTTAATTAAGGCCCCATAAGTCATATAAACAGCCTGGACTTTGTAATATTCTTATAATCTCAGCACTGGGGATATATATATATATATATATATATATATATATATATATATATATATCATGATATAGATACTCATATCTACATGAGAGGACAGCTACTGCACAAAAGCTTATAACATCTTCCAGATATCTATCACGGTATAAAAACACAGAAATCATATCTACTCCAGTCCCCATTACTTTGTAATAAATGATTTATGTGGTAGTGCTAGGGTTCAAAGACATAACCAGGCAATATTTTCCCTAAGTAAACTCCAGAGGCTGAAGGGCCCATTGATGCTGGTTCTGTTACTGAGAATATTTCACTATAGAACATTCTTTGATTCCTACACTCAGATTTCCATCACGAATCGCCATCAGTGTGCCTGGGCACTTTGTAGGCTGGAATACAAACAACATTAAATCTTGATAGGGCCTAGCTGGATATCTTCCATCCTCAGAAGTGCTCTGAGATGTCCCAGGTGACAAACAGGACACAGAGCTCAGCTAACAAGGTCTTGTCTGTTGCCTTCCATCCTTTTCTGCTATTAGTCCCTTTCAGTAACAATCCTGAGGTGGACACTCCAGATGCTTTACAGTGGCCCAATATATTATCGGATTTTTAATATAATATTTGTATTGATTGGGTATTTCACATGATGCACCATGATCACACTCACTCCTCAGTCATCCCAGTGCCCCATCATTATAGCCTTCTCCCCAAAGGAAAAGCTCAAAAAAGACAGAAAGAAGAAAGAAAGACAGAAAGGAAGAAAAAAGAAAGAAAGAAAGAAAGGAAGGAAGGAAGAAAGAAAGAAAGAAAGAAAGAAAGAAAGAAAGAAAGAAAGAAAAAGTCTAATTGATGAGGTCACCTCTCAGTGCCCCCCTCCCAGTTGCACCAACCCACCACCAGAGCCAACATACTGAATTTCAGACCATGGCCAACACCAAGTGCACCTTTATTGCCATCAAGCCAGATGACATTAAAGACAACCTGGTAGACATGATCATCAAGCACTTGGAACAGAAGAGGTTCTGACTGGTGACCATGAAGATCCTTTATAAAAAAATCATAAAGCAGCACTACACTGACCTCAAAGACTATCCTTTTTCCCTAGGCCTGATGATGTACATGAACTCAAGGCCAAAGGTGACCAAATTCTGGAAGGGGCTCAAAGTAATGATAACAGATAAAAATGCTGGGAGAGCACAAGCCAGCTGATTCTAAGCCAGGTACAATTCAAGTGGATGTTTGCACGTAAATTGGAAGGAAGATCATTCTTAGCAGCGAGTCAGTGCAAATTACTGAGAAAAAGATCAGTCTATGGTTTAAGCCTGAAGACCTGATTGACTACAACTATTGTACCCATTCATAGGCTTATGTGTAAAGGTGGATAAGCCAGGGGCCTTTTCAACATTGCTGATGGATCCCTGGACACAATTATTTATTCTACCGAGTTAATGGATCATATCTTCTAAAACAATAACAATAAAGACTTTGGAATGGACAAAAAGAACTTTAAGGCCTGAGAATGTAGCTCTATTGGTAGTGTTTGTCAACATGTACAGAACACTTGGTTTGATTTCTAGCACTGTATAGCTGAGTGAGGGACGCACATCCACAAAAACAACACCCTGGGGGTGGAGGCAGGAAAATATGAAGTTCAAATCCATCCTTAGCTCCATAGAGAGTTTGAGGCCCATGACACAGGGGAATATTTCAAAATAAGTAAATATAAATAAATAGATACCCTGAAGAACATGGACATATTTGACTTTTGCACATTTGGCCTGGTGAAATGTTATATTAATCAGTTATGTGTCTATGTCTAGTGGTTTACTAATACTTTTTTTGAAATTTTCATAAGAAAGAACAACATGGTGAGAGCACAAGTCACATGATCACTGTGGGATTAAAAACAGCATAAATGTTCCAAAGCCCTAACATACCTAGCATAGGATGAACAAGTTGTTTGCATTAGTCTACTTCTCTTGAGTCAACAGTTTATAAGACTATGTGCAAAGATAGTGTCAGGTTTGGAGGTTTCATAAAATCATGCCATCTTTTCTTCATATAGTACAAAGTGTGAAAGAATTAAAACATGATGCTTGTTGGTATTTGGTGATGGTTTCCTGGACTACTATAGATGTAAAACTCACCAGATTTGCATAAACCATCTACAGATATATCAGACTAAATAGTATTTACTTGCCTTCAAATAATCTCTAGATTACTTACAACACATCACATAGCATCAATTTTGCAAATAGTTGTGCTAATATATTATGTGGGGGAAAACAAGAAAAATAGTCTCTTCACAAGCCATCTCACTGAAATAAAGTTTCCCAAATATTTTCAGGTCTTAGCTGGTTGACTCATACTTGGAAGCCTTAGAGAGGGAGCAGCCATGTGGCACACTCAAGATTCAGCTTTTGACTGGAAAAGAGAAGGTCCAATAGATGAAACCAGGAAAACAATTGCTACTCATTTGCTGCTTTGTATTCCTGGAAATTTAACTTATGCATGAGCTTATATTCATTTTATGCATTTAACTCAGAAAATGAGGACAATTAAAAATTTTAAAACCAATAAAATGTAAAACCAAAATAACATAAATAGATTTTCGCTGATATACTGGAAGTCATTAAGGCAATTTATCTTGTATGTACCACATTGAACTTTCTAAAATCCTTCAGCATGATTTAGTTCCGAGGTAATAAAAAGAATTTACATTTTTTATTTATATGGTGCCCTTTCCTGTTTCTTTCTGAAATTATCAAACAAGTAGACTTCCTATTTAATATAAGAGAGGGTGATGGGGAAGATACAATGAATGTGCCACCCACTCCCTAACACTCTGCAGTAAGGAGGTGTCTTTACACTCTTCAACAGGCTGCACTGTGCCTGCATGCATGCTTCTGTGACCCTTGTCTCTGTATGCTCAAACAGGGCAGATAAACCATAGAACGGTCTGGTGCAGTTGAACTTGGTGAGAATGGAGTAGGGAGCAGGCTATCTTGTTAATCAGCTGTGTTGTCTTGAATGAGGCGATAGAAGGAAATGACCTTTCATATTAGAATCTATCTTTAAAACACTACATGGTAGGTGTTGAATATTTGCAAACACAAGAGGAAGTAGCTGCTATGACAGAGGTGACAGATGCCAACCACCAGGATCAGAGAATTCAAGGATTAAGACACAGGTGGGAACAAGATCAGAGCAGGTAGAACGGGTGAAAATCAAAACCAAAGAATAAACTGGGTGCTCAATGGAAACTCCTCAGAGGGAGTCAGTTCTATGCTGTGCTCATGCCATTGTGGGGAAGAAGAAGTTGGAAGGGAAGGTGACACAGTTGTGTCACAGTGGGACCATTGAGGAGCCATAAGCTTACATGGGGTATCATTTCCAAACGTGACAAGGTGGATGCATGACGAACTCACAGCACCTGTGGCAACATGTCTAATATCTGCACAAGATTAATCCAGACAAACCCCCATCACATACAGAGGAAGGGCTCACAAGGTTTCATACCTAGCTGAGAAAGTATTGCACTACTGGTTGCTGAGGGAAAGACCCCTGGTTTTCTTTGAAGACAGGCTATCCATGCTCCAGAAGATATAGTCCAATATTCACGCAAATGAGTAGCACTAAGTGGACTTGGTTTGTGAAGAGCACATGGACGTGTGAGGAAAAAGTGATATATAGGAGAAGAAATAGAATGGAAGGAATGGGGGTGAATTTGATGAAAACGTATTAAATCCATGCACAAAATTCTCAATTAATAAAAAAGCATTGCTCCTAACAAGGGAAGTGGGGGGGGGGGTCAAAAAAGTCTTTAGACTAAGCAAGTTCTGTAAGAGAGGCTGGGGGACAGCTGACAGAGGAGGAGAGAGAAAAGAACCAGCTCTGATCAGCAAAAAGAGGGCAGCAAACATTTAAGCAAAGTTTCTTCTTGAGAAGGTTGGAACTGACATCCACGTTGGTATAAAGAAACCTGGGCTCCTACTCATCTCCTATTCATCTCAGGATACAGAGAAGTGTTAACTTCAAGCTAAATGTTGGAAGAAATAAACTGTGAATTACTGATGTATAATTGAGACTCAAGGATTAGAGCAGGTGAGACCCACAGAGTGCACGATGCTAATCCTGGGTATCAAGTTTACTGATGAGAGATACAGGTGCAGCTGAATTTCCAGCTGTGGATAAGATAATCTCTGCTTTGCTGTGGATAAGATAATTTCTGATTTAACTGTCACACTCAGGACACCAGAAACTGTACAAAAACACAGAAGGAAAAGCTGTTTTTAAACAGCTCTGTCTGGAGAGAATAGGGTATGCTAACTATAGAAGCTTCAAAGAGAAAAAAGAGAGGTGGGGAGAGGGAGGAAAGGCAGAAGGGAGAGAAGAACCAAGACCTCATGCTCTGTGCCTAGATCTCTCCTGAGACTTCAGCTGCACCCACCGAAGCACCAGGAAGATTCCAGTGACCTAAGAAAGGATTAAAAAAACAAAATTTGCATTTGGGTTGCCATTCAACTAAATTATTCATAAGAACAAGCATCCAATAAATCTTCAGAGAAACCCGAGAGAATACAGAGTTTCCAAATACTTATAATCCCCAAGAAAAGTTGGACTTTAATCACAAGCAAAGAAACATAACACAGATTCTCAAGGAGAAATTTCAGTTGACATGGATTAATCCCAAGGTGGGACAAGTGGGATGTTAGGACTACCAGAGGGTCTGCAGTGACTACTATAATGCAGTCCGTCAAAGAGAGAAAATGATGTTTACCGCAGATGAAAGAGCATCATAGCATCAAGCAGAAAATCAGGAGTATGAAAAGGGAGCAAAGTAGAAATTCTAATAACTTTTAAAATTAGCATCAGAAACAAATGTCTGAGTGATCTAACAACCAAATAAAAAGGAATGTTTAATAAAGATGAAGATAGAGCAACAGAGTTGTTGCCAAATACGAAGAAAAACTATATGGTTAATCTAAGAAGTGTCAGTTGCAGGTTTTTCTCCCCAAAGGAGATTAGAACAATGTCAAGTCCCATGTCCCAAGATCACAACCACAGGGCTAAGTATGACTCTACCACAGTTCACCCTGGGGTACCAATAAGTTTACAGGGTTTACTCACATGGGTGAGGAGTGACTGACAGGAGTTGAGAAGACCTGGCACCGGCTGCACTGGAAAGGCTGTACCACCATAGCCTATGATTCCCCTGTGTCTGTGTGGACGGAGCATCTCTCCCCTGTGTTCTCCAGCCTATATATTCTACCTATCTCTGAGATGCCAAGACCAGTGTAATTCAGGTAGAACTGCGTGCAACCAGTTGGGAGAAATGGCTAATACTAGATGAGGGTCTGTGTTAGTTGGTTTTCTAATGCTGTAAAGAGATACTATGACCACAGCAACACTTATTTGGCACAATCTTAAAGGTTCAGAGGTTTAGTACATTACTGCCATGATGGAGAAGTGTAGCAGCATGCAGTCAAACATGGTTCTACATTCTGGTCCTCAGACAGCAGGAAGGAAGACTGAACTACTAGGCCTGACTTGAGCCTCTAAAACCTTTAAGCACCACCAACCCCCAGTGTCACACATCCTCCAAGAAGACTATGCTGACTCCAACCAGGCTACATAATAATGGTGGCTCTTCTCATGGAACAAGGATGAAAATGGTTTCCTGCCAGGAGGAGAAGAGATGAGAGGGACAAAGGAGAGAGGGAAACAGGCGGGAAGACCTAAATGCTAAAAGAAAGACCACCTCCTGTCAGATCAGAATTCTGTACCCCACAAAAAACCAAAAAAAAAAAAATAAATGAAACCAAATGAACAATCAAACAAAGCAGAGGGTCTGCTTCCCTAAGCCCTATTTTTTTTTTTTTTTTTTTTTTTTTTATGTCCAGGTTATTTTGAAGCAAACAGTTGGTTTTTCATTTTTAGTACATTTGTAAATATATATGCAGGAATGTATTACAATATTGTAATACCAGTTTACCTTGGTTAATAAATGTGTTCTACTACCAGAAAATTTCCTATGTACATGTACCAAGCACACACAAGAGTGAAAATACAGGCTCACATTATTCTACAACATAGCATCTGATTGATCTAAAGTGGTTTCTAATAATACATATTCTTTTTACTTAGTGTCAGGAGAGAAACGGGCACACACATGAGCCAACAGTTGCATCTTTTCTACCTCTGCTGCTGCTGAAATAAGCCAGGGAAGATAAAGAAAATAGCTCGGTAACATTTTCAAGTGTCATGTCAGAGGTGACAGGTGATGGGGGTTGGAGAGAGTGGCAGAGAGAAGGCTGTCATTGCAGAAGACTTCAGAGGCTTGTGTAAGTGGCTTGGACACCCGATAACTGTTGAAGACCCTACAGTGAAGCTGCCCCACAAACCCAGACACAGAGGTATCTTAACCTCCAGATGTGCTGGTATAATTGAGTTTCCATGAGCAAGCTTTGGAGAGCTAACTCCATGGCTTCCAGGAAGGGAGGACTGATCGATCGTTGCTTTGATGCTAGTGTGAGACTGACAACACAAAGCCATGAGCAAAGTTCCTCCTTTAGAAAAGCTGTCAGGCATATCCAGCTTTCTGACATTGCCCAAACACATTATCATCTACATGTTCACACCCAAGAGCCATGCAGACTGTGAGTGCTTCTCTGTAGATGGATATCATCCCCCTCCCTGCACTCAAGGATCAGGGAACAATATGGAAGATAAAGCAGAAGGAATTAAGAACCAGGGGTTGGGGGAGGAGTTCTGAGAAATGCTCTCCTCTGGAGAGGACATGGCTTTTACACACACAATTTCTTAGCAGCTACATCAAAGCTGCACAAAATAAACCCAGTTAAATTGCAAGCATAGCTGGGGGAAGGGATCTCGAGTCAGCCCCTAGCAGAGGACCCCCACAGTTGATAGCTGCTGTGGAGATTAACCTTTCCTAAGGGGTGTGGTTTCTAGTAGGTTGCCCATGTCACAGTGGCACATTTATGCACAGACACGCATTACTGATTGAACCCAGTGGCTTATATAAAAGAAGAGGGTGGGGTCCAACATGAAGTTGAGAGAAAGGAAGTTGGAGGGTAAAAATAGATATGATCAGAATACACTGTATGCATGTATAAGTTTTTTTAAATAATAAATTTAACATATTTGCAAAAGAACAGTGCAACCAAGTTACTCAAATTGTCACTCAGATGATCATAATGTGGGGCTGGAGACCGAGTTCAGTGGCTTCAGTACTTGATACATGAGTGTAAAGAACTGACTTTATATCCCCAGCACCCAAGTGAAAAGCCAGGTGTAGTTGTCTGCATCCCAAGTTTCGGAGGATGGGTTTGAGGTTGCAAACAGGAAGACCCTTGAATCTTGTTGATCTAGCCAATCGGAGCGACAGATTCAATGACATGAAGACACTCCATATTGTTCTCTGGCCTTCAAATATACCGTGTGTGTGCGTGTGTGTGTGTGTGTGTGTGTGTGTGTGTGTGTGTGTACTTCATGTTTTAAGTAAGTTTATTATGAGTTTTTATTGGGCCATAGCCATGGCTGTCCTGAGCTTTAAGCAGCCTAGGGCCTCAGATCACATAATAACCCCCAAGAACCATGCTTTCTCTGTAGTCCTGGGGAGGAAAGAAAGCCCTGTTTGGCTTAGATTTTCTTTCACTGTCTGTCTGACTCCACTTTTTATACAGCTGTCTTAGTTTGGGTTTTTATTGTTGTGAAGAGACACCATGACCACAATAATCAACAGGGGCTGGCTTCCAGGTTAGTCCACTATTGGGAAGCATGGTGACACAGGCAGACATGGTGCTGGAGAAGGTGCTGAGATCCTGACCCACAGGCGGCTGCAATGAGAGTAGCACTGGGCCTGGCTTGAGCATTTGAAACTTCAAAGCCAGCTGCAGTGACAGACTTCTTCCAACAAAGCCACACCTCCTATCATGTGCTACTCCCTATGAGCATGTGGGGGTCACTTGCATTCAAACCGCCACATGGAGAATGTGCTGTGCTCCCCCAGGGCGGAACTTGTATAGTCTTTTTCAGCTCCTGCTTTTCACTGTCTGCAAAACTCCATCTGGCTATCTTCATTTAAGAACAGAGAGCCCTCGTAAGGTTCTAGGACCCACTAGCAAGATGGGATTCGATAGCATGAATCAGACCATGGGCAGTCTGCCCTTGTTAGTCCAGACTCAGCTGAGTGCACAACAGCCCTGATTGTTAATGGGTACTCACTGGATCTGGATTCCAGTCTACCCAGTACCACAACCCAGTTCAAGAGTTACTCTATGACTCCATGAGACATACTTACCAACCATCCTATATAGTCTTAGCTTCTGCACTTTACTTTTCTGGAGCCATGAATCTTGCCTACAGAAGAGGACAGTGTGGTGGTTTCCTTCTGAATTCCTTCAGCAGATGGTTGGTTTCCCCACATTTAGAAGCATACAAAAGATACAACCTTAGATTCTTAGTCCTGGTGACTCACTATTTGAGAATAAAGCTACTGACAACTCATTTCAACATGATTGAACCCCACCCCTGAGTAGCCACCTACACGACAAGGTGGTCCCTAGGGCTGTCTACACTGTGCTATGGAATGGCTCAGTCAGGAAAGTATTTGTAAAGCTGATTACCTGAATTTGAAGCCGACACAGACAGATTCCTTAGCAGTAATTATCAACCTGTGGATCACAAGGCCTTTGGCAAACCACTAGCTCCAAAAATATTGACACTATTCATAACAGAAGCAAAATTATATGAAGTAGAAACAAAAGTAATTTTCTGGTTGGGTGGTCACCACAACAAGAGAAACTGTATTAAAGGGTCGCAGCATCAGGAAGGTTGAGAACTGCTATCCCTGAGGCCCACCAGCCAGCCATCCTACCCTACTTAGAGAATTCCAGGCCAGTGGGAGATTCTGTTTCAAAAACTCAACATGAACTGCGGCTAAGAAAAAGCATCCAGAATTCTTCTCTGGCTTTCTCATGTACACGCACGCATCAGCACATCTGAGAACACACAGAACAAACTGTCTGCACATGGGAGTTCATCATGGTCATCTCCCAAGATGAGCCAGAGCAGCGTGTGCTTGGAAGCATCTTCTTCCAAACGTCTATTAACATGAGCTCAAATTATTGAATTTCCTATTTTACTAAGAGACATTGTGACCTAAACCTCTTATGGTTATGTACTGTGCTTTGTTGATGGTCGAGGCCTCTGCTGGTTGGTTCTTATTCATGAAGCCATCATCCTCTTCCCATCTCCCTGCAAAACACCATCAAGACAAACTTCACCCTAAAGGGACTCTTCTCTGATAACAAGAGTAATCTTTCTCCTTAGCTAGCATAACTCACCTTGGGCAAAGGAGAGACAGCTGCCTCAGACTGCTAACCATCAGAGGTGGACTGAGGGGAACTCCAAGAGTAAACATTGACATTCTTCCCTAGTGCCTCGCTCAGTCTTTAGGCTGTAGCAGGAGTTGTGTTTATGATATGAAGGATGGATTGATTGTGACTTCCTACTGAGTTAATGGGGTTGATGGACTAAATGTCAGTATGTAGACATACCACAAAAGAATGGGCCAATCCATGACTTGTGACTAAAAGGCTCTTGGTCTAGTACCCACCAGGAGCTTGAGTATAGCCCAACACTTCACAGAAGTTTTTATTGGTGCCAATACACTGCAATCCAATTCTGCCAAAAAGGCACTTTGCCACTGGAACCAAAGACTTTTCTTTCCAAAGAAGTTATTGAATGATATCCTGAATCACACAGATGCCCCTACTATATAATCACTGACGTGTGAAACTTTATTATTTTTTAATTTCAAATCTTATAATGTCAGCCATTACAGATTTAAAAGGCATTTCATCTGGATATTAAGGTAAATGTGAGAGTGGAAACTGATCGGATTATAGTTCATGAGAACACGACGTGCTGATTAAAATGTTTCATCCACATCTGATTGGGGGTGGGGGATGACAGCTAATACTTATCTCAAATGAAAGTATAGTAAGGCCATTGCTCCCTCTTACATTGGTGTGACAGAACTTGGCTTTCCTTATCTACTAGTGTCATTACTAATCCCAACCTCACACCCCCAAACCAACAAGATGATCCCAATGGCAGCATTTTCCTGACACGTCAATAGCCAAGTGCTGTGATGTATATGCAAGTTTAGGTATAGCAAGCACCGGATAAAGGCTGAGAGTGTAGATTCAGGCTGTACACCAAATACTCCAAAGTACTTACCTTTAGATTAAAAACGAGTTTAAGCACCTTGGAATATTTGGCAAATGTGCAATGGTGTGTGCTATCTTGTGAATCCAGATAAACAGTTTGCTCACAACTGCCCACAAGGGGACCACAGGTGATTGAGAAAGAGAACAGGACGCCTGTCTGCCACCAAGGGAAGGCAGAAGCTCAAGACGGGGGCGAGGAGAATCTAGACTTGCACAGTTGATTGTGGAAAGTAAATATTTCCGAGCCTTGACCCTCCATGCTGGCTTCTAGAGGCGTCTGCTAGGGTTCCCAAGCCCCTGCATGTCCCACTTTCTCTGAACCTCACTAATTTCCTTGGAATAACTATGGGCACACACACTGATCCATTAAAGTAAACGTAGCACGTGGCTGTAGCACTGACAAGAGCACGAAGCCTCGTTGGGAGCTCCAGCCTGGAGGAGCTGATTCGGCGGCTCTGCCTCCCGCAGACCTATCCTTCCAGAAAACTCAATAGAGGCAAACAGCTGCATCCACTAGACCTGGACCAGTGAAGACCATCAACAGAGCATCTCCAAGCCCAGGGCACCCCACAATAGGCACACACACTAAGCCTCCTTATCTGGCTCTGCTAAACATCTGGGTTAAACCTCTGGGTTGTTAAACATCACACAACCTTGGGAATCCACACCATCCATCTACAGTCGCCACTGAAGGACACACAGGCGCTAGAGAGGAACAAATGTCAGCTCCCAATGCTTGAGAATCTCCCTCTACTCTTTAGAGGTGCTCAACAGTCCCCTCCACTCTGTCGCGGGTGTCTTACCTTATGGCCTTTCCCTGGAGGACACCTGACGTTGTTGGACGCTCCTGCTGTTTGATTCATGTCCGCTAGAAGTTGGGGGATCCGAATCCTCTACCTTACAAACTTCCTGGACGCGTGGAGGCTGGCAACACAGATGCGCGCCTCAGGGGAGATTGCATAGGGTGTCTTCCCTCTCCAGCCTGGAACCTGTACTCCAAGCTTCTGTGAGCCCTCTTGCCCAGAGCCCTAAGGTCCGCAGCCCAGAGCCCTAAGAGCAGCTGCCCGCACCCCAAAGGAAGCCCGGGCCGGCGCCAGGCGCTCTGAGGGAGCTCTGTCCAGGGCTTCCTCCCTGGGAAACAGTCCAGGGCTCTCCAAACCAGAAGTGGGAGCAGCTCCAAGAGGACTCGAGGAGGAGCAAGAAGCTGGGCGTGGAGTGCGGGATGTCCACGCAGCGCTGACCTGCGCCAAGGGCGGGGGGAGCCACGATAGCCGTGCGCACTCACGCGCCACCCTCGGAAGCCACGCGGCACAGACCCCAGGGGCGGGCGCTGAACTCCAGCGTCCTCCTTGCAAGGCCCTCCAGACCCACAGCAGCTCCTGCTGCAAGTGCAGTCGGTGCGGATCCTAGGGCGTCCCTCACCAGGGCTTAATTAAGAAAAAGCAACTCAGAGGGGCCGCGCTCCCCTGCAGCTCGGGCTCCTCACTCCAGGCGCCAAACCCGAGGATGGTCGGGAGGTGGCATGCGAGGTTCTGCCAGGAGCCACTGCACTGGTAAAGGCGAGAAAGTGGAGGGAACGGAGGAGGAGCAGGGCTGACACGCAGGTTTCCTTGGCAAAGTTCCTAAAAACCACAGCTAAGGGATGTAGCCTCCTTTCCACCCGCATGCATGCTCTCAGGGGGTAGGTGGGTTTCCTTTGAACAGTAACTGAGGAGGGCCGCCTGGGCACTACACTACTGTTTTCTGCGAGCTAAGTCTTTACAACTGTCTACCTCTCCCTCTGCCATGTGAAGCCCCGGTTTAATTAGACAGCATTTGTGCACAGGTGGGAGTAGTCCCCGCCCTTGAGAATGCAGGCGTGCAAACTAAGAAAACGCAGAGGTTTCTTGAGACTGCAATGCAACATCTTAGAACCACGGCCTGCACTGTGGGCCAAGAACACATTCAGGTACTGCATTAATGAGCAAAATGTTCATTTTTTTCCTAGATTTTTTTTTCACCCATGGCTAGTTGGACTTGAATAGTTCTGGGTAGAATACCAAGGCACACAATTCTGAACTTCCATTTCTGAACCCCAAATCCCTAACTGATGACGAATATAAAGTGCGAAGAATTCTGGGGCTCAGAAGAGGTTGGGAATACCTTTAACCTTTAGACACTTTGGTTTGCTACAAGCCCACACCTAAGAGTGCGGGGGGCTGGTTCTCTTAGTTCCCCAGTTCATCTGACCATATAAACCTCACTTTCCCTCCAGTTCTCCCTAGAAACCTCTTGTTATGGTCCCCTTCCAAGTTCATGTACTATCTTCATAGCCTATTGAGACTATGACGAAACTGCCTTTGAGGCAACCGTACCCCGTAAGCAATTCCAAAAGGCCCATTGGTTCACCAAGCACGGGGTGGGGAAGTCTTCAGCTATTTGTTGAAATTGTTTTGCTACTTGTTTATTGTGCCTGATTCTAACTTAGAGGAACCCCCTTTAGCTGTGTTTTCACATTGCAAAGCAGCTCCATCAGACACTTCAGTGGGCAGTTAGAATTAACTTTGCCATTCTCATATGAGGCACCTTAGAGCAATTTTTCCTCTCGTTGATTCTTGCATCTCTGAGGTAGGTTTTACGGCTGCCGATTTCCAAGAAAGATGGCGAAATCTGGGAACTAGTGATGCAGGCAGGGAAAGTCCCTGGCATCGCAGTGGGGTACATTAGGGTAGCAGCAGGCACTTGTTTGGGCTGTGTAACCGGAGGTTTGACGCAGTTCCTACCCCTGGAACATCCCAGGCCCTTGATCCCCATGATCCTCACACATGGTGATGACTGCTTTACTTTCGATCTTCCTTTCTGGGAATGCACTTCCCCATTACTCAGAGCTAATGCTGCCATAGTAAATGAAACAGATGCGGTTCTCAGGAATGAGGAATGGAGACAGTCATGAGGCTGAGGAGGATGAGGCTGGCTCTCCACTTGGCCTTCAGGGTCATGGCAAAGGATCTAGACAATATAACCATAATGGCCATAAAAGCCTACACAGTCCTTTTTTGGAAATGGTTCATTGACAGCTTTGGCCTTGAATATGGAATCATGAGGAAGCACATGTACCCTCCAGTCCAATGGCCGCTGCATTGATTAGTCAGGATAAACTTGGGGCTATCAAGAATAGAGAGTTAAAGTGCTATCAAGGAGGAAAAGGCATGGATAAGAAAACAGAAATTATATATGATTTAGGAATAAATAGTAATAGGAGAGTACATGAGGCCATGGAATTGTAAGGTGAGGAAATGAAGATTTGAGAATAAAAGATGATGTAGAAGCATGTAAAAAGTTAGTATTTTGTTCTTCCTACTATTTGAAGAATTGGAGATCACCATGCCTGGAGAAATATTAGAGAGAGTTAACCTCTTACTTACGTAGATTCAGAACTTTCAAAGGAATCATTTCACCTTTTGTACTCTGTCATCTTTCCGTTCATGAAAACAGTTACTAAAGACTGCTGTACCAGGAAACCTCAGGAGCTGTGCCCAGCTACCTGTGAAGAACAGTCTGTGTAAACCTAGAAGGAAATGTGCTTTTTGCTCTAAGGAAATGGGGTTTGGGACTATTGATCTGGGATTCATAGAATCTTTGTAAATTTAAGAATGTTTGAAGATTGTTAGCAATGATCAAAGCCTTGATGATGTAACTTTGGTTAGTAAAAGATTGGGTTTGGGCTCTCAGTTGGGGAGAAGGCAAAAGCATGAGGGGAGAGGAAAAAGAATAAGAAGAAAGAAAAGAGGCTGGACCTCGGCTGGACCCTCCTCATGCTCAGACTGGACCTTGGCTGGTGTTAGCACTGGCACTGGCCAGATCACTCACAGCGAGTCACAGAAGTTTCCATGTTTTCTCCAGTCCTCTCTTTCTGACCCTCATCTACTCCTGTGTACTGACTTGTGGGGTCACATGTGAGTATCCGCACCTCCCTTCCACCCTCCCACTCTCTGGACTGCAAACTCAGGTGCTATATGAGGACAGAGCCTTGGAAGGATCTGGTAGTCAGAAGGGAGTGGCTCTGAGACTCACCTCCACCTCCAGCCTGGGTCCAGTTTGACTTCAGAAGCATACTTTATGTCAAGATTGCAGGCTGAAAAAAGAAAAGGCCAGGAAAAAATATTAAACTTGTCTATGGACTTTTCATCAGTTTCTTGAAGGTCTGTGGGATTTTGATATCAACAGTTAACAGAAACAGAATTCATTCTTACCTTTGTGGTTTAGATTTATTCTTAAACATTCCTGCAAGTGGATTTGGAGTTAGTCTGTCTTTCCAATTCTTTCCTTTTTTTCCCTACTCTCTCTGCTGCAATGCATATGCACAGAGTAGAGCAACCATCTGTTTTGACAGGTACACACCATTACAAAGCCAATGTTACAATAGAACTTATAACACAGCCACCCCACACACAGGGGTGCAGCTTGTCTCTTCCCAATAATCTCTTCAACATATAACTGCTGTCATTTTGTCACTAGAGATGGTCTCACTTGCTCTAGAACCTTCTGAGAGTGAGCTCCCTCTGAGAGCTCCCTCGTGTTTCTGAGAACCAGCACATTCATGCACGTCTCACTAGTTTGTTATTTTCATTGTTGAGTAATATTCCATTGTACCTTTACTACTGAGCCATGTTGCTGGCCAGGAATTGTGTTTATTCTCTGGATATTTGGGATCTAAGCAGCTGTTCCTTGGTTCATTTAATTTCTCTGTGATCAGAGAAAATCGTCTGAATGAATTCTGGTGTCTAGGTATCGCTTATGCATTTTATGACCTGCCTTGGCAGATGTGTTAAGGGAGTTTGAGAAGAATGTGTGTAATGATCTTTTGTGTGTGTGTTTTCTACACCTGTCAAAATATCGAGTTGATTGATAGTCCTTCAAATCAACTGTATCATTACTGATTTTCTGCCCGTATGAGTTATCAGTTCTGGAATGACTGTAATAGTGAACTTGTTCCTCTTTAGTTCTGACAGCTTTGGATTCCTGCTGGGTGCTTTTACTGTTACAGAATGGGCCAACTGTGGACTTTTGGAAAATTGACCCTTTTACTAGTAGAAAGGAAAGCTTGCTTTTTCCTTTACATCTTTTTTTTTTTTTTTTTTTTTTTTTTTTTTTTTTTTTTTTTGCTTTACCCAAGATTAACACAGCCCAGTGTATTTCTTTAAATTGATGTTAGCATGAGATTTATAACTTTATGCCTTTATCCTTGACCTCTCTGCATTTATAACAAGTTTATTTATATTTCATTATCTTGAGGTTTTATATGTATGAGGTCAAAGAGATGGCTCAGGGGTTAAGAACACTGGCTGTTCTTTCAGAAGACTCAGGTTCAGTATACCCATATGGCAGCTCACACCCATCTCTAACTCCAGTTCTGGGAATTCAGTGCCCTCTTCTGGCCTCTGTGGGCTCCAGGCATGCACATAGAGCACGGATGTACACACAGACGGAAAACATACATACCTATAAAATGAAGCTGAAAGTGTAAAGCTTAATACGTGTATATAATGAATTTCAGTCTGTTCATTTATTCATTTATTCAATTTACATCCCAACTGCAGCCCCTCATCCTGGGTTCCCCCTCACACAGCCCCTTCACTCATTCCCCTTTCTCCTCCTCCTGGCTCTTTCTCTCTATTTCATAACCCTCCCTCTATTACACAAAGTCCTCTTTTTCTCAAGGAGCTTTTCCTATTCTTCTAGTGTGTGTGTGTGTGTGTGTGTGTGTGTGTGTGTGTGTGACTCTGTGTGTGTCTTGTGTGTTTGTGTGTCTATGTGTGTGTTTATGTGTCTGTGTGTGTGTCTGTGTTGTGCTTGTATGTGTGTGTCTCTCTGTGTCTCTATGTGTGTGTGTGTCTTTGTGTCTATGTGTGTATGTGTCTCTGTGTGTGTCTGTGTTATGTTTGTATATGTGTCTCTCTGAGTGTCTGTGTTGTGTTTGTGTGTCTCACTCTGTGTCTGTGTGTGTTTGTGTGTCTATGTGTGTGTTTATGTGTCTGCGTGTGGGTCTGTGTATGTCTTTTTGTGTGTGTGTATCTCTCTGTGTTTCTCTGTGAGTGTGTCTGTGTTGTATTTATATGTGTGTCTCTCTGTGTGTATGTGTCTGTGAGTCTGTGTATGTCTTCGTGTCTCACTGAGTTTAATAAGCATTGCTTGTATAAGCAGAGGTGAGATGCTATTTTCTAGAGAATAAGCTATTCATCTGTGGTTATATCACTGGGGAAAACATACTCTCTCCCATCAACTCCCCAGTAGTCACTCAGAGAGGAGATACCATGAACCCTCAAAAATGGAGGCATGTCTATAATCCATTACCATAGAATACATGCAGTTGGTTTTTTCCTATTATAAAATCCTGACTTTTAAGTTTCCCTTAGGTATTTACATTGAAAGTGATCATGTGATATGCCACATAAATGTCTGTCTGTTTTTAACTGAGTTGTAAGATTTGTAACTTTTTTGTTTTATCTATTTTTCTGTTTTCTTTTGTTTTAATGAGCATTTGATGTGATTCCATTTCGCTCTATCTTAGCATACTAATCACACTCATCTCAGAGTTGCTTTAATGCCAGCCTCAGAAAACCTGTGTGTTTGGTGTGATCCATCCCACCCTGGAGTGGTGGAACTCCATTAACCAGCGACTCTTTCACCTCACTGTGTGCAAAAAGAGATCAATGCACAGCTTGTTCTTATGTTAACAATTAGCTGCAGCTTTGCACGGGCTCAGCAAAGAGGACAGCAGGTTGAAAACCCTTTCCTCCCCTCTCTCTCTGACTTCGTAGTAACTGCTGCTAGAGTCTGTACTTCGAGACTCTTCACATTTGGTTTTCTTTTGCTTTTCAAAAGTGTGCTTTCTGACTCCCATCTCTTTTGCTTTCAGTCTTGCACTCTCCTAACTCCTGCATCTGGGGTTCCTGACCAAAAACTGGACGTTATTCTTACTCTTGTTCCTATGTAGAAAATGTTAACTTATTTTGTATTTCTTTTAAGTTGATGTATAGCTGTTCATAATACTATATCTAATGGGAACATTTATCATATAAACATAATGAACTTTGGTCTTCCCATCCCCCACCTTTCCTCTCTTCCCTCCCTCTTTATTAATTTCCTTTCCTCTAGACAGTTTTGATTCTACTTTTATATCACATATACATACATGATTTTATTTGTATGTACAAAATCTAGGTGTACAACTGGGGGGAACCCACAATATTTTTCTGAGTCTTTAGCTTACTTGCTTAATTTGTTATTCTCTGGTTGTATCGGTTTTCTTACAACCAACATGACCTTTCTTCATAGCTGGGGTTGGGGATCTCTGTATTCTTCCCTCCCCTCTCCTCCTCTTCCTTCCTCTGTCCTCCCTTTCTTCCCCTTCTTTTTTATCCCCTTTCTTCTCCTTTCCTCTCTCCTTCCCCACTGCTTTCTCTTCCCCTCCCCTTTCTTCCCCCCTCCTATTCTTTCTCCCCTTCCCTTCACTTGTCTCCTTGCTCCTCTTCCGTTCCTCTCTGTAATTCCAATGACCTCTTTTGAGGTTCTGTCCTTATCCTGTGGTCTTGGATGTGCCGCCTTGGATACTGCCTCTTCTGTCTTGGTTGATATTCTCTGGACTTTCTGAATAGTGTTTTTGTGCCTGATACTGATTTTGAGAGATTCTATGTTATCATTAATATATGCATACACACACACACACACACACACACACACACACACATACACACACACATTCCCGTTCACTTTGGCTTCCCTTTTGGAATTCTAAGTACACATTTTTACACCTCTGAGTCCCTGTGGCCTACCCTTCAGGCCCCATGAATTCCTATGACCTACCCTCTAGTCCCTGATGATTTTCTCAGCTTTACCATCTCTACAGATGAGCCATTGAAGGCATTCTTTATTTGTCTCAGTGATGGTTTTCAATTGAAATTTTTCATATGATATATCATGTTTTCCTCTCCCCCAACCCCTTTCAGATCCTCCCTATCTACCTCACACCCAACTCAGTGCTCCCTCTCTCTAAAAAACAAAAACAAAAAAAAAGTCAAAATCAAAATCTACAACAACAAAAACAACAGGAATAAACCCCACTAATATAAAGACTTCCTTTGGGTTCTCCCTGAAAATTTTTTCCTCACTTTCTACACTGCCTGTCTGCTCTGCACACTGTCTTCCTCATCTGTTGAACACTGGATGGAGGCCAAAGAGATGTCTCAATAGCTAACAGCACTGGCTGCTCTTGCAGAGGACCTGGGTTGGATTTCCAGCAACCACAAAATGAATCACAACTATTTATACCTCCAGTTTTAGGGCATCCAGTAACCTTTTCTGACTTCCATGACTACTGCAAGCACATTTTGCACATGCATACATGCAGGCAAAATGCTTATATACATGAAATAAAATAAATAAAATCACTGGGAGAAAATCTCTCTCTACTCTCCCATACCTTCTTTTTCTTTCGCCTCCCCTCTTCTCTCTGCCCCTCTACCCTCCTCTACCTCTCCATCCCTTCTCTTGCTCTCCCCTCCCCTCCCTTCTCCTTTCTCCTACCTCCCCTTCCTCTTCCCTCCTTGCTCCTCTCCCCCAATTAAAAAATTTAAATCAATTTCTTCAGAAGGCCAGGTGTGACATGTTAAGCAGTAATGATAAGCAATCGGTAGTGTGGGGACTGTGTTGTTGATCTGGCTAGGGGTCGTGCTGGATTGACTGCTCACGTGTGTAGGTGACAAAGACTTCAAAGTCCCATGTATCCTGTTTGGTTTCTCATGCGCTTTGCTACACACTCTCCAGCTGAGCTGACTATTACTGTCTGGAATCCAGTATGGGTTCCAGACCTGGGTGTGTGGGTCAGGTGTAGCATAGGAGGAAACACTTGCTCATCCTTTAATCATATCTAAGTATTTGGGGAACCAGCAGTCTTCACTGATCCTGGTCTTATTTTCCCCCTTTGGAGAGAGAAGGAATGTACTGGGGTCTGGAGTAGGAAGGTTTATCTCACACAAGGAATGATAAATGTCTACTCCATATTTTTCCTCTTGGAGAAGCAGTTTCTCTGCTTTAGAGTATGCACTGGGTGCCTATAACAATGGCTGTTCCCCTTGCCTTCTTTAAAAAAGTTATTGTATCTGTGTGTGTATGTGTGTCTGTGTGTATGTGATACACATATGTGTTCATAGGTGTATGAGATACAATTCACCTGTGCATATGTGATTGGACAAAACACCGGGCATCTTATTTTA
This sequence comes from Micromys minutus, assembly GCF_963924665.1. Taxonomy (NCBI): domain Eukaryota; kingdom Metazoa; phylum Chordata; class Mammalia; order Rodentia; family Muridae; genus Micromys; species Micromys minutus. Next base: position 8,976,159 of record NC_137958.1, read on the forward strand.
TCCCTGTCTTAGTTTTACTGCTTTGAACAGACACCATGACCAAGCCAACTCTCATAAGGACAACATTTAATTGGGGCTGGCTTACAGGATCAGAGGTTCAGTCCATTATCATCAAGGTGGGAGCATGGCAGCCTCCAGGCAGGCATGGTGCAGGAGGAGCTGATAGGTCTACATCTTTATCTGAAGGCTTCTAGAAGACTGACTTTGGGACAGATAGGACTCCAGTCTTAAAGCCCACACCCACAGTGACACACCTACTTCAACAAGGCCATACCGCCTAAGAGTGCCACTCCCTGGGTCAAGCATATTCAAACCATCATAATCCCCTACCTTATATTTTGGCATAGTGTCTCTCACTGAGCCTGGAGCTAGCAGGCTGGTGAGGTTCAGAGATCCACCCATCTGTCTACCCAACCTCACTGACAGGACTTTGGATGTGTCATTATGCCCAGCTTTTGTGTGGGTACTTGAGTTCAGAATTCAGACCCTTGAACTTATATATCTTTACCCACAAAGACTTTCCCCTGACCTCTTCTATTCTGGGCAACACTTTCTTATTTCTTCCTTGTGAGTCCTTTGTGGGGTCTCAGGAAGGTCCCTGCGGCTGTGATTCCATGTCTGACATCACAGTATGGCTCCTCCTGGCAATCCTGATACCATCTTGAGAGGACTCCAGCAGCTTATCTCCAGGGTGAGAGTTTCTCCTAAGCAAGGTGGGCTGTGAGTTCAGAATGTATGCTAGTGTTGCCCACGTGATAACTTGCCCTAAAAACTCAATTCTGTCTTGGATCTGAGAAATTTATTCACTTCAGGTTTTTCTCATGACTATAGGCATGATGGCTCCTCTGTCACTGTGTTGGAAGTCATGCCTCATGACATATCACTGGGGCCTTAGGGTCTCCTGATTTCTATTTGTTCCACAGTTATTATTTGATTAATATCTTTTCTCTCGTGGTATTCTATAAGCTTCAAGCAAAATGCAAACACTTTCTTCCACTGCCAAAGAAATATTTATTGTTGTATAGCTGGGTCTACTCCATGTCCTGTTTTAGCGGGGTAGCAGATTACACTGTTCCCAAACCCTTGCTTTGACATGATAGACAACTCACTTCTAGTGGGGTCTTGGAACCATTTCAGATGCATTCTAGAATACCTGCCATGTACATTCTTGGATAATTAACATGGGGCTATAAAAATCTAGTGTTGTATGGCCAGCTTTACTGATAAATTGTGTATTTGGGCAGTGAAACATGGAGCTTGTAGATATATCAGTATTCCTCAGTGATTTTTTTTTCAGGCCTGGGCAAGCAGCACCCATAAGAGATCATAGTCTGACTGGCTGAAGAATTAGCCAGAAGAGAGGAGAGAGGAGAGGATTCCTCTTCGGGCCCAAGCCTGCTCAGCTCCTCTTCAGCAGTTCTGAAGAATCCTATTGAGAAAACAGTACATTTCTATAAAACAGCTAGCTGCTAAGAGAAAGTGGGGAAGAGCCTCGAACATATATATGCATACTGGGGAAATTTTCCTGAACACCCATGGCTTATGATCGAAGATCAAGAATCAACAAATGGGACCTCATAAAATTGCAAAGCTTCTGTAAGGCAAAGGACACTGTCATTAGGACAAAATGGCAACCAACTGAATGGGAAAAGATCTTTGCCAATCCTACATTCAATAGAGGGCTAATATCCTATATATACAAAGAACTCAAGACGTAAGACTCCAGAGAATCAAATAACCCTATTAAAAATGGGGACAGAGCTAAACAAAGAATTCTCAACTGATGAATATTTAATGGCTGAGAAACACCTAAAGGATGTTCATCATCCTTAATCATGAGAGAAATGCAAAGCAAAACAACCCTGAGATTCCACCTCACACAAGTCAGAAGGGCTAAGTTTAAAAATTCAGGTGACAGCAGATGCTGGCGAGGGTGTGGAGAAAGAAGAACACTCCTCCATTGTTGGTGTAATTGCAAGCTGCTACAACCACTTTGGAAATCAGTCTGGTGATTCCTCATAAAACTGGACATAGTACTACCTGAGGACCCAGCTATACCACTCCTAGGCATATACCCAAAAGATGTTCCAACATACAACAAGGCCATATGCTCCACTAAGGTTCATAAAACCCTTATTTATGATAGCCAGAAGCTGGAAAGAAATTAAATGTCCTTCAACAGAGTAATGGATACAGAAAATGTGGTACATTTACACAATGGAGTACTACTCAGCTAATAAAAACAATGACTTCATGAAATTCTTAAGCAAATGGATGGAACTAGGAAATATCATCCTGAGTGAGGTAACCCAGTCACAAAGTAGCACATGTGGTATGTATTAACCAAAAGTAGGTATTAGCCCAAATTTTGGAATAACCAAAATACAATTTAAAAACTATATGAAGCTCAAGAAGAAGGAAAACCAAACTGAGGCCAGGTTCTTACCCCTTCTCTCTCAGCACCTGCTGCCTCCTATTCTCTTCCCGGGTTCCTTCTCTGTCTCCCAACTACAGAATAAGACAAATGAAGAGTACTACTCAGCTATTAAAAACAACCACTTAATGAAATTCCTAGGCAAATGGATGGAACTTGAAGCTATCATCCTGAATGAGATAACCCAGTCACAAAACAACACACATGCTATGCACTCACTGGTAAGTGGATATTGGCCCAAAAGCTCAGATTACCCAAGATACAATCCCAGACTACATGAAGCTAAAGAAGAAGGAAGACCAAAGTGATGATCCTTCTTAGAAGGGGAAACAAAAAATATTCACAGGAGGAAATACAGAAACAAAGTTTGAAGCAGAGACTAAAGGAAAAGCCACCCAGAGACTTCACCACCTGGAGATCCAGTCCATATACAGCCACCAAAGCCAGACAATATTGTTGATGCAAGAAATACATGCTTATATAAGCCTGATATAGTTGTCTCCTTAGAGGCTCTTCCATATCATGACAAATAAAGAGGCAGATGCTCACAGCCAATCATAGAACTGAGAACAGGGTCCCCAATGGAGGAGTTACAGAAAGGATTGAAGGAGCTGAAGGGGTTTGCAACCCCATAAAAATGACATCACCAACCAACCAGAGCTCCTGGGGACTAAATCAATATCCAAAGAGTACACATGGAGGGACCCATGGCTCCAGCTGCATATGTAGCAGAGGACGGCCTTGATGAGCATCAATGAAATAAAAAGCCCTTGGTCCTGCCAAGGCTCAACGTGCCAGTGTAGGGGAATGTCAAGGCAGAGAGGTGGGAGTGGGTAGGTGGGTGGGTGGGGAAGGATTATCACTGAAGTATTGGGAGGGGGAGGGGATAGAGGCTTTACAGAGGGGAAACTGGACAAGGAGATAACATTTTAAATGTAAATAAAATATATTCCTCCCCTCCACCAAAAAACAGCTGTTGTCCCTCAAATCACTCAAGAACCTTTTCAATGTCTGTATTGTTAAGTTGTTCTGCTTTTGATGCAATGAGATGCCATGATCAAGGTGACTTACAGATGAGTTGATATTGGCTTAGAGTCTCAAAGGGCTAGTCCATGATGATGGGAAAAGCCTGGTGTCCAGCAGTAGGCATGTTGGCTAATGCAGGAAGATGAAAGCTGAGGTCCACATCTTGAACTGTAAACGGGAATCAGAGAGAAGGAACTAGAAATGGTTCAAGCCTTACACTCTCAGCATCGTACCCAACCCCTGCAATCTCAGCCAGGGAGAAAGTCTTCTTGCAAGGGTACATGTCCTTAACCTTCCTAAGAGCCACATCAGCTGGGGACCAAATACTCAAATATCAGACACTGTGGGGGTGACACTTCTCGTTCCAACAAGATTTCTCTTAAGTCAGGACAAACTCAGTGAACTCTACAGCTGCTGTCACGGTCAGAGTTAGACTGCAGTGACTTAGGCTGTACTTGTCAACTCCTCCTGACAGGGATGCAGAAGTCAGTATAGACAGCCACAAAGTCTTCAAAGTGAACCAGGGCCTTCTGCTACTTGCTTTATTCTGCAAAACTATTTATTTATTTCATGCTTAAAAGTAGCATATTTTACAGTTTTAAAAAATTGAGCTAAGAATTGCAAAGCATGTTAAACGCTGACTGTCCATTTCTGAGGATGGAAGAGACACCGGAGCAGAACACTGACAAGTCCAATAACTTACTCCACTGAATGAGCAATAATGTCACCGCTGTGTCACTGACGTTGTGATTGTCAAACAGCCCTTTCTGTGGCAATTCCATGTCATGATAGTTTTCAAAAGATATTTACCTTTGCTTTATGTTTTCTTGGTGTTTTGCTTGTGTGTAGTTCTGTGTATCACATTCGTGTATTTTGCCCAACAGAGGCTAGAAATAAGCATCAAATCCCCTGGGATAGAAGCTATAGATTATTATGAGCTGCCATGTAGGTGCTGAGAATTTAACAAGAGTAGCCAGTGCTCTGACCTACAGAGACAACTCTCCAACCCCTCTGATGGTAATATTTATTATTTATTCATCTCTCTACTTTGATATTCTATTTTTTCCACAGGACAGTTCAGGCTGCAAAACACTAAAAATGAAGTTGCATGTGGTGTGTTACATGTGTATTGATTATCTAATCTTCTATATCAGAAAGGTACTCTTGTCATTAAATCATTTGTAAGGCAGACTCGCAGGTAGCCCAGGGACAAGAGAGATAACCAGGGGTGTGCTTTGCAGGACTAGAATGCTGACCTTCTCTACATCTCTAGCAGGAAAGTAATATTCCAGTTCATTCTTTCTCATCAATCTAGAATCAGGACAGAGACAAATGCGCACCGCACTCACAACAATGACAGTTTTCTTATCCTGTATTCTTACTCTGATTAATCCATCGTTAGACTGCAGACATGTCCATTGAACACAGGCTGGCTACCCCATGGGTACTCCATGGAGAGACAGGGTGCCACAGCTCATTCACACCAAGCACATATGTGTCACCTCAGTATCTCAGTGAACTCAGCAGCATGACCTAATTGAATAACACCAAGAGAAAATGGCCAATGACTGGGCACACTGTGGAATTCTGTACACTGCAGTGGGTGTGGGTATGGATGCCCCGCCCTCTGAGCCTCAGTGTACCACTTGATCTCTTTGTTGCCATTAAGACCTAGCTGATCACACTGCTCCATGGCACTTGTGTCAGAGTCTGAGATGGCCTTTGGCAGACAATGCTGCCTGTCAGAGGCCACACTAGCCACTCTCCTCTGCAGACTCTTTCAGCAGTAGAAGATTCCCATCACGCACCCATCACCTGTCTCTAGAGCACATTCCAGGTGACCTCAGCCCCTTCTGGCAGTGCTGACTCCACTCTTTTGTGAAGCCTAATGCTCCTATACCTTATTTCCTTCACTTTAGGGCCATTAAGCCTTCTCACTTGACAATCTAACTAATTAACTTTGAAGTGATTTTCTCAGTGCATCCCATAAAGAGAGACTGGGCATGGAACTTAGAAAAAAGAATTCCTGAGGATCTTTTAGAATCTTTGGTGAAAAGCAGGAGAGAGGAGCACAGTTCTTTGGAGGAAAGGCAGTGTTCTCTGGGGACTTCTGTCCTTTTTTGTTAATGGCAGCAATGAGGGATAGATGACCTCAAGGCATTGGTGCTCTGTTAAAGCATCATACACAGCAAACTCCGCTTGGGCTTTGTCATAAGGAGATCAATTGGAATGCTTCTGTCTAGTACTCTGCAGCAGACATTTCTTTCTTTTTTTGTTACAACTTTAATAAAAAAACGGAGATACATGTACAGATTTTTACAAGCATTTTGGCGTTAAAACTATATTAATATTGTGGTATATTTACACAATGGAGTACTACTACTCAGCTATTAGAGACAATGACCTTATGAAATTTCTAAGAAAAGGGCTGTATCTAGAGAACATAATCCTGAGTGAGGTAACCCAGTCACAAAAGAACAGACATAATGTAGTCACTGATTATTGGAGACTATCCCCAGAAAGCCCTGAATTCCCACTTAAAAACTCACAGATTATATGAAGCTCAAAAGGGAGGGGGACAAAAAGTAGAAGCCTCAGTCCTTCATAGAAAAAAAAAAAGAAACAACAAGTGTATAGCACCCACTCAGAGTGGGGTGCACCTAGACCTTAAATCATAATAACTCAAGAGCTAAGAAGATAGCCTTGTGGCAATTTTTGGTATTTAAAATTTATTATGTTTAATCTATACACACCAAGAAGTTTTTTTTTCTTACAACTTTAATTAAAAAAAAGATACAGATATTTAAAAGCATTTTGGCATATATGAATATATTTTTGTCAGTGCCTGATTTTTTAAAGGTTTGTATGTATGCATTGAAATCTTACTAGTTACTATAAGCATAAAGTATATGTAAAACAAAACATAACATGGAAATAGTCAAAGTTTTCTTAGTGTATAAAGATTAAACATAATGATTTTTGAATACCAAAAATTGCTACAAGGCTATATTCTTAGCTCTTGAGTTATTGATGATTTAAAATCTAGGTGTATCCCAGTCTGAGAGGGTGCTATACACTTATATTTTTCCTAAGAAGGACTGAGGCTTCCACATTTTGGCCTTTCTTCTTTTTGAGCTTCATATGGTCTATGAGTTGTTTCTTGAGAATTCAGATATTTCTGGGGCTAGTATCCAATTATCAGTCACTGCATATTATGTCTGTTCTTTTGTGACTGGGTTACGTCACTCAGGATGATGTTCTCTAGATACATCCATTTTCCTAGAAATTTCCTAAAGTCATTGTTTCTAATAGCTGAGTAGGAATCCATTGTGTAAATATACTACAATTTCTGTATCCATTCATCTACTGAAGGACACCTGGGTTCTTTCCAGCTTCTGGCTGTTATAAATGGAGCTGCTATGAACATGGTAGAGCATGTGTCCTTATTATATGTTGGAGCATCATTGGGGTATATTCTCAGAAGTGGAATAACTGGGTCTTCAGGTAGGACTATGTCTAGTTTTCTGAGGAACCGCCAGACTGATTTTCAAAGTGGTTGTACCAGCTTACAACCCCACCAACAGTTGAGGAATGTTCCTCTTTCTCTGCATCCTTGCCAGCATCTGCTGTCATCTGAGTTTTTGATCTTAGCCATTCTGACTGGTGTGAGGTGGAATCTCAGAGTTGTTTTGATTTGTATTTCCCTGATGACTAGGGATGTTGAACATTTTCTTGGGTCCTTCTCAGCCATTTGATATTCCTCAATTGAGAATTCTTTGTTTAGCTCTGTACCCCATTTTTTAATAGGATTGTTTGATTATCTGGAGTTAACTTCTTTGTATAAATTGGATATTAGACCTCTATCAGATGTGGGATTGGTAAAGATCTTTTTGCAGCAGACATTTCTGATGCTCTGTGAAATAAGTATTTTGAATTTGCCAGACTGATCTTTCACCTGTAAGCAGGGTGGATCCGGTGACCTGGGGGCTTTTTCTCTATTCTCATTAGGTATAAAGCCAGGAGGTTGCACTTGCCCCTGGGTTACTGAGTTCATGTCCCTGTTGGCAACCCTAGGTAACTGACCCTATTTTGAGCCTTAGGTAAGGTTGCTTTAGAATACATGTAACCACTTGTTGTTTGACACCTCAGTGTCCATTGGTAACTAGACCAATACCATCCTTGATGTTGGTTGGTCCTGAGTTATCTATGTCCTCAAAACATAAGTCAGCTGCTGTCTCTGCCCCTCTTAGGATTTGTGCTTGATCTTTAGGATTTATATTTGATGTCTCTCCATCTTTCTCTATGTCTATCATAGATGTTGGCAAGAATCCTCGTGTTGGCTTACTCCTGGGAGATGCTAGGCCTTTTGTGTATCCAACCATAGTGTGAAGATTCCTTAAGGAGTTTCCTCAGATCAGGAACCCAGATTTCTCATCATGTTCCTTCAGTGGGGTCCAGTTTATACCATGTAAGACTTCCCTCCTTCCCTCACACAAGAATACCCAAGATCAAGTCTGATTATGCCAGATCCTATGTCATGTCTGTTTTCTAAAGAGATAAGAGTTGTATATTTCATTTCTTTCTGGCTCAGGGCTATTCTAACCAACCTTGATAGTTGTCTTAGTATAGGCTTCTATTCCTGCACAAACATCATGACAAAGAAGCAAGTTGGGGAGGAAAGGGTTTATTCAGCTTACACTTCTACATTGCTGTTCATCACCAAAGGAAATCAGGATTGAAACTCAAGCAGGTCAGGAAGCAGGAGCTGATGCAGAGGCTATGGACGAATGTTGCTTACTGGCTTGCTTCCCCTGGCTTGCTCAGCTTGCTTTCTTATAGAACCCAGGTCTACTAGCCCAGAGATGGCACCACCCACATAGGTTGGGCCATCCTGCCTTGGTCACTAGTTGAGAAAATGCCTTACAGATGGATCTCATGGAGGCATTTCCTCAACTGAGGCTTCTTTGTCTGTGATAACTCCAGCTTGTATCAAGTTGACACAAAACCAGACAGTAAAATAGTTATATACAACAGTTCTTTATCTTCAGAGAGAACCCTGAAATAAGGCATATTTCATGGAACAAGCTAACAATCATAGCCTTAATTTAATTTTACAAAACGTGTAATAATTGGAAATACATAGAAGGGCTCACAGATAATTTGTCATGCAGAAAATTTCTATTTCATATGTAAAATTTGCCTATCTATCCAGTAGTAAGAGCACAGGCAAGAATGGATTACTTCAAATAGACATTGTGACCTTAATTGCCCTCCATTTGAAAAGAAAGCATTACAAACAGAACAAATAACTTGAGTTTGCAATTCAGAGTAGTAAATTTTTATTTATTTATATTTCAAAGGCTATATTGTCTTCCTGGGTTTCCCTTCACAAATCCCCTATCTTATCCCTTCTTCCCCTTGCTTCAATGAAGGTGCTCCTTCCTTACCACTCTAGCATTCCCCTATTTTGGGGCATGGAGCTTCCACAGGACCAAGAGTCTCCCCTCCCATTGGCACCAGATAAGGCCATCCTCTGCTACATATGCAGCTGGAGCCATAGCTCCCCCAATGTGTATTCTTTGGTTTCCGGTTTACTCCCTGTGAGTTCTGGGGGGTTTGTTTGGTTGATATTGTTGTTCTTCCTAAGGGGTTGCAAACCCCTTCAGCTCCTTCAGTTCTTCCCCTAACTCCTCTATTGGGGTGCCCATGCTCATACTGATGGATGGCAGCTAGCATATTTTTAAGCCAGTCAATTAAAATTTCTAGGGTATTAGATTTGTGGATATGTATGTCTTGGCATTGTGAGACTTGAGTTCGGAGTGTCCATGACCTAGTACCCTTGTACACACAACTTCTTTCAATGTGCATTTATAAGCTTCTAGAAATTCCACAGATGAAAGAACTGTTATTATAACAATCCAAATACACACACACACACACACACACACACATACACACACACACACACACACACACATGCACATACTGCACATACCTATCCATTTACACACACAAGCATACATCATACCTCATATATACACATACTCATATACACACCACACACCTGTACATATACACACTTACAAACACCACACACCTGCACATATACACACACAAATACACACCACACTGCACGAATAAGCAAACACACTCACAACACACTCACACATCCACACATGAGCCTGTTTGTGCTTAGTGTGTATTATCTCCCGATAGAGTGTTTGTTTTTCTTTATAAAATAAGGTGAACTTTCTTGACATTAGCAGAAGTGTAATATATGAGGAAGATATATAGCTGGATTTGCAATGCCCTCCCAAACTCTCATAAGTTGGTCTCCCATTGATGAAGTTATTTTGCAGGTGCTGGGAAACTTTTAGTAAGTAGAACTTAGCTAGAGGCAGTAGATAACAGAGGGATGTATCATTGTGTGCCATGACTTGCTCTGAGTCTTTTCTGATTCTTTTCTCTGCTTCTAGTCTGATCCAACATGCCAATCCTCTAAGCTTTTCTGAATCACCAAGCCCAGAAGAAAGGAACCAGTGATTGTAAACATAACCTTATCACATCAGGAACAGAAATAAGTCTTTCCTTCTTGTCGACTATTTCTCAGGCATCATTCATGGTGGAAAAAAATCTGACTGATACAAACATTTGGTACCAGGAGTGGTGTGTTGTTTCTTCCATGCTGTGTAGTTGGTAGGCCCCCGAAACTCGTTTTAGAACTAATTTGGAAATGTATGAACCATCATAATACAAAAAGCTTGGTGTGTGAGTTCATTAGGCCACAATATCTCTGAGATGATTATTCTGGCTCAAGATTCCATGTTAGTGTTGTTTCTAAACTCTATTAAATCTTCATATGGAACAATCTACACTCTAACAACTTGAATGTCTGAAACCAGTTGGTTGAATTCAGCAAAAGATTGCCATTGTCTCTTCAGTGGACTTTCCTTATATGCCCCCTGTCTAAGTTTCTGATATATGCCAACCAGTGTAGCCTGCCAGATACATAACCTTTTCTTACCCTTGGCTCTTTATTTTGGGAAGTTTGCCTCTCAGTCTGGAACAGAGGCTCCCATCCAGTCTAGTGTTTTCTCATTGTGCCTTTAGATACATCTCTATTCCTCTGAGATCTGAGTGTTCCAGTAAAAACAGACCCATAAACTCCAGGATTCTTATTCCCTAGGAGAAGTGTTAACACATATGACTGGTACAGATTATGGCTGGCTCCATTTACAGTGGAAGATCCGAAGTAACTTAATGTAGCAACATGGAAAGTCTCTCTCTCTCTCTCTCTCTCTCTCTCTCTCTCTCTCTCTCTCTCTCTCTCTCTCTACTTCCCTCCCTACTTTCTCTACTTCCCTCCCTACTTTCTTTCTCCATACAGAAAAGTACATAAAAACACAGTTTCTGAAAAATTAAATGAATTACTCTATATTTTATAAATAAAAGAATTAGATCATTATGGAAGATGACCCTTTGAATATACATAGGGTGGTTATCTTGATTTCATTAACTGAGATAGCAGAACATGCTCACTGTGGGCAGCACTATCCCCTGTCTGGTGTCTTGAACTGTGAAAGTGGAGAAGCACACTGACCAGCAGCAGATATTGGCTGCTATTTTCTTCCTGGCTGTGGATGTGATGTAAGATTCAAGCTCCTGATGCTTCAACTTCCCCACCATTATGGACTATACCTTGAACCAAGCCAGAATAGAGCCTTACTCCCTTATGTAGCTTTTTGTCAGAATATTTAATCATAGCAGCTAAAGAAGAAAGTATGATATTTTGGTAGAGCTTTATTTAGTTGGCAAAAAACCTGGAGTGGTTCACATGTGCCTTTTCTATGAAGAAGGGTTTGAGTAAGTGAACCAATAGCACAAATAAAATTCAACTACCTAAGAGAAAAGGTTGATATGGATTAATATAACCTATCAATTTACAACTTAATTAACATTTAAATGAGAATTTAACAGCACTGCATGCATTCTTCATGCTATGCAAACATCCCACCACCCACCTCCAGAACTTTGATTCATGTCAGCCAAGACAAACTCTAGCTTTGTAATTATTATGGCCTTTATTTATTTCAAACACTTCAGAAAATATATTAAACTACTGTTTGCAGTGCTCCAAAGTTATATATATATATATATATTCAGATTCACCATTTTATGTTTTATTAAATTTCTTGGCAATTTTATATGTATTTGTAATTAATTCTTATTACTATCAGCCTCATTCTCTCATCTCCCACTCCACTCCTGGCAGGGGTTCCTTTCTTCCTAAAAATTCCCTCACTCTGTTCTGTGACCCAATGGCTTTAACCAGGGCTGTCGGTGACTACAGAATTGCAACTATCCACTGGAGTCTGGTGCACTCAGAAGCAGGTGAATAACCAAAGACAATGACTGGCTCTCTCCCAGGATCCATCAGTAGCATATCAGTAGTCCCAGTTGGAAGAAGTAGGGTCATATGGGTACCTCCCAGGTCTGTGATAGATGGTTGACAAGCTATGAGCAGGTGAACTTGGATGTTGTCACATGATGTAGACCATTTTATTATTATGCAAGGGAAAACAGAATGAATGCTGACTGGAGCTAGGTGGAAGCTCCTTAGAGCAACAGTGATGTTCTTTATGCTTTGAGAACCTAAGAAAAATATTTTCAGTATTCCAGTCTTTCAGCCCTGCTTAAGTAACAGTGTAGAGGAAGAATCCACAACCTGTTTTGGCAAATGAAGCAGTTTGGTCTCATTAAAGCAAGTAGGTATAGAAAAAGTAGGCTGAATTATTGACTGTCAAACTTCAACTTTTTGTCTCATGGGCAAGAGGCAAGAATGGAGCTAGTAGCTAGTATTTCTTAGAAGGCAGAGAATGCATCCTTTGTGTTCTTTAGACCTAATTTATTCCATAACTGTATCTGCAGCTTCAGAACTATTTTGGTTTTGTTCTGAGTGTTGAGATGTGATCATCCAGGAGATAGTTGACTACATATTTCTGCCCTGGGTTTCCTAATATCAACAACCAGTGAATTCTCCAGCATTGTATTAAAGGATACTACTAGCCATGAGCAGTAGGGAAAAGCTAAACACAGAACTTAAAGAGCATTCTGAGCAGAGGAGCATGGTGACACGTGCCACCAGAGCTGGTAGGTCTGTTTTTGTCTGCCACAAGGGACACACATCATCACTTTGAGTTGTAAGGGTGGATCATACTGTCCAGTAACAATTTCTGATGATAATCTATAAATTAACCTTGAAATAGCCATGGACTAAAATACTTGTCAAGAACATTATCTTTTAAAACAATATGCAGGGATAGGAAGATGGCTTAGCAGTAGGTGCGCTTGCTCTGCAAACTTGTGCAGCTGAGTCTGAATCTCCAGTACACAAAACATATGGGTATGACTGCATGGGTTTAAAACCTCAGCATTAGTGGGTACAGATAGCAGGATTTGGGATACTTCCTAGTCATCCTGCCCAGCCAAAGGGCAAGTTCATTGAGAAACCATTCCTCAAGACACTCCTTATACACAGTGGTAGAAAATGCAGCATCTTACTGAAGACTCTTCATGCATAATCACAAGGATGTGTACATCTGTATCAATAATGCCCAGGTACTACACACCTGTATAAAGCATATGTTTGAAAGGGTGTGCATTGACCTTTTAAAGGCAAAAAAAAAAAAAAAAAAAAAAAAAAAAAACAATGCTGAGATTGTATTGAGTCACATCTTAATTATCTGGGATGGAAGCAAAAGCAATGTCTGCTGGAAATGATGAACTGGAAAAGTGTAAAATTTAAGGGGGCATTACCCCAGTTTCTTTTAATTCTTTTTAAAATCTCATATGTATCTACGTCATATTCATCTGTATTCTGCCCTTGTCCATACCCCCTGACAACTCTATGCACATCTTTTTTCATTTCTTGTTCTTTCTCACCTCCAACCCCCTCTAAGAATCCACTAAGTCAAATGAGCAAATTTTCCGTTTTCATTTGTGCATGGGTGCAAGGTCACCCACGAGGGCATGGGTAACCTACCTGTGGCCATGGCTTAAAGAAAAGTGACACTCTTACAGCAGCTTTCTGTAGCCATAACCTAAATGTTCACCATTAAGTTAAAAACATAGTAATTTTGTAGCATCATTAATTTTTTAATCCCAATGTAAGCTTCAACATTTTTGTTTTGGTGACCATGTGCCAATTTTCTGTTCAGCTTATTCCTGTGTTTGCAGAGGTATTATGTCGGGTGAACAATGGAAGATCTGAGGAACTCCTCTGTGTAGGCCTGGGTACCCACTCATCAAACTCCATGTTTTAACATAGCCCGACTGTTTTCCAAATGCACACAGCAGCTGCCTATTTTCCAGAACCTTGACACTGACCCTCTAGGAAGTAGCAGGCTTTATGCATATTTTACAGTGATGTATAAAGAGATAGTGTGGATTTTTTTTTCTAGAATAGCATTCTAGTTTGCTTTCTGTTGCTGTAATAAAGACAATGACTGAAATCAACTTGGGAAAGAAAGGTTATATTTTATCTTATAGTTTATAGTTTATCAGTGCAAGTGTTTCTGCCAAGTGGGCACTGTGAAGGTGGCCAGGTCAGACCAAGAACTCCACTTCTAGTTAGTAGCTAGTTTAAAAAGGCAGGAGAGGAAGCTGTAGGCTGGAACTGAAACAAAGACCATGGAGAAACTGCTTACTGGCTTAATCCCTATGGCTTGCTCATTTGCTATCTTACACTCTGCTAGACCTCCTGCCCACAAAGGGCCAGGCCTTCCAATGTCTATCATTACTCAATAAAATGCCCTCCTCAGAGACTAGGCAACATGCAAATCTATTAGAGACAATTCTTCAACTGAGGTCCCGCTATCCTGGTGACTCTAGACTGTGTCAAGTTAACAGAAAGACTACCAAGCACCAATGGACTTTACAGATAAAAAAGGAAGAGAGCGAACATTGATGGGATTAGGGGACCTGAAAAGCCACCATCACACTGGAAAGGAAGAGAGACATTACCACCTTCATAGTTTAACTTTTCAGATTTGAGGCAACGATACAAATCATCTCTCCCTTTCCTGTGCATACGAACAAACTCCAAACTCAAATCATATATGAAAGTGTTTCAATCAGCATTGCAAGCAGTCTTGATTAACAACCATGCTATTGTTTCAGCTTTCCAACCAGCCTCTCATTGTTCATACTCATTAAGCATGTACCCACTGTGTACCTCACCCTGTGAGACTGCAGTTGCAGTTTCTCTAGATGGCCGTTACCCTGGCAATCACAGAGCTCTTACAATAGTCAGTCAGCCACACAAATAATGAGCAAGCAAACAGACAAAAAAGGGCAATCACAGTCTCTATACAGCATGAAGGCAAACAAGGTGCTCATATCAAGGTTCGTGGGAGTGGTAAGAACCATGTTAGACCCCCATTTGAAAAGAGGTCTTTGAACGAATACTTAAGTGAACACTCTAGAGAGATGTGTGTTGACTCAAAGCGTGAAAAGCTGTGCACTGTCAAAGGGCTGGCTGGGCAGTGATGGAAGCTGAAACTTCATAGTCTAGGGAAAGAATCCTGGTGTGAGCACATAGATCCAAATGAACTCAGAGTAGAAAGGAGATGGTAGAATACAAAAATCAGTGAACTTGAATGAATCAACAGACATTACTCTGTCTGAGTAAGAGAGATCAAAACAACAGAACAGCAGAAGATAGCATGAAAAATAAGACTATATGAGCAATGGTTAACAATAATAGTCAACTTGTGAGGTATAAAACCTTGTAGGGATAACTCTCTGAATCTATTGTGACAGATTTTTCAGATTGGATTAATGGGAGGAAAGATTCATTTTGAATGTGGAAAGCACCATCTCAAGGGCTGGAAGCCCAAGTTTAATGAAAAGAAGAAAGTGAGCCAGGTACCAGTGTCCACCTCTTCTGCTGGTGAATATAGTATGACTAAATACTCTTGCAATAATGCCTTCTCTGCCAAAATAGATGGCTCCCTCCAACAAGAGTCAAGGTAGATGCTTTCTTCCTTAAGCTGATTTTGTCCAATGCTTTGTCACAGGAGTGAGAATGGTAATTATTAGAGTATTAATATGAACACTGAAACATGATTGTGTATACTGTTTCTCTACAAGAGTGTCATCACAGACTACCCCAATGGTGGAAGGACATAAGGATCCCGAATGAATAGGAGCTCATTCAATAGCCTGATAATCTTGTGCCTGGGGAAAGCGGGGCTGGAGACAAGTCAGAAGTTTGAAGAGTTGAGTCACCACAACAAAAGACAATTAAAAGAAAGAAAAAGGACAGCATCCCTCTGGTTTGCATCTATGCCCTGGAGCTAACCCTGTGCCACAGCCGTCAGTCCCCAAATCCTGACCAGAGAGAGCTGGTCTCTCAGGAATGCTGACACACCTAAGGTCACAGGAAGACTGCCACTATTGTTCCAATACCTGGCCCAAGAGGGACCTGCCAGGAGCCCTTATGGCAGAGAATCCATGGAATAGCCTGGGACAGTATCCTTCTGCTTTTCCATCTGAGTCTCAAAGCAAATCCTGTGCCGCAGCTCTCTGTACCCAAATCCTGTCCAAAGAGTTCATATCCCAGGAGTGCTGACATACCTAAGATCACAGGCTCACAGGAGAGACAAGCTCCAGTCATAGACAGCAAGACCAAATAACAACAGATATAACCAGATAGGGAGAGGCAAGCTTAAGAACCCAAGTTACAAAAACTAAGGCTACTTGGTAACATCAGAATCCAGTTCTTCCACCACAGCAAGCCCTGAATACCTCAACACACCACAAAAGCAAGATTCTGATTTTAAAATCCCAACTCATAATGATGGTGAAGGACTTTAAGAAGGACATAAATAACTCACTTAAAGAAATACAAGGGGACATAGGTAAACAGGTAGAAGCCCTTAGAAAGAAAATACATAAATCCTTTTATGAAATACAGGAAAACACAACCAAACAGGTAAATAAATGGAACAAAACCATCCAGGGTCTAAAAATAGAAATAGAAAACAATAAACACACACACACACACACACACACACACACAAAGGGAGACAACTCTGAAGAAAAGCAAAAACACTAGGAAAGAGATCAGGAGTCACAGATGCAAGCATCACCAAGAGAAAACAATAGATATAAAAGATTATCTCAGGTGCAGAAGATACCATAAAAAGCATTTACACAAAAGTAAAAGAAATGCAAAAACTCCTAACCTAAAGCATCCAGGAAAACAAAAATAAAATGAGAAGATGAAACCTAAGAATAAAAATGATAGATGAAAACTTCCCTAATCTAAAAAAAAAGAGATGCTCATGAGCCAAAAACCAACAGAATCCCAAATAGATTGGATCAGAAAATAAATTCCTCCAGTCACATAATCAAAACACAAAATGCATAAAACAAAGAAAGACTATTAAAAGCAGTAAGGAGAAAAGGTCAAGTAACATACAGAGAAAAACCTGTAAGAATTGCATCAGACTTCTCACCAAAGACTCCAAAAGCCAGAAGATCCTGAGCAGATGTCATACAGATCCTAAGAGAACACAAATGCCAGCCCAGGGTATTATCCCCAGCAAAATTCTCAATTACCATAAATAGAGAAACCAAGATATTTTATAAAAAAAAAAAACAACTTTACACAATGTCTTTTCACAAATCCAGCCCCACAAAGGAAAACAGATGGAAAACTCCAACAGACAGAGGAAAACTATAACCTAGTAAAAGCGAAAAGTATCATCTTTTAACAAACTAAAAAAGAAGATAGCTATACAAACGTTGTTCCACCTCTAACAACAAAAATAACAGGATGCAACAATTACTGTTACTTAATATATCTTAACATCAATGGAATCAATTTTAATAAGAAAACATTGAGTGACAGACAGGTTATGTAAACAGAACATACCATTTTGCTGCACACAGAAAACACACCTTAGTGACAAAGACAGATACCTCAGAGTATAAGGCTGTAAAAAAATTCCAAGAAAATGGTCTCAAGAAACAAGCTGGAGTAGTGTTCTAATATTGAATAAAATAGACTTTCAACAAAAAGGTATCCAAAAAAATAAGGAAGGATACTTCATACACATCAAAAAAAAAAAAAAAAAAAAAAGTTGACCAAGAGGAACTCTAAATTCTAAAATTCTAAACATCTACTCTCCAAACTCAAGGGCACCCAGATTCATAAAAGAAACTTTACTAAAGCACAAACCACACAATGCACCTCACATAATAACAGTGGAAGACTTCAACAAACCACTCTCAGCAATAGACAGATCATGGAAACAGAAACTAAACAGAGAAACAGAAAAACTAACAGAAGTTATAAAACAAATGGATTTAACAGATAGTTAGAGAACATTTCATCCTAATAGAAAGAATATACCTCTTCTCATAACCTCATGAGAATCTTCTCAAAAATGGACCACATAATCAAACACAAAGAAATAGATACAAAAAGATTGAAATAATCCCATGCATCTTGTCAGATTACCATGACCTAAGACTGTTGTTCAATAACAACAACAACAAAAAGCCCACATACACAGAAAGCTGAACAATGCTCTACTCAATGATAACTTGATCAAGGAATAAATAAAGAAAAACTTAAACACTTTTTTAGAATTTAATGAAAATAAAAGCACAATATACTCAAACTTATGGGACACATGAAAGCAGTGCTAAGAGGAAAACCCAGAGCTCTGAGCGCCTCCAAAAAGAAACTGAAGAAAGCATATACTATCACCTTAATAGAACATCTAAAATTTGTAGAACAAAAAACAAACAAACAAAAAAAAACCAACAACAACAAAACCCAAGTATACCTAAGTGGAGTAGACAGCAGGAAATGATCAAACTAAGAGCTGAAATCAAACAAGTAGAAACAAAGAGAACTATACAAAGAACAAAAAAAAAAAAAAAAAAAAAAAAAAACAGGAGCTGCTTCTTTGAGAAAATCAACAAGATAGATAAACCCCTAGCCAGAATAATCAGAAGTCACAGAGACAGAATCTAAATTAACAAAATCAGAAATGAAAAGGGATACATAACAGAAACTAAGGAAATTCAAAAAAATCATCAGATCCTTCTATAAAAACTACTCAACAAAACTGGAAAATATGGATGAAATGGACAATTTCCTAGACAGATACCATGTCCCAAAGTTAAATCAGGATCAGACAAACAACCTAAACAGTCCTAGAACCCCCAAAGAAATAGAAGCTGTCATTAATAGTATTACAAATACAAAAGCCCAAGACCAGATGGTTTTAGTGCAGAATTCTATCAAAGTTTCAAATAAGACTTAATAACAACACTCTATAAACTATTCCACAAAATAGAAACAAAAAGAAACACTACCAAATTCATTCTAAAAAGCTAGTTATGCTGATATTTAAACCACACAAAGACCCAACAAAAAAGAGAACTTCAGACCAATTTTCTATGATTATAGATACAAAAATACTCAATAAAATTCTCACAAGCCAAATTCAAGAACTCATCAAAACAATCATTCACTACAATCAAGTAGGAGTCATCCCAGAGGTGTAGGAATGGTTCAACAATGGAAGAGTGTTCTTTCCATGTTCTTTCTGAACATTCTCGCCAGCATCTTCTGTCACCTGAGCTTTTGATGTTAGCTATTCTAACTAATGTGAGGTGGAATATCAGGGTTGTTTTTATTTGCATTCCCCTGATGACTAAGGATGTTGAGCATTTTTTAGGTGCTTGTCAGCCATTGATATTTCTCGATTGAGAATTTTTTTCTTTAGTTCTGTCCCCCATTTTTAAAAGGGTTATTTGGTTCTTTGGAGGCTAACTTTGTATATATTGAATATTAGCCTTCTATCAGATGTAGGGTTGGTAAAAATCTTTCCCCAATCTGTTGGTTGCCCTTTTGTCCTATTGACAGTGTTCTTTGGCTTAATATGTTGATTAATTTTTTATCTTAGAGCATAAGCCATTGGTATTTTATTCAGAAAAAATTCCCCTGTCCCCATGTGTTTCTGGTTCTTCCCCACTTTCTCTGCTATTAAATTCAGTGTATCTGGTTTTAGTAGAAGTCCTTAATACACTTAGACTTGAGCTTTGTACAAGGAGAAAAGAATGAACCTCTCCTTGACCTCCTTTTGTTGTCTAATTGCTCTGGATAGGACTTTGAATAGTATATTGAATAAATACAGAGAGTGTGGGCAGAATTGTCTTGCCCCTGATTTTAATGGGATTGTTTCAAGTTTCTCTTTATTTAGTTTGATGTTAACTACTGGTTTGTTGCATATAGTTTTTACTATGATTAGATATGAGCCTTGATTTTCTGATCTTTCCAAGACTTTTAACATGAGAGGGTGTTGATTTTTGTCCAATCCCTTGGTCCTGTGAAGGCCTGATGTTCCAGTCCAGTGCAATACCAGGGCAGTGAGTTGGGAGTGGGTTGGTGGAAGAATGAGAACCCTCATAGAAGCAGGGGAAGGGAATGGGATAGGGGTTTGCAGAGGGAAAACTGGGAAAGGGGATAACATTTGAACTGTAAATAAATAAAATATCCAATAAAAATGTGAAAAATAAGCAAACATTTTTAATAGAATTTTACCTTGTGTAGAGCTCTCTGAGTTATCTCAAGCAAATGGAAGTCTTGGAAATATTTATGCTTATCTTTGTAGATAAATAAAGAATATTAAAGAGGTGTGACTACATAAAAGTAGTGTTCAAGTGGTGTCTTACTTAGGGTTTTACTACTGTGAACAGACACCATGATCAAGGCATCTCTTATAGGGACAACATTTAATTGGGGCTGTCTTACAGGTTCAGAGATTCAGTCCATTATTGCCAAGGTGGGAGCCTGGCAGCATCTATGTAGGCATGGTGCAGACAGAGCTGAGAGTTCTACATCTTCATCTAAAGGCTGTAGTGGAAGACAGATTTCCAGGCAGCTAGGATGAGGCTGTTAAGCTCACATCCACAATGACACACCTACTCCAACAAGAAAACACCTTCTAATAGTTCTACTTCCTGGGCCAAGAATATACAAGTCCTTTCATGTGGCAGACAATGAGGAGTTCCAAAGCCTGTGTATATTCTGATTCACTGTGACTATTCATTTTCAGAAACAAAATAAAAGAAACTGGCACATCACTCAAAAATAAAAGTTACATCTAAAAAATTTCTGACACATAACATCCACAAAATCTGGGATCCTATGAAAAGACCTAACTTAAGAATAATAGAAATAGAAGATGAAGAGTCCCAGCTGCAAGGCTCAGACAATATTCTCAAAAAAACCATAGAGAATTTTCCCCCAAAACAAAAGATATGCTCACAAACATACAAGAGGTGTATAGAACACCAATTAGATTGGACCAAGAAAAAAATTCTCCCATCATAAAATAATAAAAACACAAAACATACATAACAAAGACAAAATATTAAAATATGCAAGAAAAAATGTCCTTTAAAGAATGACTTGTTAGAATTACACTCAACTTCTTAATAGAGATTTCTAAAAGGTAGAAGGTCCTGAACAGATATTTTGCAACCTGAAAAACAAACAAACAAACAAACAATAAAGCAAGCAAAAAACCCTCATAGGTGATAACCTAGACTACTCTGTCTAGCAAAACCCTCAAACACAATAGAAGAGAAAACAAGATATTTCTAGAGAAATCCAAATTTAAACAATATCTATATACAAATACAGCTGGAAAGACAATATTGGAAGGAAAATGCTGACCCAAGGATGATAACTACATCAAAGACAACACAGGAAATAAGTAACACTAGAAACACACACACACACACACACACACACACACACACACACACACTATCTCTGTCAATATCAACATCTGAATACAGGAAGAAACAATTACTGGTCTATTGATCTCTCTCAACATCATAGTACTTTATTCCTCAGGAAAAAGACACAGGCTAACAGAATGGATATGAGAACATTCATATGGATTCATTGTTCTGCTGAATACAAAAAACACACCTCAGCATTAAAGGTAAACATTACCTCAGAGTAAAGGGCTGGGAAAAAAAGCTTTCCAAGGAAATGGACCCAAAATGCAAGCTGGAGTAGCCATTCAAATATTTAGTGAAATATTCAATCAAAAAGAGACAGGGAAGGACACATTATACTTATCAAAGAAAAAATTCTACCAGAATGATATTAAATTCTGAACATCTATGTCCTAATACAGAAAGATATCCACATTTGTAAAAGGAACATTGCCAAAACTTATTGAACATTGAACCCCACACATAGTGGAAGGCTTCAAAACTGGACTATCACCAGTTAATAGATCGTCCAAAAACAAAGTAAACAGAAAAAGAATGAAACAACATTATGGATCAAATGGGTCTAACAAGCATATATAGAATATTTTACCCAAACAGAAAAAATATATACCTTATTCTCAACACCTCATGGATCCTTCTCCATAATTAGCCATGTAGTTGGTTACAAATCATGTTTCAAGAGATACAAGAACATTGAAATAACCCATTCTATCTCATCACACTACCATGAATCAAAGCTGGATTTCAACAACAGAAACAGCAGGAAGCAACTCTTTACTCAATGATCTATGTGTCTGGAAAGAAAAAAAATAATTAAAAGAATTTCCAGCATTTAATGAAAATGAAAGCACAACCTCCCCAAATTTATGGGAGTCAATAAAAGCAGTGCTAAGAGGAAAGTTCTAAGTGCCTCCATAAAGAAATTAGAAAGTTCTCATACTAGCAAATAAAAGTACACCTCAAAGCTCTAAATATAAAAGCACTGAAGAAGAGTAGAAGATAATAAATTATCAAAATCAGGGCCAAAATAAATCAATTAGAAACAAAGAAAACAATAAAAAAATCAACAAAATCAAGAGCTGCTTATTTTGACAAAATCAACAAGGTAGACAAATCTTAAGCCATACCAGCCAAACAATGAGAGAGATAGTATCCAAATAAACAAACTTAGAAATTAGAAAGAAGTTGTAACAAGAGACAATGAGAAAATAGAGACTCATTAGACCTCACTTCAAAAGCCTGTACTCCACAACATTAGAAAATCTTAATGAAATGGGTGTTTTCTAGATATCAC
Organism: Micromys minutus; assembly: GCF_963924665.1. NCBI lineage: Eukaryota > Metazoa > Chordata > Mammalia > Rodentia > Muridae > Micromys > Micromys minutus. Next base: position 8,998,745 of record NC_137958.1, read on the forward strand.
TTACTAAAGTTAAAACAAGAACTCTATAACCATAAGGAAAAAGAAGCATTAAAAGTCTCCCCACCCCAAAAAAGCCCTGGGCCAGATGTAAAATTCTACTAGACCTTCCAAGAAGAGCTAATATCAATACTTTTCAAACTATTCCACAAAACAGAAACAAAAGGAACACTGCCAAACTTATTCCATGAATTCATGGTCACTTTGATATCTAAACCACACAAAGATTCAACAAAGAAAGAGAATTTCAAATTCATTTCTCTTATGAACATTGATGAAAAAATACTCAATAAAATACTCACACCCTGAATCCAGAAGGACATCAAAAACATCATCCACAATGAGCAAGTAGGTTTCTTCCCAGGGATGAAGGAATGGTTCAATATATAAAAATCTGTCAATGTAATCATCTCATTAGATGCTTAAAAAAAAAACTTTGACAAAATTCAACATTCCTTCATGTTAAAAGTCTTAGATTGATCAGGGATACAAGACACATACTGAAACTTAATAAAAACAAAATATTGCAATCCAATAGCCAATATTAAATTAAATATATAGAAACTTAAAGCAATTTCATTAAAATCAGGTACAAGACCAGGCAGTCCACTCTCTCCCTATCTACTCAATACAGTACTTGAAGTTCCAGCTAGAGAAATATGACAACTAAAGGAGATCAAGGCATACAAACTGGAAAGGAAAAAGTCAAAGTATTGTTATTTGTGATGATATGAGTTATATAAAAGTGACTCCCAAAATTCTACCAGAGAACTTCTACAGCTAGTAAATACCTTCACCAAAGTATCTAGGTACAAATTAACTTTAAAAAAAAAAGTAGCCCTCCTTTTTACAAATGGCAAAGGGGTTGAAAACGAAATTAGAAATTAGGGAAACAATGTCCTTTACAATAGCCATGAATAATATGAAATATTTTGGCATAACTGTAATCAAGCAAGTGAAAGACCTATATAAAAGGAACTTCAAGTCACTGAAGAAAGAAATTGAGGAAGATACCAGAAGATGGAAAGATCTCACATGCTCATGGATAGCTAGAATTAACATAGTGAAAATGTCATCTTACCAAAGGCAATCTACAGATTCTATACATTTACAATCAAAATTCCAAAACAATTTTTAATAAACAATGACAGAACATTTCTCAATTTCATATAGAAAATCCTGAAGAATAAAAGAACTTCTGGTGGTATCACCTTCCCTGATCTCAAGCTGTACTACAGAGCAACAATAATAACAATTGCATGGCTATTGATATAGGACCAGACAAGTTGATTAATGGAATCAAATGAAAGACCCTGAAATAAACCCACACACCTATGGAAACTTGACTTTTTTTGGCAAAAAAAGGCAAAGCCATACAATGGAAAAAAGAAAGCATCCTCAACAACTGGTAGTGGTATGTTTGCCTGCATGAAGAAAAATGCACATAGATCTGTTTCTGTCATCCTGCACAAAACTCAATTCCAAGTGGATCAAAGACCTCAATGTAAAACAAGATAGAATCTCATAGAACAGAGAGTGCGGAATAGCCTTAAACTCATTGGTACAGAAGAAAAGTTATTGAACAGAACACCAATGGTTCAGTTTTTAATATCAACAATTGAAATATAGAAAATCATGAGCCAGAAAAACTTCTGTAAAGCAAAGGACACTGGCAATAGGACAAAAGGGAAGCTTATAGATTGGGAAAAGATCATCCAACTCTATATCTGATAGAGGGATAATATCCAACATTTATACAGAATTTAAGGAATTAGACACCAAGAACCCAAATAACCCATTTAAAAAATGGGTTACAGAGTTAAGCAGGTGATTCCCATCTGAGGAATCTCAAATGGCCAAAAAGCCCTTACAGAAATGTTCAAATTCCTTAATCATGAGGAAAATCAAAACCAAAATAACTATGAGATTCAATCTTACACCTGTCAGAAAGCTAAGATCAAAAACTCAAGTGACAGCATACGCTGGCTTGAGGATGTGACTCAAGGAAAACATTCTGCCATTGCTGGGGGATTGCAAAATTGTACAACCACTTTGAAAATAAATTTGCCAGTTTCTCAGAAAACTGGAAATAGTTTTACCTCAAGATCCATCTATACCAATCATGGCCATATACCCCCAAAATGCCCCACTATTCTGCTTGCTCAACCATGCTTATAGCAGCTTTATTTGTAATAGTCAGAAACTGGAAACAACCTAGATGTCCCCCTACTTAAGAAAATAAAATGCACCTACACAATGGAATATTGTTCAGCTATTTAAAACAAATATATCATGAACTGTGCAGTGTGGTAACCCTGAATCAAGGGGGTGGGGCTGATCTTAGGTGAGACTCACGGCAGTTGGGATATGGAACCAGAAGTGGCCCCGTATACCTCCTGTAGCCAGAAAGGAACCTCAGTGAAATGATTGGGACATCAACCCATCTACAAAATATTTCAACTCAAAATTGCCTACAAGAAATGCAGGGACAGGGGATAAGCAGAGACTGAAAGAATGGCCATGCAATAACCAGCCCAACCAGAGACCCAAGCCCTGGGAAAGCATCCCTGACACTATTAATGATACTATGTTAGATATGCAGACAGGAGCCTAGCATGGCTGTGTTCTGGGAGGCTCCATCCCGTAGCTGACTCGGATGCAGAGACCCATAGAAAAACACTGAATGGAGCTTAGGGACTCCTATGGAAGAGTTGGGGGAAAGGTTGCGGGCCTAAAAGGGAATAGGAAGACCAACAGAATCCTAAACAAGATCTGTAGAGTTCTGTTAAAAGTCAAAGAGGCAAATAGCCAGGAGAAGAGACGGGTAGAGATAGAGTGAAGGGGAGAGAGGAGAGGAAGGCTGGCCAGGAACATGCAAAGTAGTAGTTCCATCCAGAAACAAAAGTGGGAAGAAGAGAAGAGTGACTGTCTTTGGAGTGAGAAAGTCTGGGTCTTGGGAACTAGTGCTAGGGGTTATTCATGGTCTTTGTTAAATCTGGCATTTGATGTAAGTTTCCATGGGTCAATAGCTGGGGTATATGTCAGTTGAATATGCCCCATGTTGGGAGAGAGTTGTGGGTTTGTATTCTACCCCACTTCTAGGGAGTGAGGAATGCCTCTGGGAGGCAAATACATGGGGAGCTAACCTGCATTTACTCTGCACCACTGTCTCTGGATGCTGGGCTTTAGGGAAGCACCATTCAGGGGTGGGTAATGCAGTCTAAGATGTGGTAGACTGAGTCTAGGATTCCCTGATTCCCAGGCATCCAGCCACTGCTGGAACACCACACAGAGGAGTTGTGAATAAAAAATGGGGGGTTCATAAGTCCTCTGGGAACTGGGGGCTCTCAAACTCCTGGACACCCAGGTGCTGCTGGGTTGCATGGAGTTTGGAACAGAGTTGAACTCAGTGCCAGGGAAATTGGGACTCCAGCTTAGCTTGCTGAAAATTGTCCTTAGTTTGGTAGCAGTTGTCTGGAAGCCCAAAGGGACCTTCTGTGGGAGACTTAGGCTATGGCTCTGTAGTAGAATTCTTTCTCCATGCTCCACACAGCAGTTTTTGATGAGAGAGACAGTCCATGTTTATCCATACTAATTATTGACTGTTCATCATGGAAAATGAGTACACACCACCTTTTCAGGGTGGAACAGAGATTAAATACCTTTGAGGAGAAAAATGTCTGAGAAGGGAAGCTTATTGGCTAAACCCTGAAGGGCTCTAGATAACTGATTAACATGAAGAACTCCATTCTGGGCTACGTGATTGACATAGATAATGGGGTTACGTGTACTAGGCCAAGAATCTAGTAGGGAGCAGGGAAACACCTACTGTCACAGGTGGTTTCCTGGGTGCTGGGGTCTTGGACTCATTCAACCTTACTAAGTTTCCTGGCATAGTCTATTGTCCCACACATAAAGATCACAGGAAGAAATTTACTTTCAGTTGCCAAGGCCAGCATTATACATTTACAGTTTTACATCAAGGATGTATTAACTCTCCACCCCTGCACCATAAATTACTCAAAAATAGATTTAATTGTATGTTTATTCCATAAAACATCACATTGTTCTACTATATTGATGTTATGCTGATTGGACCAAGTGAACAGGAAGTAACCATTTAGGTGCACCTGGCTCCTTTCACCATCAAGAAAAAAGCACAGTGCTTATTCAACCTATTCAGATTTGGAGACATCACATTCCTCAGTTGGGTGTGTTATTCTAGCCCATAAACCAAGAGAATAAGAAAGCTGCTAGCTTTGTAGGGATCCTAGAACAGAATTCCCTTCAGCAGGTCCATGTTCCTATGCAGGCTGTTCTTCCACTTAACCATATGATCCAGCAGACCTGATAGTACTTGAGGTTTTAGTGGCAGATAGGGATGTTGTATGGAGACTTTGAAAAGCCCCTATTGATAAAACAAAGAAGTGCCCCTTGGACTTTTGGTACAAGACTCTGCATCTACAGACAACTATTCTCCTTTTGAAAGACAATTCTCAGCCTGCCACTGGGTCTTGGTGGAGAATGAACATTTGACAATGGGCCACCAAGTTATCCTGTGACCTGAGATGCCCATCATGATCTGAGTGGTCTCTGACCATGAAGTTGTTAGGAGGACGAGCACAGCAGCAATCTTTTACTAAGTGGCATTGGTAGATACACACACTGGGCTGACAGGGTCCTGAAGGGACAAGAAAGTTACACAAAGAAGTTACCCAAATGTCTGTGGTTTCTATTCCCATTACTGAAAACTATGCATCTATGTGCTTATGGGGTTGTGCCCTATGATCAGTTGACTAAGGAAAAGAAGATTGGGGCCTTGTTTACTGATTCTTCTGCCTGTTATGCAGGTACAGCCCAGAGTGGAGAGAATTATAAACCCTTTCTGGGATAACTCTTAAAGATACCAGTGAAGGTAAGTTTGATAGCAGGCAGAACCTTGGTCAGTACACATGGACACACATTTGCTTGGAAGGCTAAACAGCCATATGTGCAATTGTTCACTTATTTATGGTGTATAGCCAATGGATTGGCAAATCACTGGCGACTGGGAAGAACATGATTGAAAAAAGTGATGAGAATGATTTCTAGGGAAGAAATACATGGACAGAACTCTGTAAATTACTGAATATTATAAAAAATACTTATGTCCCATGTAAATGCTCATCTAACATTGACTTCAACAGAGCAGGCATTCAATAATCAAGTAGTTATATAGATAGTCATCCTTTTCCCCCAGCCATCCATGTCATTGTCCAATGAGCCAATAAACAAGGTGGCCATGGTGACAGAAATAGAGATTATGCATATGCTTGACAAGATGAACTGCCACTCACCACAATTAACCTGGCTATAGCCTCTGCTGATTTCCAACATTGAGCACCATACCCTTGGATGACCAGCCAGTGACCTGGTGGTAGATTTACTGAATTGGACCACTTCTTAAGCAGAAAGAATACTACTTTGTCCTTACTACAGTAGACAATTAATTATTCCGATTAGAGATTTTACTTTTCTGCATGTAATGTTTCTGCCAAAACTACCATCTGTGAATTTACAGAAAACCTTCTTCGTCATCATGGTACTCCACAGAATATTGCTTCTTACCAAGAAACTCACTTCACAGCTAGAAAAGTGCAACAGCAGATGCAGAATCCTGGAACCCACTAGTCTTGCCATGCTCCCCACAATCCTGAAGCAGAGAAAGTTAGAAAGATAGAATGGTTTCTGAATACATAGTTATATTGCCCATTCTGTGGCAGCAGCCTGGAGGGGCCTCCAGAAGGCAGTATATGCTTTGAATATGCATCAAATAAATGATATCATTTCTCCCATAGCCAGTAACCAGTAAGGGAATTAGATTGGTTCTCCACAATGGAGGCAATAAAGATCATGTCTAGAGTTTAGGAGACTCTTAAAGGCATCTCTCGAGGCTATCATGCTCTGTAATTAAAGTCAGTGAGAAATAACAGCAATCTAATTCAGACAGGATGGCAAAGAGCACAGATCCTCGGAAATGATTGTATGGGTCACCCCTCGAGGAAAAAGTGCCAAGACATTCTGCGGTGCCTGCTGAGAGTGGAGGAAATACAGAATGGGCAGCAGAGGAGTATAGTTATAAATACCAGGTAAGGGCACATGACTAGTTGCAGAAATGATGATTATAATTGTCATAAGAATTTCTGTCTTATTTTGTTAAAATGCATTAAAAGTGTTAAGAGTATTGAAATGTGTTAAAACACAGATAATTGTGTTTTCTTTCCTTAATGTCTTAATCATGTAATACAACATCAAATAAGAGAATATCAGTAGTTATATTAAGTTTGAGAAACTAAAGCAATTTTCCTCAAGGAATATATCCTATTAGGTGTAGCTATTACATGATTAGTGTTTCATTTGGAAACTAAGAATGAAAGAAGAAGATATGATTGTGTGTCAAGTTGACAAGGTATAGACTTGTTATGGCTGTTCTGGGTGTCAATGTGACTACATCGGGAATTATCTAAAACCCAAGTGGCTTAGTACACATGCGAGGGACATTTTCTAATTAAATCATTTTGGGTGGGAAACCCACTTTACTTTGGATCTTTTCATGTGGGATGATATACTTTTCATCCAGATCTTTTGTCACAGGCTGTTTCACCTTTAATCTGATCCACTTCTACTGGCAACCTATATAAAGGACATGGAAAATGAAGGATTGCTATTTTTGTTAGCTCTCCCTTGCAAGTCCATTCCTTTTCTGATATGACAGCCTACTTCTTTGGGATTATAGTGAAGACATGCAGTCTCATGGACTGATACCTACTGGATTCATGGACCTTCTGTTGTTAGGTAGTCTTTATTGAACTAGCTGGACCACAGCCCAAAAGCCATTCTAATAAATCTCCATTCATATATTCACACACACACATATATATATATATATATATGTGTGTGTGTGTGTGTGTGTGTGTGTGTGTGTGTGTGTGTGCATTTGCGTGCGTGTACGCATAGTAAACTGTTGGATGCCCTTTCTCTTTTCTGCTGGTGTCCTCTGACTGACTAGCATAGGCACACTAATATTTGGTGAGTGAAGAGTGACTTCCAAGCCCTGTTCATTGAGACACATTATCACTAAATAGAGGGCAGAAATGGAAACTCAACTAATTACAAATTCAGTAGCCTTTTGTCATCTCTAATTCTTCTGCTAAACTTTTCATTATTTTACTCCTGATAAATATCAAAAGTACTTCATATTTCAGACCTAATTTCTCAATAATATGTAAGTTTTTCTTACATTTATGATGCTTTTTAGAACAAACAAAAATTAACTGCATTTTCTTTATACTTTATAAGACATATAATCATAATTTATTTATGAATTGAATTTGAAAAGAGTGTAAGTTTTTAAAATTTATTATAAATGCTTCTCATCCATTCTGTTGAGATATAACAATAAACTCTTTCAAAACTGGTTATTTTAGCTTTTTCTCCACATTGTAAGAGATTAAATGATGTATTTCATGTTAAATGGCTTTTTAAAATATGGAAATTCATTTATGTAAGGTTAATTTCATAATAAAAGTAAAAATAAATTTCTAAAATATTCAATAATATATAATTCATTTCACATAAATAAAATTAGATTTAGAATTGAATTCCAAATGATACTTTATATCAGTGCTATCTGAACAGAATACCTTTTCCAATTTGTGATGGGCAACTGGGTATTCAGCATTGCTAGAACATAAAAGCAGTGTATACTGTGAATTACTCATGCTCAATGCCATTTGGCTGTTGCTTCTTATTCATATTCCAGTTGTTTTATGCAGTCAGTCATCCTTCTCACTGCATTTTTCCTTTCCTTTGTGTCTTCTGGTAGGATTCCTGTATTTATCCACAAAGTTAGGGGCTTGTCCTACTTAACTTTAATTATCAACTAGAGTCCTCTGAGAGGAAATCCTTGACTGAGAACTTGTTTACATTAGATTGACCTATGAGCCTGTCTGTGTAGTATTGCCTTGATCTTTCATTGCTGTTAGAGGGCCCAGACCATTGTAGGAGGCACCATTTCCCAGACAGGTAGTATAAGAAAGCTAGAAGAGTATGAACAAGTCAGAAAGTGAACCAGCAAGCAACCTTCCTCCATGGTTCTTACCTTCAGATTCTTTCTTTGAGTTCCTGCTTTAACTTCCCTCTGTAATGAACTATGACCTGGAAGTATAAGCCAAATTAACCAAATTACTTTTGGGCCAGGTTTTATTAGTTCATCAGAAAAAAAAACTAGAGCAAAGACTTTCTTCTAACGTATCTCTACTATGGTACTTCCATGTATTGGAGAGCACACACTTCTATAACTATATAAATACCTAACTTACTTTTCTTCTAATAGGATGTGTTAATAACATTTAGTTGTGTGACCAGTGAGTTATGGTATTGGGCATGCTGTGACAGGCCCAGAGTGCTGGGGCTATTTGATTTGTCTTTGCCTACCTGATCTGAAATTTTCTAGGCCTATGTATAGGCATATGTATGTGCATTGCTGTAAATAGGGTTGTTTTCTGCAGTTCTTTTTCTGCAAGTTTACTGTTCGTAAACATGCTCCCATTTTTTATATGCTCATTTTACATACTGCAACTTAACTACATTCACTTACCAGACCTACTCAACTTGTAATGTAGTCATCTATAATGAAGGATGATTCCAGAAAGTCAGACATTTTATGCAACAAAGTGTTAGTGACCTAAGTTAGCATCAGGGCATACTAAGTACATAATGAATAATGTGAACTGTTCTCAATAATATTGATAGGTCTTAGTGTTATGACAGTGAGATGCTGTAGAAAAATCTCAAGTCATTTTTCTTGCTGAGTTGAATTATTAAGGTAATAGGAAATAAATGAGGCTTTAAAATTCCTGGATTCCCTTTCAGTAATCACACTGGTATCCTCATTGTTACAAATTAACTGTTAACACTGTTAATGATAAGAACATCCTATCTCACAAAAGCTGGGTTTTAGATAAGTGTATCAATAAACCAATCTCATCCTCATTCTTAAAACTCATTTCTAGATATGGATACTTAGACTGCTGAATGCTCATTCATAAATGGGACAGCTACATCACACTCCCTCCTCCCAAGGCTCAGAGATCATAGTGGAAGAGGGGACATAAAGCTTTGTAAGAGTTAGAGGTAGTAGAGAACAACAAAATGTTGTGTCTTCTGGACACAGCAGTGCAGGTGCCCATGAGAAATTTACAGTGTCTGGGACAGCCTCCACCAAGCACAAGCAATATCAAATTCTATACGGAGAGGAGGGGTGGGCATAAAGCTCCATTCCTAGCTAAGAAGATTAATTTTCTTTCAGGGTGTGGATACTGGTGGATTGGCCTTCCTACAGTGAAGGCTATATATCCAAGAGTGTATGGTTAGTTCAAGATGTACATGATGTGTTTTCCCCCTTTTAAGACACTAAGTAGAGTGTGTAGGAAAGTGGGGGATGAGCCTAGGAAGAATAAAGTTAGAAGAAAATAAGATCAAATCAAATTGTACAAAATTCTCAACTAAAAATGAGGGAAAAAAATCTGGTTATCTTAATACAAAACCCACAAAATTTAAAACAGTGAGGCAAGCCATTTTGCATTAGTAGTAAGTTTTGTGAAGATATTTATTTGTGTCTTAAATTGGCATTCAGAAAGGTAAATCTATATTCCATGCAGCATTGTTCTTTGATTCTGTTCATTTGGTATTTTAAAATTTATCACTTAAAGTTCCTAAATGTTTTGTTTGCCTTTTATTGTGGGCCTATTTTGACATTGTTATCTGGATATGTCTCTTTCTACTGTATCATTCTGGAAAATAAACATGTGTCTCTAGCCATGCTAACTGCGAGAGATGTCTGTGAAGACAATGCAATTAACTTCTGTGAGCACTGCAGGCTGATGCATACTAGAATTCTATGTATTAATGAGCATTCTGTAGGAAAAGAGCAAGTGAAATTTGGTGGAGGCCTAACAAAAATTACACAGCCTCTATCTGAAAGTTTGAAAACTCTAACAGATCATGCCTGAGTGTGACCATAACTTTGGATGAGACTTTCTCTGATGGATTTTAGGAGAAACTGGGAATGTTGTACTTATTATCAAAACATTTTTTAATATTTCATACATATATACAATGTATCTTGATTTCTTTCATCCTCTTCTCCTTCCCTCCAACTCTTGCTGGAAGCCCCTCAGCACATCATCCTCCCAACTTCACATCCTCTTTGTTTTATTATGTCTATACATAAATCCACAGAGTCCACTACTGATGCTTACATCTCAAGCACAGGCATGGGTTCATCTGCTGGGTTATGGGGAACCCAACAATGACCACATTCATAAAGAATGGAGACCCTTTCTTCTTCAGTAGCCACCAGATATCAGTTGCTTCTCAGTTAGAAGTGGAGGCTTGGAATCTTCCCTCAACCCCACTCCATGCTATAATTTTTAGCTGGTTTGATCTTGTACAGGTAAGTACAACTGCTGTGAGTGCATGTGTATAACAGCATGCCATATCCAGAGGACAGCATTTCACAGCACTCCAGCTCTTGCACTCTTTCCATGCCCTCTTCCAAAATGTTCCCTTAGCTGTGGGGATGGGGTTGGTATAGCTGTCACATCTACAGTAAGAGTTCTCACAGTCACTAATTCTCAACTCTATGAACAGTAATGAGTCTCTGCAGTAACCTCTACCCACTGCCCTAAGAAGAGTCTCTGGCCAATGTTTATTCACCAACACATGATTAAAAACATAACTGTTTAGAGGGCAGCTTGACAACATGTCCACTTAGCAAAGTTAGGCTCTCCCCCTTGGGCTGTAACATTTTTAGCCTTGGGTTCTACTCATGTTTATGGCAACAGATGTGAATTCCCTTCTATGGAATGGGCCTCAAATGAGATCATATATGATTAATCACACGAAGAACAGTTTTGCCCCTCTTGCAACAGTGGTCATCCTGCTCCTGGGAGATATATAGTATACAAGGTCCAGTGTTATGTGAGACCACTAATGCCCTTTCTCTCCCAGCAGCCAGCACAGCACCAGCATTATGAAAGCTAGCCAGCACAGAGAGTTTTCTGGTTAGTTCAAGATTTATATCTATGTAATCTGCAATCAAAATTTGTAGCATCTTTAGCAGTAGGGTCTTATAACTAGAACGCAGTTGTAGGAACCAAGAGCCATGATAATGACCTGTGTTGTTTTAGATGCTCTGTCACACCACTGACCAATAACTCATAGACAAATAACTTTTGCCTGGCATTAAGAATTTTATTTAATGTTTCATATCTTCTGGTAGCAGCATTGTTCATCTATACTAGGAATCTCTGTTCAGATTCCTTCCTTAAAGTATTAGAACTTACAAACTAGTGAGGTTTCACAAGTCTTTATTTATTCTTAGTTTGATTAGCTTATTCCTTCCCCTGCCTCTCCCCTATCATCTTAGTCCCATTGTGCTTCCTCCTTTAGTTTTAAAGGGTTAGTTAAGTATTCCTCACAGGTAGACGAGTATTCCTGATGAACACGGCCCTCACATGTGTTATCTTACGATGTTCTTTTACTGTGTTTCAGTTGCTGTTGGTTCCCAGGTAACTTCTTCAAGCACACTTCATTTGGTTTATGTATCCTCACCCCTCCTTTCTCCACCCCATCACTCTGTTACCTGCTTGAACCTTTCTGCTTACAGTAGAATTCCACATTTATACTTTCATTTCTCCTGCACTCTATAACCACACTTCCTTTAATGAATCTATCCATGGCCTGTTTCTAGTTTCTATATGTACTCAAGGTTGAACACACAAAACAAGAGTTTGAAGCTAGAACCCACATATAAGAGAGAATTCTTGGAGTTGGTGTTTCTTGACCAGAGTTTTCTTGTTCTGTAATCTATTTACCTTCAAACTTTATTATTTTATTTTTCTTTACAGCTGAGAATATAATCTATTGTGTATATCTGTCATATTTTCATTATCAGTTGATGGACATACATCTTAAATTTCTAGAGAGTGTGACAAAAGCATCAATTAACGAAACTATTTCTGTAGTTATATATACCTACTAGTTGTATATCTGGACTGTGGGGTTGATCTATTCCTGGCATTCTGAGAAGCCTCACAATGGTTTCCAAAGTGACAGTACTAATTTACAGGTTCATGCAAACAGTATTTTATATATAATTTTCTTAGAAATTGTGATTTTGAAGATAACTGAATTTTGTGATGACTGTATTGAAATAATTTAGGTTCATGACTCTGTTACCTTGGTTACATTAATCAATGTGTTTATGTTGAGCTATCTTTTCCTGCTTAATGTAATCTTTCTAATATACAGTTGGATTCAGTTTAAAAGATTTTATATAGAACTTTTACATACGTGTTCATCAGGAATACTGACCTACATTTTCCATTCTTTGTGTGTCTCTCTGGTTTTAATGCAAACTTTGTAGAATTAGTTTGTCAGGGTTCCCTACTTCTTTTGTTGAGATTTTTGAGAAGCATTGGTTATTAGTTCATTAAAACTTTGGTAAAACTCAGAAATGGAAACAAATAAATTTTCTTTTTCTGTGATTCAATCTTGTTACTTATCATTAATACATTGAGATATTTTGTGTCACCATTGTTCAAATATGGTAGCTTATAAATGTACTAGACAATATATTTTCTAAATGAATAAAACACTCATATGCAAAAAACAAAATAAATAATATTATCATTTATTAGAATAATAGCAGATTCTCCAGAAGGACCTATAAATGAGCTAGCCACAGGCTCTTGGTGCTATTGACATAGCAGGTGTGAGTTACATCTGATGGAGTAGGTCTTATGTCTAACCAGAGAGTAGTTTGTTATTCTTATAAAATTCATGCCAGTGTGCACCACTAGGCATATCTCACCAGACTGTTGTAACTCATAGAACTCACAGCAAGAAAAGACTATTGACTCCTTTTCTCATCTAGTATAGAATTGTGTAGCAATATAAGAGTGGGCTAGCAAAGATTAAGTATCCAGATAACTATCAGTTTGACTACTCTATACTATAAATATCAATTATGTGGTGTCTTTAGCAATAGCATGTTAGCATCATATTCAGGAAAGGCTGTTACTCCTGAGAGATTGTCGTGCTCTGGTAAATGGCACTATATAAATAAAGGCAGCACAAAGTAAACTCAATGAGTTTAGAAAGATGAGATAGTAATGTGGTAGGGGACATATAGAAGTTGAAGGGAAGGAAGTGAATTATGGATCTGACCAAAACACATTATTAAAATCTTAGTTAATTCAAAAAGGGAGAAAAAGTGAAAACCAAACACCTAATCATAGTAATCTTTGAGGTTCCATTTTTCCCTATTTTTATCATTGCTGTTGTTATCTTTATTTACTTTGGCTTTGGTTCTTGCCTCTTTCCTCCTTTTCTCTTGCCATTCTAATTCAAGTCTGTTTTTAAACTGAAAGGTAACAAAACTTTGAACCAAGGATGGCATTATATCTGTAGACCTTGCTGATTCTTTTTGCAAATAGAAAATAAAGAAGTCAATTGAGGATCAGAAAAGTAATTCTGAATACTGAATTTTCTGGCAATGTGAAGAAAGGTATGCTAACAAAAAAGATGAAGTTTCTCAAAGGAGGGATGAAACACACACACACACACACACACACACACACACACACACACAAACACACACGAGTAGAAATGACCTGTCCCATATCTTTGGATCATCATGATCTTCCCAGGATCTCCAAAAAACTTTGTATGGAAATGTGGGCCTGTAGTTTTGCAGTAAAATCATACTATGAGCAATAACTTGGGTCGCCGTAGTGGTTTTCCAAACGAGCTGCAGCTTAAGTTCAAATTAATGTGGATTAGAAACCTATATAAAGTACGTAACACAAATATAGATGGGAAAAAGACAGCCATGTCATATCTGTTTAATTCTCTTTTATCATAACTTAAAAGTCTTCATAAAATAATATTCCAGGTTTTTAGAGCCAACGCTGAACTGACAACACCTGTGTATTAAAGTTTCTGTGGAATAGTTTTTTAAAAAATCACATACAGGAGCTAAGTGTTCCCAGTACTAAGATGAATGAAGCCCTATCTAATTCTATTTTATGAAGAGATTAATCTCTCTCTCTCTCTCTCTCTCTCTCTCTCTCTCTCTCTCTCTCTCTCTCTCTCTCTCTCTCTCTCTCTCTCTCATACACACACACACACACACACGTACACACACACACACACACACACACACACACACACATACACACAGCTCACAGTGGGCAGGTAAAGCAAATGTTTCATCTCTAGGGATCTTTGCTTTCCCTGGATGCCCTCCATAGTGTGGAACTGAGTCTCAAGAGAAGAGTTCCTACATAAAGGTCAGCCTCTACTCCCTCCCTGTATCTGCAGCAACTGTGAGGGCTGCTAGCATCCATGTGGACCATTTTCATCATCTGCAGAACCTATACTTGCATTCTTTCCCATTTATAACCCCAACTGAACACCTGAGTCATTCATCTGCAGACAGGCTGTGTGAAAAAGCTAAACCATCCATGTGATCTCTCATGACTGAGACAGAACAAGGAGAAGCCAAGGCTTTGCCTTCTTGTTCAGGCCTCCCTTGGAAACAAATACCCTTTCCTGGTATGTAGTGCCCTGCTCTTTGCCAGTGAGTTTGCTGTGCAGTGCAGAAGTGCTGGACAACATCTCTAAATGGAACTCTGAACAGGAACTGGAGAGAAGACTCCAGTTTAAAATGCAGTTAAAAGCATTTGCTGTTCTTGCAGCCAACTGAGGTTCAGTTCACAGCACCCTAAAGGTAGCTTACAACTGTCTATAACTCTACTTCCAGCGGATCAATCCTATGCCCTCTTCTGGTCTCTGCAGATACTACACACATACATATGTTCAGAAAAAACACTCATAAACACTCAAACTACTTTTAAGTGACCATGATATGTTAAGTGGCTGCCTTTAGGATAATTAGTATATAATAATTGAGTCAACAACATCTATTAATTTGTTTCAGACAGAAATAAAAATAAATTGGTGCTATATAGATGACTGACCAAATGAAAAGTGTGGGCTCTTGCATACAGAGGTCTAACCCTCCATGTTGCCATGGCAACGAAGATCCAGTACTGTGTGATTCCCAGCCCCTTTACAGAGTATGGAAACAGTGGATAATAAGGTCCCCTGCAACACTTTTTTTTTTTTGAATGCTTTAAAATTAGCATTTTCATTCAGCTTAAAAATGTAATCACTGTGCACCTTTGTGGATATGCGCACACCTGTAAGGAAGAGAGATGAATATTCTCTCCCAACAATTCTTAAGGATCACTATATCAACATATACTTCCATAGACCCTGCACTGCATCAGCAATTCTTCAGCTCTTTGGAGAACACAGATGTTTTGAGAATTCATTATCTGAGCTCCTCAAGGTGCTATCTGATGTGACAGGCATTGAAAACCAGAATCTAAGGAATAATATCATAGTACAAGAACACTACATGACATCAGGGCTTTATTAGTTGAGCCCTAACTGAAGACCAGTGTGGTCAAACAGAGATGCTTGAAGAATGAAGGGACCAAAGTATAAGAAGAAAGGGAGCTCACTGTATTAATAACATTTCAGCATAGTGCTATATAGAATTAAGGCTAGCTAAGTCATAGCTGTCTCCTAAGTAGCTTATAATGATCTCAAAGCTTTGCATAAAACAATGTTTGATAGCCTTCAAACTAGTATCTGATTTAAATATCTGTATATTAAAACTTCTACAAACATCTAATGGCATTTTTAAAAATCAAATGCTAGGTAAAAATGATGCCTGAGTGTTTACAGTCTTAACTGCATAATGCTGTGTTATGGTATTGGATTGGGGCAGCTCCTGGAGGTCTGGATACTATTTACATAAAAGAGTCAAAACTCTAAGATGCTGGAGCATGAGCCCCCTAGATTCTTATCAACAAACCTTGGATGAAAGAGCTGCTCAGGCCAATCTGTTTTTACAGGGTATGCACTGGCTGGAGTGCAAAGCTCAGAAGAATCACAAGTAGCCCTTGAAAGCCAGACAACAACAAGCATGCAATCACCCCTGCTATGTAAGTACGTGAAAGAATCCAAGTGGAAAGATGAGCCTGTGCTTGGGAAGTGTTCAGAGAGTCTTTCTGAAACAGCTAATTGCTGCCTTTTTTTTTTCAGGGTCAGCGCAATCTACTCTATATATACATTTTGATCTGTAGAGGTTTGAATAGTCTAAATTTTCGTATATTTTAATCTTAGTACTGACCTCCAAACCTGCTGATTGCTACTGAAGCAGGATTGTTTGTTTGTTTAGGATTTGTGACTCATGAACATCTCCAGCTCTGTGCCTTTCTTTACATCCATACCTCAAATCTGATGGAAGTCAGACATGGTTCACAGCTGAAAACACTTCTCTCTGTGTAGTGACTCTGTTGTTCATCTTTGGTCCTCTATGGATTGATCCAACATTATCCTCCTCCTACTCCTCCTCCTTCTCCTCCTCCTTTGTATTTTTTTTCTCTTGTGTGTTTGCAGATATATCTGTGCAGTCTTTGTGTGTATGTGTGTGTGTCTGTTTGTGTGTATGTGTGTCTGTGTTTGTATGTGTATGCATATGTGTGCCTGATGTAAAAGCCAAAAGTTGATGTCAGGAATCTTTCTTGTGGAAAAACTCTGCTAATTAGGGTTGAAGTCTTCCATTGACTGGATATCCCTGTGGGGCTCGGTACTATATGAAAGACTCGCTTCATTCTCCTTCTCTGACCCTGTCTGGGGAGTTAAAAATCCCCACACCTCTACCTGCAGAATGCCACTGTAGCCTAACACCTGAAATGCTTCCTCATGCTAATGAGGCATTCAGGCTTCCTTCCTGGGTATGCCTTGCCCCAAGAGATAAATAATCTCTGGTTCACCCCTCCCCTCCCCGAATAAAGTATATGCGCCCACATCCACCCTCAAAAACACAATGTGAACAAGCAAGGATCCTCTCAGAGAGAGACGCTTCATTAAAGATCACCATGGAGAAGGCCTTCACCTAAAAGAACCCAGCCTGTTACAGATTTCCACTCATTCTCCAAGCCCTCTGGCTTTCTCTCCTGTCTCTCCCCACATTCCATTCTGTCCCCACCACTCCCCTCCCCATCTCCTCTCCCACCCAGTTCCCTCCTTCCATCTACATCCTATGACTATGTTATCTCCCATTTTAAGTGAGAATGAAGCATTTTACTTGGACCTCTTTTTTGTTTAGCTTTAGGTTTGTGGAGTGTGGTGTGGGTATCCTGTACTTTATGGCTAATATCCACTTATAAGTGAGTATAAAGCATACATGTACTTTTGGGTCTGGTTTACCTCACTCAGAATGGTATTCTCCATTTACCTGAACATCTCATGATGTCTGTTTTTAATGACTGAATAGTATTGCATTGTGTAGATGTACCATGTTTTCTTTATTCCTTCTTCAGTTGAGGAACATGTGAACACAGTTGAGCAAGGTCCCTGTGGTATAATGGGACATCTTTTGGGTATATGCCCAGGAGTGCCAAAGACCTGAGATAGGGAAAGATCTCAGGAATCATTGGGGGTGACTTTAGATAAAACCCACCAGAAGGATATGGAACCTGAGGAGGCTGCCTCCTGTAGTTAAGCAAGAACCCAATTGGAGTGATAGAGATACCAATCCACCCAAAACACATTTGACCCAAAATTGATCCCGTCTAAAAAAAATGCAAGGACTAGGGATGTAGCAAAAACTGAGGGAATGATCAAGCAATAACCAATCCAACTTGAGACTCATTCCATGGGCAGACACCAATCCCTGACACTATTAATGATGCTGTGCTGTACTTGCAGACAGGAGCCTACCTAGTATAACTGCCCTCTGAGAGGCTCCACCCAGCAGTTGACTAAAACAGATACAGAGATTCAAAGCCTGAATATCAGATGTACCATCATACCCATGCCTAAATTTTGTGTGTTCTGGGGTTCTAAACTCTGGTTTCATTACAGAGCCATCCTCCCAGTCCTGATTTAATAGTTTTTTTTTTTTAATAATGTCAAGAGTACTTATGTATTAGTTTATTTGTTTGTTTGCTACAGTCATAGTAATTGAATCAAGACCTTTTACGTACAAGGAAAAATGTTTTACAACCAGACTACAGGCCAATGTACAGTTCATCAGCTCTTCTTATCTCCAGGTGTGTTGAAGCTACCAGAAAGGAAACTTCATATTCATGCATGGAAAATGAATTTGTAATAAACAGTAGAATTTTACTTATAGCATACATAATTATACATTGTTTATAAATTAAATGCCAATACCTTTTAGAGGCAAGTTGCCTGTGAGGATTGGCTATTAATAATAGTTAAAAGAATATACTGTGAAATCCTCACCCTTCGGCAGGTGTAATGAAGCTTGTGTCTGCCAGATGGCAGTTACAACACGGGCACCTTGAGCTGCTTGAGTCGGTTTCCATCTGTCCTCATTTCATGTTGTTGTGATAAAACACCTCAACTAACATCAACTTAGAGTAAAAAAGATCTGCATTAGCCATAATTCCAAGTTATAGAGAAAACCAAGGTAGTGGGAACTGAAATATAGAGAAAGTCAAGATGGTGGGACCTGAAACACTCAACCACATCTCATCCAGAGTCCAAAACAAAGAAAGTGAATGCGCACATGCTTATCAGCTCTCAGACCCCTTTTAATACGTATACTATACAAGATCCAAGCATAGGGAATAGTGCTGCTCACAGTGAGCTAGTCTTTCTACCTCAACAAATGCAATCAAGAAAATCCTACAAAGACATTCTCTAGGCCAACCTGATTTAAGTGATTCCCCATGGAGATGCTCTTTCTAGGAGATTCTAGATTATGTCAGATTGACAAAGCTAAACATCACACCTTCTAATAATTTTCATTGACATCTTTGTCTACACATCCAGAAGAGAAGAAATCCAAGTTTAAAGTTTAATATTCAAAAATTTCAGCCTGTTGTTTCTACTCTAACTTTAATTATTGAGTTCCCAGATAAAGCATACATACATAGCCTTTATATTTACAATATACCCTAGATAACACAAGAGCTGGGCAGCTGTCTACCCTCCATGCAATTAGAATCTACTTTTCTATCAGTAACCAATAGTCACCCATCTGGGCTGCTCTTAACTCTAATTGTCCAACACACATGGTCACATTCTAAAAGCTCAGCTCATAAATGGTGGCTTTTTCATTCTCTTTTTCCAGCATATTCTTCCTCTTCTACCTCCTTTCTGATCCCATGAAATCTAAACCCCACCTATGTTTCTTCTGCCCAGTTATTAGCTGCTGGCATCTTTATTTACCAATTACAATGAACTGTGGGCAGATCACTTAGTGTCTAACATGTGGACTCCCTTGTGCTTGGGGTAACCAGTTTTGGGGGACCCAAATTAGCCTTAGAATACAAGCAGCATTAGGCCAACCCACTACATTCAAGCTTGAATACTAAAGAAACAATTTCAACTTATTTTTAAATATTTCTCACTTAATATCCCCAGTACCTATTATTTTAAGATATATTATAGCTAAGGATGAGTTAGACTATTGCCGAAAATGAAAAGATGCCTCTTCTTGTTCCTCCCATGTATGTGAAAAGAGCTTCTAAGTGTTGAACATGAAGGAAAATGTTTACTCATTGTCTTAGTGTGGGTTTCTGTTGCTGCAAAGAAATGCCATAACCTAAAAAAAAGTTCAGGATGAAAGGGTTTGTTGGTCTTACACTTCTACATTGTAGTTGTATTACTGAAAGAAGCCAGAACAGGCAGGAACCTGGAGGCAGGAGCTGATGCAGAGGCCATGGAGGAGTGCTGCTTACTGGCTTGCTCCCCCTGGGGTGTTCAGCTTGTTTCTTATAGAACTCAGGATCACCAATTCATAAACGGCATCACCCACAGTTGACTGGACTCTTCTCTATCAATCACTGATTAAGAAAATGGATCTTGTGATTTCATATTTAATATTAAAATATTAAAAAGCATTTAAAAATAAAACTGTCTAGTTATCTAATGCTGTGCATCTGGGGATCAAACCCAGGTCCTTAACCATGCTAGACAGTGCTCAACCCTACCAAGTTGTAGCCACAGCCTAACAAATAAATAATTAAGTGCTAGAACAAATTGTTCCCAGGATACTTTAATCAAAAAATAAAATAAAATAAAAAGATATGTGGTGTCTAAGTTTTTAGGTTTCACTGTCATTTTCTAAGAAAGATTTGCTAGGGGAGAAAATGAAGGAAAATAAATGTTTTGAAATCCATAGCCTCACCCCCCAAGCACACCTAAATTGAACAGACAGATGTGGAGAGAAATATGGGCCATGAAGCCAAGCTCTTCAGATTCAGGCAGGAACAAAAGATCTCTTGGAAATGACCAAAGTCCACTCACCCTATATTCTGGCATAATGATTGTCCACAGCCTGTTGATGTTCTCTGGATTAGAGAGAGGATAAATGGAGAGGTGACAAACTAACTGATGTGACAGAAATTTGAAAACAGTGGAGCAGTTGGGTTTTGGCATGGTTATTTCTTGTTGCTTTTATCCAAATTTGTAATAAGTATTAGAAATACTAAGCAGAGCATAAGGGGTTGAAAAGTATACCATTCAGTGAGGATAATCAAGGGTGACAAAGCAGCAAAGAGACTAGTGACATTAAAAGGAAACTTTGGGGCTGGTGGGATGGTTTGCTGTTCATGAGCACTGGCTGCTCTTGCAGAAGACATGGGTTGGGTTCTTAGCACTCACAGGGCATCTCAATACCACCTATAATGGCAGCTCCAGGAACCGGCTCCTCTTCTGGTCATAAGGCTGAGCTCAGCAGAGCCTCTCATCACATACTGTCATATGGTTTGCTGGCACTGCCGCTGTCACTCTCATAGTGTGCACATGGGGCAGACAGCATCATGTAGCTTCAAACACCTACCCTGTTCACTATCTGGTCCTTTACAGAATATTTCTCAACCCTGGGTATAGAAAAGTAACCGTTAGATAGTATACATGCAATACAGAAACACTCTTCTATTACAAATGTCTGTAGCACAAAGCTGGTGCCAGACTCTGCCTCAAGGTTATATTCTGCTCAGATTAATGAGAATGTGGTCACATCAGAACTTTAAAGCTCTGGCACATCATAGGCTAAAATATTCATCCAAATGGGCAGTAATCTGAAGACACTACAAGAAAGAGTGCTCCTTCCCTCATCTCCATTCTCCTGTTTTGTACAAGAAAAGTGAACGCTTAGAAAAGGGGTTTGCTTGCCCGGTCCACTTGTTACCTTCTTGGGTTCTGTACTTGTTTGCAAACCTCAGTTAATAACACTCTAATCAGGAAATTGGGTTTGTTGCATAGTATGATGTGAATTTTCCTAGGACAAAGAGACAAAGAGGCTTCCTACACACACACACACACACACACACACACACACACAAGTACCACATGCACACACAAACACACAAGCATCAAATGCACACATACATACACACACACACACACACACACACACACACACACATACACATACACACGGGATTTGGGGTCTAAATGATAGTTGCCTGGCAACCTGAAAAGGATTGTTGGGAGCTGAGCTCACCAGCTTTGCCCTGACATTGATTTTTAAATTGTCCATTAGTTTATTCATAAGGGATCATTGCTGCTTTGCCAAGGGCAGGATTGTGAAGCTGGAGGACTTTATTAACAGAGCCCAGAATTCTTTCCTCACTCACCTTTATGCACACCACTTGCTCTCTTCTAACATGCTGACCCCCAGCAGATGGGCCAGGTCTGCAGATGCTTCTCAGGAGAAGTTTTTAAAAGCAAAGATAAAACTCTGCAACGGAGAGCCCAAGGAATTAAATAGTTAGACTAAAAATCCAAAGTCAGATTAAGAAGTCTGTGACTCTGAATTAAATGAGATAGATGGAATAACTTTAGACTCTTGCTGAGATCACACACTCAAATATTTGTAACAACAGTGCAAGAGGTGCAGAGAAGGCTCAGCAGTTAAATGCACTGGCTCCTTTTGCAGAAACCCAGGTTCAGTTCCTGGTACCCACGTAATGCCTCACAACTTTCTGTAATGCCAATCCTAGGGAACCCCTCTTGTGGTTTCAGGGGCTACCGAGCACATATGTACACTCATACATATCAATTCGGGTAAATACATGCATTAAATAGATAAAATGTATAAATAGAATACAGCTGTGGTTGGAACTGGATTTTTTTAATGGAAGTCCAAGCTGTTTTTCAGTAAGTGGTGAACTGGAAGAGACACATGAAACTTCCCTACATCCTTTGCTTGATCCTCTCCTAGTACAATTGTGGACGGTTAAGCTAGCTTGTCACTCCAACCTGTGTCCCCTCCCAAAAGGGTCACTTCTCCTTTCACCAGGAGGACTGTATGATGAATTTAACTTTATAGTTTTAATCCTAAAGATGGGATAAGAAAGACCACTGACCCAAATCATCATGGGCAAATTAATTAAAGCAAGCAATTAAATAAAGCTAACTTTTATTCCTGTATACTAAATCCCTAAGGAAGAGTTTGAGAGGTCAGTGTTGTGTATGAGAAAGACAAGGCTGAGGGATATGGGGTTTTCAAATTGGGGGCTGGTGGTGGTTACCTAGCAAATAGATGTGGTGAGAGGAACAGACCATAAGCATAGCAAAGTAGTCATGCCAAATTCCTGAACCAAGAACATGATTACAAGGAGGTTGTAACAGCAAGTAGTCATAACAAGGTAGTGCAGAACAGCTTGGAGTTAAGGTTTCAGATGAGGCCCAGCCCAATCCTTGAGAAACAAAGGCTTAATCATAAACAGGAATGAACTTTAATTGGTCCTTACTATAAGGCAGCTTTTACACCTAAGATGGAGGCAAACTGGTTCCTCACGTACAACTTAGCATCCCCAAAATGGAATGTGTTTACACTGTGCTTTTCAGTAACAAGGGAGATTTTCTTTTCTTTTAAAAGAACTTTGGAGCTGTAGTCACTGATACCACGTACAGCAGGGTGCACTGAGATCTTAGCATAGGGGCTCTCTGGTTCCAGTTCCACAAAATAGTTAGCCTGGATTTCTATTAATCCATTTAACCACAGCTAATGCATTGTCAGAAGGCTGGGAGACAGGTCTAGAATGAACTACTTTGACATTACTCTGTTTCGCAGTGATAGGTTACAGTTGGCCACATGCAAACTAATTCATAGAGCACTATGGGAATCTGTCTTTCTCATTGGTGAGTCCTCCCGAGTTAATGTGCCATTATTACTGGGAAGCTGTGCTAATGGAGAATTGTACTACTATTGTGGGTAAAATAGTAATGACATTTTATGGGTGCCGTGCGTTTTTCTTTGTTCCCTGACTTTGTTTGCATGGGAAAATTAAAGGAACAACATAGCATTTAGTGCTTTTCCACCTCTGCAGTAAAACATCAGCAGGAAAGCCTGGGCTCCAAATTATTAATGAAAAGATGCTAACATGTTGGGAAACTATAAAAATCTCTGTGCTCTTGAATAAATGAGGCAAATTTGCACTTTTTCCAACACATACATGGCTGATGGTACTCAGATGTAGGGTTTGGGAAAATGTTTAAAATTTAAAGAGATAAACATTTGTTATTCCCCTCCCTTTTTTTTTTCTAGATTGAAGTATTTCTGGGATTTGGGATTGCTAGCAAATTTCCTGGCTCTGTGTTTCACTTTCCAATGGCCATTTTCAGTCTTTCTGGTTTGCTGATATCCAGTTTTCATCTCACCTCTCATAAAATAGTAAATTAAGCTCATAACTTGTACCAGCCTTTGGACTTCAAGGGAAGGCAAGGCAGTATTCTGATGTTGGGCCTTAAAAAGGCAAGGAGAAAAAGTATTCCAAATGAGTTTTATAGGATCCCCACCACTTCACACACACACACACACACACACATACACACACACACACACACACACACACATACACATACACACACACACATAGTGCCTAGGTTTCTTTATGTTTTATATTCCCTTATCTGTTATAAAATACAATTTTACAAAATACTAATGATACACACACATAAAACAGTTGAGAGCTGAGAGCCATGATGGTTTGTTAGCATGGTGGACTCTGGGAAAGCCATGTGCTAGGCAAGCAGAAACAAGAGGACAAGGAGGTGTGTCTGTTGAAAGCTGGATGATGAGTGATTTGGCAGGAAAATATAGCACAGGTCAAAGGGTGGGAAGGAGTTAGGCAGGCTTCCTGGAGTGCACAGGACCAGGGAGTTCTAACAACTGTAAGAAACAATATCTGCCTCTCTGTGTCTATCAATAATTTTCTAACAGCGATGGCTGGATCTTGAGAATCTCCCTCATGACAGTGTATTAGATATTCAGTTTCCAGTGTGCACTACTGCAGTGGGTGGAACCTTTAGAGGTGAGGCAGAGTGGGAGGTATGTATGTGACTAAGAAATGAGTCTCTGGGATCATTCCTTCTTCTCTTTGTCTTTTCAGATCTCACACAGGGGTTTTGGTGATTGACACATTTCCTTCATAATGGGACTTCACAGCTAGGCCAGCCCACCTTGAATCTAAACTACGAAAAAATACAGGGCCAAACAATCCTTTTTCTCTTGAAAAATTGATTATTTCAGGATTCTAGCAACCAAAAATCTGACTTTGTCTGTCTGTCTTTAACAATAGGTATCTTGCTAGGGGTGTTCAAAGACTTCTATCCTAAAAAATAGATCTACAAGAAAGTACTAAATTGCTATGGAGATATATAACAAAATTATAGGGCAAATAGGAGCCCAATGCTGATTAATTGGGAATATCTAAACCATATTCCACCAAAGCATTATGAAGAGATAAGAAAGAGCAAGACAGACAGGGGAGAGGGATTCCCTGTGGTTTGCAAGAAGCCCATCTTTAGACAGGAAGCCCAACACAAGTGAGGACATGGGAAAGAACCCTTACCTAGACATAAAAGAAAACATTGGCTGCAAGATTACCTTTCTGAGAGAGAGGCATTCTCTGAGAAGGAATGACAATTCAACTGGGCCATGTTCAACAGCAAAGAGAAACAGAAAATTTCTCTGCAGATAATTATCAATCAAGTCAATTTTCTATGATTAAACACAAACAAAAATATGTAGAAAAAAGAAACACTGAAGGGGTTTCACAGGAACAGAAAGGACCATCTGTTTTTCTTGTCTGGAGCAGGACAAGGTGACACTCAGGAGGATAAACAGGCTGGGATAACCTGCTATGACGATGCCACCTGGGATAACCAGAGGTTTGAAGGATGCCTGTGATTCCTGCTCCAGATCAGGACCATTAGCTGCAAACAGTGGAGAAGGGTTTGCCAACAGAGACGACCTGCAGTTCAATATCAGTGTGCATGGTTCTGCAAGAAAACACTCTCAGATCTCAAGAGCTCAAGACAGAAAACTCATGATGAACAAAGATGGCTTGCTAATATATAGAGGGATAAGTAAAGCATAGCAACGAGAGTCTAGAATGACAACTCAGCTATCATCACTCTTAGTACCTCATGCAAAGGGCCCAAGTCCAGTTCCACCTGTAACTTCAGCTCCAAGGGATCCAGCTTTCTTTTCTGAGCTCATAGGAACCAATACATACATGCACAGACAGAGAGACAGACAGACAGACACACACACACATGCAAACAGTCACACGTATGCATAAAATATAAAAAAGTAAATCTTTAATAAAAATAACAAGTGTTCTGAAAAATAAAAAAAAAAAAAAAACAACTCCACCTTTGAGTTCAGAAACCCAAGTGTAGTAGTCAAGAAGGAAAAATTAGAGCCAAAGGCTTCTAACCTCTAAAGATGTGAACGTGCTGCTCACCCTCTAAATCAGTGGTCCTTCTATCCTTGAATACAGTTGCTTAGGTTTTTTTTTTTTTTTTCTTCTTACAACTTTATTTAAAAAAAAAAAAACAGAGATATAGATAAAAGGTATTTTGGCATTAAAATTATATGAATCTATTATTGTCAGTACTTGATTTTTTTAAAGATTTGATAGTATGCATTGAAATCTTACTAGTTACCATAAGCATAAAGTACATGTAAAACAAAACGTAACATGGAAATAGTCAAAGTTTTCTTGGTGTGCATAGATTAAACATAATGATTTTTAAATACCAAGAATTGTCACAAGGCTACATTCTTAGCTCTTGAATTATTAATGATTTAAGGTCTAGGTGTACCAGATTCTGAGAGGGAGCTATACACTTTTTTTTCTAAGAAGGGCTGATGCTTTTACATTTTTGCCTTTCTTTTTTGAGCTTCATGTGGTCTGTGAGGTGTTTCTTGAGTATTCAGATCTTTCTGGGGCTAGTATCCAATTTTCAGTGACTGCATATTATGTCTGTTCTTCTGCGACTGGGTTACCTTACTCAGGATGATATTCTCTAGATACATCCATTTTCCTAGAAATTTCATAAAGTCATATTGTTTCTAATAGCTGAGTAGTACTCCATTGTGTAAATATACCACAATTTCTGTATCCATTCATCTGATGAAAAACATCTGGGTTCTTTCCAGCTTCTGGCTATTATAAGTAAGGTTGCTATGAACATGGTGGAGCATGAGTTCTTATTGTATCTTAGAGCATCTTTGGAGTATATTCCCAGAAGTAGAATAACTGGGTCTTCAGGTAGTACTAAGTCCAATTTTCTGAGGAAATGCCAGACTGATATCCAGAGTGGTTGTACCAGCTTACAACCCCACCAACAGTTGAGGAGTGTTCCTCTTTCTCTGTATCCTTGCCAGCATCTGCTGTCATCTGAGTTTTAGATCTTAGCCATTCTGATGGGTATGAGGTGGATTTTCAGGGTTGTTTTGATTTGCATTTCCCTGATGACTAGGGATGTTGAGCATTTTCTTAGATACTTCTCAGCCATTCGATATTCCTCAATTGAGAATTCTTTGTTTGATTCTCTGGTGTCTAACTTCTTGAGTTCTTTGTATATATTGGATATAAGACCTCTATCAAATGTGGGGTAAAGATCTTTTCCCAATCTGTTGTGTGCCGTTTTGTTTTCTTGACAGTGTCCTTAACCTTACAGAAACTTTGCAATCTCATTAAGTCCCATTTATCTATTCTTGATCTTAGAGCACAAGCTATTGGTGTTCAGTTGAGGAAAATTTCCCCCTGTGCCTATGTTTTCTAAGGTTTTCCCCCACTTTCTCTTTTAATAGTTTAAGTGTACCTGGTCTTATGTGGAGATCTTTGATCCACTTGCACTTGAGCTTTGTACAAGGAGATAAGAAAGGATCTATTTTCATTCTTCTTCATGCTGACTTCCAGTTGAGCCAACACCATTTGTTAAAGAGGCTGTCCTTTTTCCATTGAATGTTTTCAGCTCCTTTGTCAAAAATCAAGTGACCATATGTGTAAGAGTTCATTCCTGGATCTTCTATTCTGTTCCCTTGTTCTACCTGCCTATCTCTGTACCAGTACCATGTGGTTTTTAACACAACTTCTTTATAATATAGCTTGAGGTCAGGGATGGTGATTTCTGCAGAAGTTTTCTTCTTGTTTGAATAAATTTCTCTATTCTAGGGTTTTTTTTGTTATTCTTGATGAATTTGCAAATTTCTTTTTCTAACTCAATGAAGAATTGAGTTTGAATTTTGATGAGAATTGCATTGAATCTGTAGATTGCTTTTGGTAAGATGGCCATTTTGACAGTGTTGATCCTTTCAATCCATGAGCATGGGAGATCTTTCCATCTTCTGAGATCTTCTTCAATTTCTTTCTTCAGAGATTTGAAGTTCTTGTCATACAGGTCCTTCACTTGCTTTGTTATAGTCACACCAAGGTATTTAGTTCCTCAGGTTTTGATGACCCCTAACCATAAAATTATTTTGTTGCTACTTTATAACTACTTTTCTACTGTTATAAATCATAATGTTAATATCTGATATACAGGATATTTTACAGGTGACTCTCGGGGGGTCATGACCCACAGGTTAAGAACCACTGCTCTAATGATTTTGTGGGAATGAGGTTGTTGATCATTGTGAAGATGCAGAAAAATAGCATCTGAGTTAGTAGAGAAGAAAAATGAAGTGAAGAATACAGAGAAGAAAATAAGACACAGGAACAGGATGGGGTATACAGAAGCAAGATAATGAAAACAGGAGTGTGAGAGAAAGAATGCTAGTACATCAAAGATCATGGGACTAGCAGCAACAGGAGATGAGGGATGAGTGGCAAGGGGATGCATGGAATCCTCTAGACAGAAGCATCAAATGCAGAATCACAAGAAGCTTGAAAAACCAAGATTGGAGAGACCCATGTCCTGTGAATTTTAAAAAAAAAAAGTGCTGATTGATTCTCCTTTAATAAAACTGGCAAAGTTACTTAAAATATTTAGAATGGATATTAGACAATTACTAATTTTTTCTTCTTAGAAATATTTGTGTGTGTATCTATGTGATATTATTTATATTATATATGGTGTGTAGAACATCTGAGATTTTAAAAGGAGGGGTTTTTTTTTAAATAAATAAATAAACTATATGTTAGTTGGTTACTTCAGCAGGAAGATACAGCAATACTGAAGACATCTACCTAGTTCTGGAGGTTGGAATGTAGAGCACACACACAGACACACACACACACATGCACACACACACACATGTATGTGCCCACACTCCAGAGTGAGCATGGATCTTACAGAGTGAAATACAGAAAGGTTACAGTAACTGTATAGATAGAAAGAACCTGCTCCTTCCTGTCTGAATCAGATCAGCACAGAATAGCAGGGTGGGCAGGTAGCAGGAAGTGTCCCAAGGTCTCCAGATGCCCAGACCTGTCCCTGTGAGCTGACCTGGTGTCTGGACCTCTGAAGCACCCTCTCAACTTTAGTTTCTGCTCCTACTGGGAGTGGCTCTGCCTTGAGAGATCCTTAGATGTTACCAATCAGTGTAACATATGAAGTTGCTGCACCAACTTGCCACAGTGTGGCATGTCCCCAAAAGAAAGCATGGCTTGTCCCAGGCCATTGCCACCTACAGTGATTTTCTTTGGACTCTGTGTTAAAGGCACTGAGGCTTCTCCAGTCTTTAAAATCCCCACACTCGTTTCAACTCATTCTTTGCTTATTTGAAAATTTTATTCTTCTGTGCATTGTTTCTTGATCCCAGCCATTCCCCCTTCCCCTTTCCTCTCTCAAGGCCCCTGTACTCTTTCAAACACATCTAACTGTTCATTTTATGGCTTCATTTAAGCTTAACTATCTTTTAAAGCTGCCTAGTTAATTAGTGCTGCCTACATACATTGTGTGTGGATGTGGATGTGGAAATTATCACTGTCCAGCCTCTACTCAAACCTGTGACTCTCCCTCTCCCCAGCAGCCATTAATGGAAAATATCTCAGTAAAGAGCTGGGTCTTATGAGCTTTCTCACATGCTGGAATTTTTAACTGTCTTGTGCACATAACAATAGTTTCTGTGAGTTCCTATGTGCACAGGCCTGTCAGATCTAAAAGACAGGATTCCTTGCTATATTCTGACTCTTATAGTCTTTTGTCCCCCTCTTTCTAGATGTTGTCTGAGCTTTGGCATGGGAGACAGGTTGGTATAAGTGTCCTATCTATAGCTAAGCACTCGAGTTGTTCATTCTCAGTCTTTAAACAGTCTCTGCATTTCCCACTACTGGATCCCTGAAGACACACATCATCTCCACACCATATCTTACCATATCTGATTGTATCTGATCATATCTGACCATATCTGACCATTGTACATTTCCCACTGACCATTAGCAGCCAACTTACTCAGGAAGGCCCTGATACTGTAAACAATCTCCAAACTTTTCTCCTGTGTTTTCAAATATGCATTTTCGAAGCCAGTATCAAACCCCACCATCTCCATGGAGACACCCCTACACACACTAAGGTTGCTCCCATTGTGAGAACTGCACAGTGTGCTGTGATCTTTATCCCTACCTTCCTAAGCTTTGTCTCAGGTCATTGTTGCTTACTTTATACGGTCAAAGGGGGAAACCTGGTTGATTGATTCACTGTTGGATTGATGGAGAAACCAAAACGAATTAGATCCTATCTCTCAGAATCTTGCAGCCTGGAAAGTCAATGCTCTTATGATAAAGGTTCTGAATTCCAAAACGGCCAGTTTTGAAATTGAGTTGGAAATAATTGAATTCTATAGCTATTTCTTAATTTCATTATCCTCTGTGAGTTCTCTGTGAAAATGGATAAGTCTCTTTGTGCATTTCTCACAGGTAAAAGTTGTTACTAACTTCATAAGAAAAGATTTGTTCCCACTCTGATTCTTATTTAGTTTTGTAAATCATCCTAGTGATCAACTTTGAAACATCTCCTGTAAAACAATCTGGGACACTCCAGTGAGTGCTGGTCCAGAAGTCACCAGGAAGGTTTTCTCTTATTAGGGAAAGCAATCTTTGCCATCAGCACACAAGAACCAACTCTGGGTGGCTGTCTGAGAAATATGGACATATTGCTGCAAAATACAAAAGGATGATCTAGAACAGAAATACAGCATGTCAATTATATGAGTGGGAAGGAGAAACAGTAAGAAAAATGCCATTTAGCTGCAGCTTAATAGGACTTCATGGGCGTTGCTGCAGAGAAGTATAGATGAGACATCAGGAGCTGTTGACAAGTGTAGCAATAACAACCACCTGGAAATCCTGTTTATATTAAAGAAACAAACCTGAAGGAAGCAAACCCAGAACATCACTCAGCCTCTTGAGCACAAGGCACATGGAAAGGGCCACATAAATAAATACACTAGTCATTTCAATATCCACTGTCCCACACAGTAATGTTCTCATGAAGCCCTTGGTTTCACACATGGTTGCAGGTGTAGGACCTAAGTAGTTCTCACAACTATCTCTTTGATAATCATGAATATATTCTCTCACTGTCTCTTTAGCTATCCATTGGTATTCCAAGGCCCTGTGGTTGGGAAGCCCATGAGTATTATGATGTTCACCTTGGGAAAGGACTTTCAATCTTCTGCCTACACAAATCTAAGAAATACTGTTTAATAAACACATTGAGGGCAGGCTAGTCATGTGCCCCACCCCCCAACTCTGGTTCTCTGGTTCTTTGTGTGTCTGTGTATGTGTGTGTGTGTGTGTGAGAGAGAGAGAGAGAGAGAGAGAGAGAGAGAGAGAGAGAGAAGAGAGAGAGAGAGAGAGAGAGAGAGAGAGAGAGAGAGAGAGAGAGAGAGAGAGAGAGAGAGAGAGAGAGAAGCCACTGAACCACGTTTTCAGTGTTTCAATCCAAATTCGGGTTCAGTAAGCATTTTACCCATGGAGCCATCTGCCCGGAGTGTTTTGTAAGACATTTTTCAATCAATAGAGTTTTTGTTGAAGGGTGTGTATGAAGCTGTACCAGAGTTGCTTTCTCTAGCTGGGTAAGCTCCGAGTCCCTGTACAGAGGAGAGAGCTTTTCAGAGAAACTGGAGGAAGCTCCCACTATGCCCCCAGATACTGAACCTGTGGAGGGTGAGACAAGTCCGTTCCCAGACTTAACATTGATGTCAATCTGGGAGCCAGATGAGATAACATAAAAGGACCAGAGGTGGCACCTCTGAGATGAACTCTCTCTCTCTCTCTCTCTCTCTCTCTCTCTCTCTCTCTCTCTCTCTCTCTCTCTCTCTCTCTCTCTGTCTCTCTCTGTCTTTGTCTCTGTCTCTGTCTCTCTCTCTCTCTCTCTCTCTCTCTCTCTCTCTCTCTCTCTCTCTCTCACACACACACACACACACACACACACACACAAACTTGCTATCTTCTTCACACCATCTTATGTATGCTCTGTGTTCACTCCACACTCCTTCTTGGCACTCAGTAGTTGTCTTTGGTTGTAGTCCAGGAGCTCCATCTTCCATCTCGAGACAGGCTTCTCCAGGGACCGCTGTTCTAGTCCTCAACAGTAGCTGCTGCTCATTTGCCTGGATGTCCTTGTAGCTCATATGTGGGTAAGGACCAACAATGATAATGATAATATCATTCATTTAATCCACGAGAAAGAATCATGATTTCTTTTGATCACAGATTGTGAAGAGGTGTCTAATCACCCCAGATAGTGAACTAATAACAAATCAAAGTAAGGACACTACCAGAGTCTAACATAATGATGCAATAAGTTTCTAGGTGCTAGTGACAACTATACTGGTGATGGGTGACTTTCAGTAGTAGAAAGCCCTTAAGGTCAGTTTCTCCAAAAGCCCACCCCATCATGGTTGACAGGTCACCACACTGGGAATCTGAAGCGCACTCATAGCCTGCAGAGAGCTCAGTAGGATGAGGGATGTTCTTTCCAGGGAGCTTGGCTGGCCTCTGCCTCTTCTAGTCAGCTCACCTGGTCTGAGAGTCTCAGTAATTTTACTGTGTATACATGCTTGGGGAAGGAAGGGACAAGTGGATGTGGTGAGTATCAGGAACTTTCTGAAGTCTTTGTGTCCTTTGTCTCCTGTCAGCAGGATGGAATGTTTTTCCTCTCCTTAGAGCATCTCATTTTTCAATGAGCCTCCTCCAAGACAGAAACTCTTCTCGTGGAGGAAACTGCTATGCAGGGTTGCGGTGCTGATGAGTCGTGTTTGTGATGAAGACTACACACACACCCTGATCTCCTCCTGCAGACATCCAGCTCAGCTGCTACTACAGAGCCCAAGCAAGAAGAGTATAGGTGATTGCATGTCTACATTATTTCACTGAGTTATAAAGCAAAACAAAACCAAGCTAAAAATACTTCTGCCATTTGCCAAGTAACTACCACTAGCATGACACACGTCTGCAGCTGTAGTGCTGATGAGACACTAGCCTTGGGTCTTCGGAGCCCATCAAATCACATGCTGTTCTCACATGGGGCTTTGTGCCTGAGGTTTTGAAGGCTTCTGCACTTATATGTAAATCAGAAATAATGCATTTAGCACTTAGATACACTTGAAGTCCATGAGCACAGCAAAGCTCTTTAACGCTAATTATACATGATGTATTTATTTATTTCCATATTGGAGGATTATGTTGAGATTTAGAATAATTAGAATAATCAGAATTTACTAAACCTTGGTTTGTCTCACGTTATTCTGTACTTGAATGTCCTTTTCCTCCTTCCTGTTCTCTGCTTTGTTCTATTACTCAATTGTATATTACTGAACCTAGCTCTATGCCCTAGCCCCTTGGTGTGAATAAGTAGGGAGCAGAGAGAGAGAGAGAGAGAGAGAGAGAGAGAGAGAGAGAGAGAGAGAGAGAGAGAGAGAGAGATGGGGAGGGAGGGTGGGAGGGAGGGGGAGAGAATGAGCTGGCCCTGAGCAGGACACACACAGCGTGCAGCTGACTGCAAAATATATGTGCTCAGTAGGACCAAACTTATCCTGAGCAAGGGCCAGTTAAAGTTAACCAATGTGCTCTGAATTCCAAGTCATCATCAGATAGAGAGTAACAGGAGGGATTGGCTGACCTCAGGATCTTAAGAGGGAGTAGGGTATCAAAAGAATTAGAGAAACTCAAAGATGGGAACCAAAACAAACAGGGTGTCTTAGTTAGGGTTGTATTGCTGTGAACTGACACCATGACCAAGGCAAGTCTTATAAATAACAACATTTAATTGAAGCTGGCTTACAGGTTCAGAGGTGCAGTCCATTATCATCAAGACACGAGCATGGCAGCATCCAGGCAGGCATGGTGCAGGAGGAGCTGAGAGTTCTACATCTTCATCCAAAGGAAGCCAGGAATAGACTAAGTATCCTCAGGCAGCTAGGAGTGTCTCCAAACCCAACCCCAGAGAGACACTTCCCCTAGCAAGGCCACACATTCTAATAGTGCCACTGCCTGGACCAAGCATATACAAACCATCACATTCCACTCCCTGGTCGCTATAGGTTTGTTCAAACACATAAATCTATGGGGGCCATACCTAAACATAGCATAATAAAAAGTACATTTAGTCCAGCTTCCAAAGTCTTCATAGTCTGTAGCAGTATCAACAATGCTAAAAGTTCAAAGTTTAAAGTCTCTTCTGAGATCCATCCAATCACTTAACTGTAATCCTTGAATTAAGTCAGGCAATAAGCTGGACAAACTCCAAATTCTGCTATCTCCATGCCTGATGTCAAAGCGGTCTTCAGATCTTCAACTCCTTTTTCATCTTTGTTGACTGCAACAAACTTCTTCTTCCTATGCTGGTTCCACTCCCTGTTAGCAGCTTTGCTCAGCAGGTAGCTTATACTTATAGCTCTGGCATCTCAAGCATCTTGGGGTCTCTAAGGCAGCTTCAAGGTTACAGCGTCTCATGTCAATGTCTGTGACCCACGCATGACCTTCCGGGCTGATCCAAGGGCTGGCTTCACTTCTCCAGCTCTGCCTGCTGTAGCACTTCAAGCTCAGGTTGATCCACCACACCTTTGCTGTTGTTCTTGGTGATCATCCATGGTACTGGCATCTCTAATATACTGGGGTCTTCCATTGCAACTTGGCTTCACCAATATCCTCTCATAGGCTCCCTTTATGGTGCTAAGCCTTAAACCCTTTGCATGACCCCTTCAATCCTCAATTGTCAACTACAATTGAGGCTATACTTTCACCAATGGCCTTCCATGTCTGCTCACAGTCCCAAGCCTCAGCGGCTCTTCATGACACCTTCATGCCTTCAAAACCAGTACCACCAGGGTGACTCTTACACATTACCAAGTACAGCTGCAGCATGAGGTACAACCTTGGCCATCTCTGGAACACAGCTTTTTGCCCTCTCAGAAAACACTTCTCAGAAAATTTCACCTCAGTGATGCTGGTCTCTTCTTAATCACCACTAATTTCTTAGCTCCAGCTGACCAGCATCAATTGTCCCAGTGATCTTCTTCTCCTCTTAAATATAAGGCCAGAGTCACATGGCTGAAACTGACAAGTTCTGCTGCTTGCAGAAACTGGAGTTCTCCCCCCCCCCCTTGTTCTATAACATTATCACTAGATTTCTCTTTCTAACTCCTACCTGAGCTTGGCTGTCCTGAATCTTTCTCCGTAGATTGACCTTGAATTTAGAGATTTGTCTGCCAGTCTCCTGGGATTAAAGGTGTGTACAACTACACCTGGATTTCTTTGACTTCTGAGATTAAAGGTTTGTACTAAGTTGCCTGGAGCTAATTTAGCTAGTGGGGTCTTGCCCCAAGGTCCTTACTTTCTTAATTTAATTTAACATTCTTGAATGCAGGATTTAGCTCCATTTCACTTCCTGGTGTCCCTTTAATACTCAAACCATACATTTTGTATCTTTCCTTTCTCAACTTGCTCCTTTTCATTAAAATGCTCTTCATAAGGGAGAGCTTTAGTAACCACACAACAGAATTTATACCTGACTGTTTTGAGACTTCCTTTTTCAAAGCAATTAATCTAAATCTTGTCATCTTAAACTCAGGCAGACTCTTTGGACAAGGGCAAAAAGCAGTCATGTTCTTCACCAAAATACTACAAAAACAGTCTCTTGGCCACATACTGAAATTCTCCACTGAAACTGCTGGATTCAAGTAGCACATTCCAAATTACTCTCAGTAACAAAGTCTTCCACATTCTTACTAAATTAGCCTTTTGAGCCCCATTTAAAGCTTTTCACAGCTTTCCAAATCTAAACTTCCAAAATCTACATTCTTCCAAAGAAATGCATGGTCAGGCCTATCACAGTAATACCCCACTCCTGGCACCAGCTTCTGTCTTAGTTAGGGTTTTATTGCCGTGAACTGACACCATGACCAAGGCAAGTCTTATAAATAACAACATTTAATTGAAACTGGCTTACAGGTTCAGAGGTACAGTCCATTATCATCAAGACAAGAGCATGGCAGCATCCAGGCAGTCATGGTGCAGGAGGAGCTGAGAGTTCTACATCTTCATCTAAAGGAAACCAGGAACAGACTAAGCATATTCAGGCAACTAGGAGGAGTGTCTCCAAGCCCACTCCCAGAGTGACACACTTCCTCCAACAAGGCCACACCTTCTACTAGTGTCACTCCCTGGGCCTAGTATATGCAAACCATCACACAGAACTTTGAAAGAGCAGAAAAACAAAAGACAGGGTATTGGTGGTGGGGTTATGGACAGGCTTTCTTGCTAACTCTATGGGGCACCAGCTATTGCAAAATGCCAACATGTTTAAGTGTGAACAGGAGGTTTATAGCAACTTGAAGTTTTTCTTATTATTATCGAAGGGTCATATTTCATTTTGTTATTATGTTTATTTGTGTGTGTGTGTGTGTGTGTGTGCATGTGCTCATGAATGCATTTTTACCACCACAGAAACATGTATTTGCCAATGTATGGAAATCACATGAAAACTTGAGGGAGCTGCTTTTCTTCTCTTGCAAGTCCTGAGGATTAAACTCTAGTCACAAGGCTTGATCTTAGCTATCTTTACCACTTGGTGGCCAGGTCAGTTTTATTTTTACTTATCCCTGCCTCAGACTATTTTAAGAAAATTTCGGACATGTATTATTTGTATTATTTTTCTCCATTAATAGACAATAAATTATCTTTAGAAATGAAAAATCAAGGTTAATAAAATATAACTATTTTTTTCAATTTTATTATATAAAAGAAATCACATTACCTTCAAATCCATGAGGAATTTATTCCTGTGTCTGACTTGACCTTCCCTGAAGGAAAACTCCTGGGATGCTTCTCTGCCTTTCCTGTGGTGAAAGGACAAGCAATCCAAGCTCAGTTACTTTTTCAGAAAGAACCCAGTAGTGTAATGGAGAAATTATAATGAGCAAAGAACTTGAGGTTGCTAGCCTCTGTATTAGCCTCTGGTTTAGAAAGCTGTGGTTATCTGGATGATAATTGTCTCCATAAAGTTCAATGCTTGGTCCTGGTTTGCAAAGGATTATGAGGTATGGCTTTGTTGGATGAGGTGTGCCTCTGGAGGCAGGCTGTGAGGTACCAAAAGCCACATTTTGTCTCCCTCCCTCCCTCTCCCCTCTCTGTCTCTGTCTCTTTCTCTCTCTTCTCTTTCCCCTCACTCTCTGCCTTCAACTTGTGGATCAGGATGTGAGCTCTCAGCTACTGCTCCAGCAGCTGCTTCAATATTCCCCACCATGATTATTATAGACCCACCCTCTGAGACTGTAAACAAGCCTCCAATTAAATGCTTTATTTTATACGTTGCCTTGGTCACTGTGTCTCATTACAACTACAGGAAAGTAACTAAGACAAAAGGAAAACAGTGAAGTGGGGTGCGGGGGTGTTTCTCACAGTGGTCAGGATTCGTGAAAAATGTATACAAGTTAGATCTGTGCTACAGAGTCTTTACTAAGAGCCCAAAGCTCAGAGTCCATGCAAGAGTCAGATAAGCAGAAAGAGAATGAGGTAAAGGTGACAGAGGTAGCCCTTGGGTCCAGCCTTTAATAAAGAAAAGTGAAAAGTTTGTGTTTGAGAATGCAGATAGAGAGAGCTTTGGGGCCTGGTGGAGGCAGCCATGATAGTCAGGAATGCTCTGCCTCTGACCTGCTTGATTTAGGAAAGACTTTCAACAAGCAAAAAAAAAAAAAAAAAAAAAAAAACACGAGCCTGCCACAGACTGGCTTATGAGGCTGTGGTACAAGGGGGTGGATGAAATTGGCCCAAGTACTGTGAAAGCAAAGAAACTCAACAATTTAACTTCTAATCCCTCAGATGGTGATAACCAAGAGTCTGCAATGGCATGAATTACGCAGTTAATCAGGTCCCTATTAAGGACCAAAATACTAAGACCAGAAGAATAAGTTACTATAGGACTTGGGATTGAAATCAGGCTGTGCCTTGATCTATGTAAAATAGTGGTTTTAAAGCTGATCCTCACTTTGAAAGACTCCACTTTTGTAAAGTACAGGCAATAGTAGCTTTTGCCTCTAGTTTGAGGATGATTATATGCCTGAATGGACCCTCAAAAAATTATCTGTCTAGTGCCCCCATGATGCTCAGACTAATAAGTGACTTATTCCTGAGAGTAGAAGGGTTTTTTTATTATAAATTATGATGGTGAATTAAGGCTGTAGGGACACAGAGGTGTATTAAAATCATACAGAAACTTATCAGACAAAACAGACTGATGGAAAATGGGAACTCCTTTTTCTGACCCCAAAAAGAGGTAGATATCAGCTCTGGGAAGATGAAGACTCCCACTAACATGTTATCTGACAGCCCACATATGATCAAGGACTGACAGGAAGAGAACTTCCTACTATCCCTAGGACTTCAGCTCAGTTTGTTCCCTTCTGTTTATTTGGTTTACCCAGTACTATCTATAC
This sequence comes from Micromys minutus, assembly GCF_963924665.1. Lineage (NCBI taxonomy): Eukaryota > Metazoa > Chordata > Mammalia > Rodentia > Muridae > Micromys > Micromys minutus. The sequence continues at coordinate 9,037,083 of NC_137958.1, forward strand.
ATCCTCTCATTTATCTGTTTGGGCCTCTGGGCATCTGTCCACCCAGTTCTGTGTGTTGACTGTGTCATGCCCTTTCATCTCTGCAGCTCCTCCCTCAACCTTGTGGCCCACAGTCATCTGATTCTATGGCTGAAGCTTCTTCCTGGCAGTTGGTTCAGGTTTTTACCTTATAATTTCAATCTATTTACATTTATAAAAGCCAATTTCTAGAACTCCTAGAACACTGCTACAGATTCCTTAGCTCTTACTATAATTGATATTCTGTAACATACATGTATTCTATACATGTGTATATATTGTCACATTTATGTATATATGTATATATACATTTATATGTGTACATGTCACACTTATATGACATCTGATTTAAGAGCTAATGTTGCTAATTTGGATAGCAATAAAGAACTATATCCCTAACCACAGGACCATAGAAAGTGACATAATCTGTCAGATTGTTATCTTTGAAATTGCCTAATGCTTAGCCACATATTAACGTCTGTATGACTCCCTGCAAGACTCTCAAAATATTGTAAAAGAAAGGGGAAGAAAGGAAAGAAAGAATGAAGGAAGAAGTGAGGGATGGAAGGAAGGAAAGAGGGAGGGAAGAGCTAGAGGAAGGGATGGAGTGCTGTGTAGCTGCAAGGGAACCTCATGAGACTCGTGGACTAATGAGCCTCAGATGTCCTGGAAATCAGACGTGTACAGGATTCACTAAGTTTATGCAAGGAGTAATCAGTGGCTAGGGACAGCAGTTGAGTAACAGGATTGCCTGTAGGAGACCATCTGTCTTACTGAGCATAGCCCTGTCTGCAAGCGGTGCACAGAGCTATAGAGATTTCAAGTCAGTACCCAGGCTGGATTGGACTTCTCAGTGACAGGTATCTTTCAGCCACTCAAGCTTCTGTCAGTGACCCTACCCATGTGCTTTTAAGTTACCCCTATGAGCTCACCGCTTTTCTGTGCTGTACTTTAGTGTAAGTGTTACTCTGTAGTCAGTGCCTAATCTGGGTGAGAAGCTTACTCACATCCCCCAGGAAACAACACAGCACTAACCTTTGGCTTACCTGAATTATTTTGTTTCTAAAAAACACATTTTTAGTTCACCAATGAAAACATTACTTTTCAAATTGCATTTGTATTGACTTTGATATATTCTCTGTACCTCGACGTGGGTTTCAACTTTCTTTTAATTTTTTAAATTATCCTGGCAATCTTTGCCAGACATCATGATATTTTAGCTTGTTTACCTCAATTAAGTTTAAGGTGTGCTGAAACATGGAAAGAAAACTTTCCTTGAGGAAACTTCCACTCTTCCTGTATTCCTCTTCTCCCTCTCATCCTTCCATTTTTGTTGTTCCCTTTCAACCCCCACCCTTGCCCTCTCCTTTTTCTTTCTCTCATTAGTCAATGCAGTATAGAAGCCTGGAAGAATAGCCTTAGATTTTTTTTCTCTTATAAATGCTGTATAGCTATATTGAAAAGCCACAGAAGAAATGACTTAACTAAAAATAAATATCACCAATGTCTCTGCAAATCTATTGTAACGCCAACAATGTTGCCTTTAACAAGATTTCCTGCATGATTGCAACCTGTGGCTGCACTGATCGATCTCCAAGTGAGATGTGGGTTAGGGAGGGCCACAACCTTAAAGTAATCTTTTTGAGAAAGAGAACTCTGAGCAGTCTTTTAAAAGAAGAAAGTAAGTCTTCAATAAATCTATCCCCAGTAAAGTTCTTGCACCAGCTCTCCACATAGCCCTCCTCCAAACAGCATCACTACTGGAAACCAAGTGTTCAAACACATGTGCCCGTGGGGGACATTTCTCATTTAAATGACAACACCAAGTATATCTCTTGAAAGTGGCCCATGACATGCCCAGTTAAGAGACATCCACACATTCACTGTTGACTGCTGACTGCCTCTCATCTCTCTCTCTCTCTCTCTCTCTCTCTCTCTCTCTCTCTCTCTCTCTCTCTCTCTCTCTGTCTCTCTCTGTCTGTCTCTCTCTCTCTGTCTCTCTCTCTCTCTGTCTCTCTCTCTCTCACACACACACACAGAGGGAGGAGAGGGAGGGAGGATGGGAGGGAGGGGAAGGAGGGAGGGAGGAAGAGAGAGAGAGACATTGAGACCCACAGTCACAGGATACTTGGCTTCAGTGGCTCCTAAGGTCTCATGGATTCAGTACATCTCTGTCAGGAATGCCCAAGATGTGGAAATAAAATCCAGTTCAGATATCACATTTGTCACCTGTTCTCCAAACTCTTGGAACTGGTAGCAGCTAGAAGCTCTGAACATTTTCTTTAGGCTTTAGCTTTGACTGCTAGTGCTCCTTAGAGATGTGATTATAACACCCCAGATCACTTCCCAGTTTAAGTCCTTGCAGAAAGTTAAAACTATCATGAATATAGCCCAGAATCTGTCACATAGTTGGTTACCAAACTAAGACCTTCTGAGTTCTATATAAACATAAGCTTGTGATTTACATCATCCAAATATTCTTTCTTACAAGTTCATTTCTTCTCATTTTTCTGGTACACACTGCTCTGTAGCAATCAGGTAAAATCAGCCAATAGCTCAGTCTATACCCACACAACACCACATAGCACTAGGTACTAAGGCGCTGTCCTGAAATTACAGACTCTGAAGTAAAGGCAAGGAGGATCAGACATTCAAAATCATCCTCATCTATGTAGGAGTTTAAGACCAGCCAGCTCCAAGCAAGCAACAACAATATGTGAGTGGAAGGCAAGATTGCAGTTCCTTGGTGCTGACTGTCACAAGGAACCCTGGAAGATATTACTACTATTTCTGATCTCAACAATATGTGAATGAGGACAAGACTGTGGATCCTTAACGCTGGATTCCAGTAGGCTCTGCCCAGGCACGTGGCAAGGGCTTAAGTGGTAATCTTCTGCCAAGGAAAGCATATAAAAGAAATGCTTGCTACCCATTTTTCTCTTTTTCTCCTTCTCTGTTCCCACGTGTTTCTGGCCAGTTCTTTATCTCCCTTTCTAGCCTTCTTTTTGTCCTTCTCTATCTCCACTTCTCTGCCCTCATGGCTCTGCTCCAGTCTGTCTGCCTCTACTCCAAGATCTCCCCCCTCCCACTCCCCCAAGTAAACCTCCTTTATATTATGTTTTTTATATATATATATATGTCTATTGTATGGTATTATGTCTCAGGGGGACATCTTGGCATGGGTCCACCAGGTATCCCTGCCCCTGCCGCATTATATTTTATAACTTAGTACTGACTGCCAAAGGGAATTGAGGAGGACATGTGCTCCTATTTCTGACCTCAAATATGTAGTCTGTAAACTCTGAGAGACTGGAGGCTGACGGTGATTTGCAGTTAATAGGTGGCATAGTAGCCACACTTTAACCTTTAGTGAACATGGAAACGTGACAGTAGGGCTCTGTGTGATGTCAGTTTGACTCCGCATGTTTAAAAAGGTACAGAAAAAGCACTGGGATCCGTGGGTGAAGTCAGGAAAAACAAAAGTCACAAAAGCAATTAAGCTTCTAATAGTAAAACATCCATGCTCACAGTGGGTTGACAACAAACCAGATTAATGTCTGATCAGATGAAGCAGAAGGAAAGACAGGCAAAGTGGAAAACAGACCCCCGAGAATCAGCGGTTTCAGCCCCTTTGGTCAGCCCAGCACAGGAATGAAAGAGAAAGCAAGTCTAGAATAAAAGCTTTACACAAATGACCCAGAATTGGTTTACAAGCCTATAGAACAAGGAGTGCCCGTCCAGGTGAACACATCACAAAGGACAGAGAAGGAGAACACGTACACAGAATACAACATACACACAGACATATAAACTCAAATGCATACATATAGGTACATACACACATATACATGTATATACACACATACATATAAACCCATAGGCACACATTACACATACAAACATCCACACATATGCACACATAAAGTACAATTCTTCACAGCTATAATCCCAGCACTTGGGAGGTTGAGGCTGGAGGATGTTAAGTTTGTCTGACTTCTCGTGTGAGTGTCTGACTTGCAATTATCTGATGCTGTCTTGCTGCGTGCTACCAGACTTAATACACTTAAAGGTCTGCATTGTTCAAAGACTGGCATTTTAATTACCACAATGCTCATCCCTTCTTTTTAAATGCTATCTGAACTGTCCCCAAAGCTTTGAATATGCTTCCTGGCTGGACAGCATTTCCAATCTGTCATTATATTCTGTAACTCTTATCTTGTAAGTTAGGAAATAGGTAAAACATACTAACATAAAAATTAAACTGCCTTTGCTTCCAATAAACACTATATCTTTTCTTCAAAGAGTTTTAAACTATAAAACTCTTATTATGTTACCCAGAACTATTTTTAAATTTACCAGAATCCATTTGGCTTTATAAGATGATAAGGGATAGCCCTGAGAAATTCAAGTAAGCTGAGGAGAAAGTTCCAAGGTGGCAGAGGAGGCTGGGTTTGCATCTGGCTGTGATGCACTGACTCCTATCAGAATACATTTCTGAGCAGTCATCTCCACAGCATCTACATAAAACATAGAGGAACAAGGGGTTGCTGAAAGGCATTAGCAGTGAGCTGCAACAGCAAAGCGGTGAGGGCTGAATGTCAGAGAGGAAAGAGCACTTAGGGGAGAACAGTCTTCTTCACCCCTGACAGAGGCTGATTCCTACATGCTGTCATGCAAAAGCCTCCAGGGAAAGAACACTGATGTCAGGGGCTGAACACAAGCAATGTTCCGATATTCCTGACAAGGACACAGTGCATCCTGACCCTTTAGTGTGGAAATTCAGACTCAGAACTGCCAGTGCATGAGCTGCTCTGAAGCCTGGTAAGGAAAGCCAAGTCCTCTGCAAACTTAAAGAGTCATACCCATGTTAGTATTCACAGACACTCATCAGGTGAAAGGATCCAGAGCATGCACATGGGGTGGAGGGAGGTGAGGGAAGAAGAAAGGAAGGAAGGGAGGGGAGGAGAGACAGAGAGAATAGCAGAGAGACTATCAGGCATTGAGAGCAAAGTTATCACACATGTAGATGGGTATTACACGAATTCCCTATCCCTTGATACTCCATGAACCTTGGGAAGGGGAAATGAGCATCCCACAGGCTTGTATTCCTTGTGCTCTGGCTGGTTATGAGTCTCTAATTTAATCCTCATCAACTGACAGCATCTCCTGAGGTTCATAGGATGTAGCAGAGCGGGCAGGGCTGCAGAATGACTGGTGTCTGAGGATGGCTAATCAAAATCAGCCTCATCCCCAAAAAATGAGCCCCATCCCCTTAATGAAGGACCATCCTCTCTACCTAGCAAACAGCACATCAACACTGCTCTGGGAAAGGGATAAGGGATTTTGTCTTAATCTACAAAAGCAAACAAAACCACAGGCAGGATGGTACACCTGTGTCTACAAGTTGCCTTCAACATGTTTTTTGTGAACCCCTTGTTACTTTCTTTTTTATCTTTTTTATTAGATACTCTGTATTTACATTTAAGATGTTACCTCTTTACACCACCCCACTCCCATCCCCCTCCCCCTCCATTTGCTTTCACAAAGGTGCACTCCCTTCTGATCCCCTCTTCATCCCATTGCCTTGGCATTCCCCTACATTGGGAAAACATGCCCTCTCTGGAACAAAAGCCTCTTCTCACATTGATGTCAGACATTGCTATCTTCAGCTACGTATGCAACTGGATCAATAGGTCTCTCAAAGTGTGCACAAATGTTGGTGTTTTACTCCATGGGAGTTTTGGAGGATTTGGCTGGTTGATAATGTTGTTATCTTCCCATGAGGTTGCAACCCCTTTCAGCTCCTTAGGTCCTCTCTTTAGCAACCTCATTGAGATCCCAGAGTTCAGACCAATAATTAGCTGCAAGTATGTTCAGCTGTATCTATATGACTCTAGCATATTACCTGAGGGGGCATCTCTGTCTGGTTCCTGCCATTAAGTACTTTTTGGGACCAGCTATAGTGCTTGGATTTAGCAACTGCATATGTGGTGGATCCCCAGGTGAGGCGGCTTCTGAGTGATCTTTTTTTCAACCCTTGTTCCTCTATTTGACCTTGCATTTCCTCCCATGAGAGTTTTGTTCTCTTTTCTAAGAAGAACTAAGGTATCCCCATTTTGGCCTTCCTTCTTTTTGAGGTTCATAATGACTGTGAATTGTTTCTTGGGTATATGGTATTCCAAGCTTTCTCCCTTTCCAGTGTGAATCCCTTTGATTTCTTTTTGTTCTCTAATTTCTCTGGACAGAATTTCCAATACTATACTGAATAGATAGGGGGACAGTGGGCAGCCTTGTGCAATCCCTGATTTTAATGGGATTGCTTCAAGTTTCTCTCCATTTAGTTTGATGTTGGCTACTGGTTTGCTGTATATTTCTTTTAATATATTTAGGTATGGGCCTTGGATTCCTGATCTTTCCAAGGCTTTTATCATGAAGGGGTGTTGAACTTTGTCAAATGCTTTCTCAGCATCTACTGAGAGGACCATGTGGTTTTTTCTTTGAGTTTGTTTATATGGTGGTTTACGTTGATGGATTTCCATATGTTGAACCATCCTAGCATCCCTGAGATAAAGCCTACTTGGTCATGGTGGATGATTGCTTTGATGTGTTCAGTTTGCAAAAATTTTATTATTTTTGCCTCAATTTTCATGAGAGAAGTTAGTCTGAAGTTTTTTTTTTTTTTTTTTTTTTTTTTGTAGTGTCATTGTGTGGTTTAGGTATGAGAGTAATTATGGCTTCAAAGAATGAGTTAGGTAGTGTTCCTTCTATTTCTATTTTGTGGAATAGTTTGGAGAATATAGATATTAGGTCTTCTATAAAAGTCTGATAGAATTCTCCACTAAACCCATCTGGTCCTGGGCTTTTTTTGGTTGGGAGGCTTTTGATGACTGCTTGTATTTCTTTTTGTTAGGAGTTGTGGGATGGTTTAAATGGTTTATCTGATCCTCATTTAACTTTGGTATCTGGTATCTGTCTAGAAATTTATCCATTTCCTTCAGATTTCCCAGTTTTGTTGAGTATAGGCTTTTGTAATAGGACCTGATGATTTCTTGAATTTTCTCAGTTTCTGTTGTTATGTCTCCCCTTTCATTTCTGATTTTGTTAATTTGGATACTCTCTTTGCCCTCTAGTTAGTCTGGCTAAGGGCTTATAGATCTTGTTGGTTTTCTCAAAAAACTAGCTCTTGATTTTGTCTAGCTATTTTTGTCTCTATTTGGTTGGTTTCTGCTCTGAGTTTACTTCCTGCTGTCTAGTCCTCTTGGGTATATCTGCTTATTTTTGTTCTAGAGCTTTCAGATGTGCTGTCAAGCTACTAGTGTATGCTCTCTCCAGTTTCTTTTTGGAAGCACTCAGAGCTATGAGTTTCCTCTCAGTACTGCTGTCATTGCATTCCATAAGTTTGGGTATGTAGTAGTGTCATTCACGTTAAATTCTAAAAAATTTTTATTTCTTCCTCGACCAAGCTATCACTGAGCAGAACATTGTCAGCTTCCATGTGCATGTGAGACTTTTGTTGTTTTTGTTGCTAATAAAGACCAGCTTGAGTCCATGGTGATCTGATAGAATGCATAGGATTATTTTAATCTTCCTGTATCTGTTGAGGCCTGTTTTGTGACCGACTATTTGGTCAATTTTGGAGGAGGTACCATGAGGTGCTGAGAAGAAAGTATATTATTTTGTTTTTGGATAAAATATCCTGTTGATATCTGTTAATTCCAGTTGGTTCATAAGGTCTGCTGGTTTCTGTCTCCATGATCTGTCCATTGGTGAGGGTGGGGTGTTAAAGTCTCCCACTATTATTGTGTGTGGTATAATATGTGCTTTGAACTTTAGTAGGATTTCTCTTATAAATGTGGGTGCCCTTGTACTTGGAGCATAGATGTTCAAGATATAGAGTTCATCTTGATAGACATTTTCTGTGATCAGTTGAAAGTGTCCTTCCTTATCTCTTTTGATAACTTTTGTTTGAAAATCTATTTTATTTGATATTAGAATACCTACTCCAACTGTTTTCTGGGCCCATTTGCTTGGAAGTTTTTTCCCAGCCTTTTACTCTGAGGTAGTGTCTCTCTTTATCTCTGAGATGAATTTCCTGTACAGCAAAATGCTGGATCCTGTTTACATATCCAGTCTGACAGTCTATGTCTTTTTAATGAGGAGTTGAATCCATTGATGCTAAGAGAAATTATGGAATATTGACTTTTGTTTCCTGTTATTTTTGTTGTTAGAAGTAGACTTATGTTTATGTGCTTTTCTTCCTTTGTTGTTGTTGTTTTTGGGTTTTTTTGTGTGTGATTATTTTTTTGATTTTTCTTGGGTGTTGTTTCCTTGCTTATGTTGGATTTTTCCATGTACCATTCTTTGTGGGGCTGGATTTGTGGACAGATATTCTGTAAATTGGGTTTTGTCCTGGAATATCTTGGTTTCTCCATCTATGGTGATTGTAAGTTTTGCTGAATATAGTAACTTGTGCTGGCATTTGTGTTATCTTAGGATCTGTATGACATCTGTCCAGGATCTTTTAGCTTTCATAGTCTGTTGAGAAGTCAGGTGTAATTCTGATTGGTCTGCCTTTATATGTTACTTGTCCTTTTTCCCTTACAGCTTTTAAGATTCTTTCTTTGTTTTGAATATTCAGTGTTTTGACTATTATATGTCGGGAGGAGTTTTTTTTCTGGTCCAATGTATTTGGTGTTCTGTAGGCTTCCTGTATGTTCATGGTCATCTTGTTCTTAAAGGCAGGAAAGTTTTCTTCTATGACTTTGTTGAAGATATTTACTGTGCCTTTTAGTTGATATTCTTTGCCCTCTTCTACACCTATTATTCTTAGGTTTGGTCTTTTCATTGTGTCCTGGATCTCCTGGACATTTTGGATTAGGTGCTTATTGGTTTTTGCATCTCTTCTGACTGTTTTGTCTATGTTTATTATGTTGTCCTCAGCCCCTGAGATCCTCCCTTCCATCTCTTGTAGTCTGTTGATGATGCTTGCATTTGTAACTCCTGATTTCTTTTTTTGGTTTTCCATCTCCAGGGTTGTCTCTTTTTGTGTTTTCTTTATTGTTTCTATTTTTGGTTTCAATTCCTTTATCTGTTTGGTTGTGTTTTCCTGTAGTTCTTTGAGTGATTTTTTTCCTGGTTCTCCTGTAATTGTTTAAGGAAGTTATTTATTCACTTCTCCAAGATCTCCATCACCATCATGGAGTATGATTTCAAGTCTGAGTCTTGTTTTTCTGCTGTGTTTGAAAATCCACTACTTGCTCTGGTTGAGAGCTGGGTTCTGATGTTTCCAGGTTGTCTTGGTTTCCATTGCTTAAGTTCATTCACTTTCCTCTTGCTATCTTGTTATTTGTGATTATAGGTGATCTTGTTGTCTCTGGGTGGAGGCTGTCTCTACTGTGGACCCTTCCACTTAGTATGGAAAGCGTTCCTGCTGCTCTTCTGAGCTTCCAGGGACCTGGGTGTGGGCAGGCTGCCCATCCAGATGTGGCTGGGCCGGGTCTGGCCTTGGACCAGAAGTGTGCACCCCCGTTCAGTTCTGCTGTTTGAACAGCAAGAGCCCTGTGCAGCTTTTCCTAAGGTAGAACGTGGGTAGAAGAAGTTGACTCACTGTTCTGCTTAGGATGGAAAGTGTTCCTGCTGCTCTTCTGAGCTCCCAGGGACCTCACTTGTTACTTTCAACATCACACACACACCAACACACACACACACACACACACACACACACACACACACACACAAACAGCTCCCAGTACCCTTTGCCCCCACTTCCCAGAGCATGATGAAGGGGTGCAAACTTATGACTCCTTCTCTGATAAGCTAGGGGTCTGGCATAGAGCTCATTATGCCCCTTCTGTCCTATAAGGACTTACTTTTACATCTTATCTTGGAGACCTCAGATGCTCAGTGGGTTGTGTAGAAACCTGGCTCTGCACAGCAATGCTTAGTTCTTTCTTCAGGATACAGCAGACTTTGGCTTTTCTCCTGTGCCTTTCATGAGCAGCTTCACAGTTTAAAGGCACTTGTTCCACGGTTCTCCTTGGTTATTATTTTAGATGGTGTCAGCAGTAAAGTGAACACTGCTGGGAGACCAGCAGTGAAGGCCATGTTAGCAAATATTAATGAATCCTCAGGACAAATTCAGATTTCAATTGTTAAAAAGAACTAATAAATGTTATTAATAAACATACTAATATTCATTGGAAAAGGTAGAAATAAACAAATAAAATTGATCAATGTGATTCTGTATTACCGAGTACAATTTTATACGTAATTTTTGAGGGGGAAATTTAATAAAAATGTATTATGAAGGTACTTTAAAATCTCCATGAGAAATTGAGCTCATTGACATATTTTTGGGGATAAACATACTTAGTAAAACTATCAGGTCCATGCAAAAAAACAAGAAAATCTTATTTTGCAATTGTGCCTAACTTCATAGGTGTAAGAGAAAGGCTCTGGCTAGCTCATTAATTTGGCTAATAATATTCTATTTTAGGGTTCAATGGTTTGTGCAATGATTTTTTTACAGCTCTTATTACTTTGTCTTAATAACATTTTTATTGAGGTTCCAATGTAATTGATAAAAGTTGACTCTGCCTTATTAAAAATTTCCTCAGTACAATCAAATAGCACAAGAAAATTTCAATAGAATTGTAGTCTGCAGAGGAAGGGGTTCCAAGTCTTATTCAAGTGGAAAGCCAACACTTCCTGGGACAGTGGCATTCCTCGGGCAGAACTCAGTCCAAGAAGAAAGGGCCATGTAGAACCTGTCCCGGGAGCAGGACTGTCCATAGTGCCAGGAACACACTTGGTTTTTGCTGGACTGGGATGGGCTGGCTTTAGCTGTGACACGACTGTTTCCATAGGATTGTCTGTCTCCTTCCTAGTAAAACCAGGGATGCATGACGATCCTGCATGTGCCAGAAACAACCCACTAACATGTATGTAGCACCAGTGATGGCCAGAGAGGGCCAGGGAGAAAACAGGTGGTGTTTCCAAGAGACAATCTTCTATGCTTCTAATGCTGGAGAACACTGTCTATCTCAGTTCCTAATTACTCCCCAGTCTTGTCTCTGTATCTCTCTGTGGTCTCTTACTGATTGATTATGATGGCTTGTATATGCTTGGCCTAGAGAATGGCACTATTTGGAGATGTAGCCTTGTTAAAGTAGGTGTTGCCATGTTGGAGGAAGTGTGTCACTGTGGGCTTTAAAACCTTTATGCTAGCTGTCTGGAAGCCAATCTTCTCCTAGTGGCCTTCAGATAAAAATGTAGAACTCTCAGCTCCTCTTGCACCATGCCTTCCTGGATGGTTCCATGCTTTCTGCCTTAATGATAATGGACTGAACCTCTGAACTTGTAAGCCAACACCAATTAAATGTTGTCCTTATAATAATTTCCTTGGTCATGGTATAGCAGTAGAGCCCTAAGACACAAATGAACATGGCCTATCTGAATTTTGCAGAGATCATAAGTTTTCTGTATAGATTCCATATTCAAATCTCTTCTCTGGCTTAAAGTATCTTTTCTCTAAACTGGTCTTAGGCAATCCCTAGATCTCTAGGCATGTCTATCTTAAGCCAATCATTAAACAACCCATTCATTAATGTATAACACTCAAACTTACTGCCCTGTGACATCATCTCAGACAGCCACACTCTATAACGATCCATACATATAAGGTTAACATTGAATATGACCACTCATGTCTTCGTTGTATGCACATATGTTTGTGTATCAGTGTGTACATGTTCGTGTGTGGGTATATGTATAGAGGGATGTCTACAAACACATGTGGAGGTCAGATGTCAACCTTGAGTGTCATTCTTCAGGTGTCATCATCCATCTTGTTTTCTGAGACAAGCTCATTCACTTGGCCTGGAACATGTTTATTAAGCCAGGTCAATTGGCCAGTGAGTCACAAGGATCCTCTTGTCCCTGCCTCTGTAGCACTGCAATTACAAGCATGTACCATTATACTGGTGTTTTACATGGGAGTTGGGGATCAATCTCATCTTCTTATACTTGCCAGGCAAACATGTTATAAGACTAAAAACCTCCCCAGTCCTTATTGTATTATATTTCAATGCAATAACCACCAAATGTGTTGATTCATTCCTGCTGTTGTTAGAATGTTAAATATCCCCAGGGGCTCATATGTTGAAAAAAACTGTGTCCCCAACTGGGAATGAACTTTGAGATGGAGCTTACCTAGAAATATTAGATTAGCAAGGTTGACCTTAGCTTGGCTCAGCGTCATGTTTCCTTTCTACTTTCTGGTCACAGGTACAATATAATTACCTACCTCACTTTCCTGATTCCAACCATCCCCACCAGGATGGACTATATTCTTTTTAACTGTGAACTAACAAAAAAAAAACATTTCTTTTTGTCATAGTCACTCTTTGTTGCTGTAATAAAACACATGACCAAGGAAGTTTATAGAAGAAAGAGTTTAGGGGGCTCATGATTCCAGAAGAATAAGAATCTCTCATTGCAGAGAGCATGGCAGGAAGGAAGATGGAAGGAGAAACAGGATGCTGAGAGCTCACATATTGAGCCACAAGCACCAAACAGGGAAAGCAAACTGGAAGTGCTATGAGGTTTTAAGCTCCCAAAGCCCACATCCAGTGACATACTTTCTCCAGCAAAGCCACATCTTCTAAATCTGCCCAAACTGGACCACCAACTAAAGATCATATGTTAAAAGGCTTGAGACCATGGGAGACATTCTCCCTCATTCTCCATCAGACACTCAAGTTATGTTTTGCTAAATTTTTGTGATGGCACCAACAACAAAGCTAATATACAGTAAACTGAAGCTCAGTGGATCAAGGAAAGGTCTTCATAGATGATTGATCAGTTCTGATTCAACCTTGTATGGGAAAATACAAAATCCATTACAGCTGACTATGTCAGTGTATTGTACACTGTTGACAATACAAGGACAGCGATGACTAAATTACGATGTGGACATATTAATAAGAAGGATGATAAGCACAAACACAGAGGATGCAGATATTCACTCTATTCACCTTGGGTGGGTTTAATATTACTTAAAGACTGAACTGATAACTAACTGATAACATAAACTAACTGTAATCTCTAACTTCAAAACCATTAAGTTGGGGGCTGGAGGGGTGGACCGGGGTTTAAAGTATACTTGCTGCTCAATCATGAAGACCAAAGTTCAGATCCCAGCACTTACATCAGACAGTTCATAAACGCCTATAATTGCAGTTCTAAGGGACCCAATGCTGTTATGGTCTCAGCAAGCACCAGAACATACATGTGCACATGCACTAAATTAAATAAACAAATAAACATTGGGATAGAGAGATGGTTTAACAGTTAAAAGCAATTGTCCTTCCAGAGGATAGGGGTTAAAAATTTTAGTCACCAAGTCAGGTAGCTCACAGACACCTGTAATTCTGTCTCCAAGGGATTTGATGCCGACTTCTGTAGGATGCACACACACACACACACACACACACACACACACACACACACACACTTGCATATACTCAAAATAAACATACATTATATAAACAAATAAAACTGTCATTTTTTAAAGCAGTGTTATATCATGATTGATAGCCTATACATGAGGAGACATAGCTGCTAGATGTTTCCCTGATGGCAGACAGGCCACAGCAAAGACTTCTGCCCAGAAACCTCAAAGGGTGTCAAGAGCTCCTGGTTTATATTGTCATTGCCATGTGTTAACTTTAACAACACATCACAACTCATTTTTTGGTCAACCACTAACAATGTCTCTTTAGTATTAAGTAAAAACAAAGGTATATAGGATTGTATATTTTATAAGTAACTCAAGATAATATTTGCATAGCTTTGAAAACATAATCAAAGCCTGTCATAGAAGCCACAGATCAGGTTGAAAAAATGAGAATCCTAATTTTCTAGGGACTCATTTTCCCTCCTAATTAGGATTAAAATTCTTCAAGAATATATAATGACATCTGTCTCTCTTCTTATAACACATGTGGATTTCATATAGCTTCTTATAATAGCAGGTGCTTTATGGTATGCTTGGATGTGCCATTTATGTTGTGTTAACAGTTCTTGAACCTTTTACCTTCTGTGCAAACTGCAGGTTAATTATAGGATTTAAATTCACTTGTAGCTTGAAATTTGTTTCTCGTGTGGCCTTGTATGAACTACTTAGTCTTTGGAGAACTCGGTTTATTAATCAAAGCCATCAATATATTTTGGGAGTAGCATAATAACCTTGGTGTCCATAAAAAATTATGTTTCTAAGAACTCAGAAATACAGCCAAGAATCAATTATTTCAAAGGTTTTTAACAGAGATGAAGGGTTTATATAAATTGTCTATCCTAGATGTTCCTGCATGCACCATCTACTCCGACACCATCCCAACAATCCTGGAGTCTCACTCTGGTTTATACTCCCTTTTCTACAGTCTTCTTGCTGGAGAATATCTTGGTTTGTAGTTGGACATTAGGAAAAGGGGCATGCATTGCCTATGTCTCCCCTGGGAAGGAATCTTAGCAACATCAGTGGATCTTTGTATGGTTCTGGGAAGAAGCAAGACAAAAAATGGGACTGTTTCCAGATCTTTCATCCTACGATGTACAACTTGCTATGTACACAATAGGGAGGCTCACACCCTTTTCAAGGTTGTGAAAAAGAGTGACATCTTATAAGTTTGACACTGTAAAGGCTTGCCCCTGTCCTACAGGGATTCTTTATCTATGTATTTCTCAGACCCCTGTGCTCCTGCACTATCTTGCCAGGATTAGAGGTAGGATTAGGTGTTCTCTTAACATAGAATTGCATTAAGAACTAAAAGGGAAAAAGACAAAAACTGAAGACTGCTGTGTAGCAAGGTCAGAGTTGAGTTATGGCTAACCCCTTTTATGTATTTCATTCTAGACATGGAACCCAGGATCTCTCCCATGGAAGACAAGCATCCTGCAATTGACATACATCTTAGATTACTATACTCCAATTCCTGTTTCTATACAACCTCATGAGAATATACAAGGTGACTAGAAATACCACTGACAGACTGGAGACAGGTTCTGGGCTATTTGTAGAAGGTCAGTTTGAAATCAATTAAGAAGAGTCAAGATCACCTCCAGGGATCCAGGTTAGTGTTACAGTGGGCATCTGACCAGGGGTACTCAACACAGGCTTCTTGGGATGCATTCTCCACTCTTGGAGGAATATGTATCCCTCTGTTTCAAATGCCGCCTGAGGTTCTGAGGACTGTGTAGGTTAGTGTACCAAGAACAAGATATGCCACATGCTCAGTAAAAAGTCTCTTCGCTGATGTTATATAAGCAGCTGGCACAGTTAGTAAATGGAATGGTGCACTCTAGCTACCCTATATCAAAGACACACAACCCGGGTACTTTATTTACATGCCATAAGCCTAGATTGAGCAGGTTTGGAACTATCCGAACTTATTTTTCAGACATAACGTCCCTTCTTACTTACTGTTTTTCTTGGCCACATGCTCATGGTCCATCTCCTTCTATGTCAGCCTCCTCCACCTTCATATCTTTTTTTTTCTTTCCTTTCTTTCTCTACCTGCAACTCCCTCACTCAATCCTAAAATCCCACCTTTCCTCTTCCACTGCACTATCATAGCCTCTAGCCTTTTATTGGCCAGTTAAACTGGGGGGTTGGGGACAAAGTTTACATAGCATCACTTGGTGTACGTGAGGATCTGCTCTCTGGAGGTAACCAGACCTCGAGAGCCAGTATTTAGCTTTAAAACACAAACAGTATCAAACCAACCCCTTAGAATACATCAGGTAGTAACACCAATCACAAAGGAATCATTAATGCAAATGAAAATCTGCACCCCAAGACAGCTTGTAGGGTGACAATGATGAAGGAAGATTGTGCCTGAACTGTGTTCACAGATGTGGATGCATCTCCTGTTATAGCCATGAGTGAGAAGATGCCAATCATCTTCAGATCCCTTTGCTGTTTCTCAAAGGACCAACTGGTTCCTTGCATGGGTTTGCCAACCATGGCACAAGGAAGAGCCTGACAGAAGGCTTAAGAAGCAGAAACCTAGAGCTTTTTGGCTGGTTCTAACCTAATGAGTTTCGTTTGAATTTTCTACATTCTTATTCTCTGAGCTTGAGGATCACTTGCAGTCCCAAGAATTCTGGGTACAGAGTAAAATTCCTAGGAGGTCACACTCTCATGTTAGCATCCCATAATGTCACTGCATTATGCTCTGGGGACACTCTGCAAAGCTGCTCTGTGTCATGGAGGTTTAAGATGCTCTCATGCCATCAACCTTACTCTATAGAGTCTGAGATTAAGTTTGCAGGAGAGTAATTCCTGGTATTTGCTCTCTTAGTCCTCCTTGTGTGTGCAAATACTTCTGTTAGGCCTTGGTAGATAATTGAATATCAAGAGCTGATTCACAGAGTCAGAAGCCTGGCCTGTGAGGAGGGAGTGAAAAAGCATGACAGCAGCTGATCAGAGTCAGTGGGCCAGAAAGGTCCAGGTCACCATCTGTATAAGGACCTAAAGTGTTTCAGTTGTGTAAAAGAAAGAGGTGCCTTCAAGGGACACATGCCACGGGATAGAATAGAAGACAGTAAGAACTCATTTTCTGTGCTCACTTCGGCAGCTCATATACTAAAATTAGAACAATACTGAGAAGATTAGCATGGCTCCTGCAAAGGGAGGACACACAAATTTGTGAAGCATTCCATATCTTAACAAAGGCAGATACTACCTAAGAGTAAAAAGCTGGGAAAAAAATTTCCAAGCAATGGTCCCAAGAAACAAGCTGAAGTGGTGATTCTAATATCGAGTAAAGTCAACTTTCAACCAAAAGTTATTTAAAAAAAAATCATGAATAAGGATACTTCATACTCATCTTAAAAAATCTACCAAGATGAACTCTCAATTCTGAACATCCATGCTAAACAACAAAAGGAGGTCAAAGGGATACAAATTGGAAAGAAAGAGGTTAAAATATCACTATCTGCAGATGATATGATCACTTAAGTGATCCCAAAATTTCCATCAGAAAACTCCTAAATCTGAAAAAAAAAATCAGCAAAGTGGCTGAATATAAAATTAACTCAAACAATCAGTAGCCTTCCTCTACTCAAAGGATAAACAGGCTGAAAATGAAATTAGAAAAAATGGCACTTTTCACAATACTCACAAATAATACAAGGTATCTTTGTGTGACTCTACCAATGCAAGTAAAAGAGCTGTATGACAAGAATTTCAAGTCTCTAAAGAAGAAAATCGAAGATCTCAGAAGATGGAAAAAATCTCCCATGCTCATGGATGGGCAGGAATAATATAGTATAGTAGCAAGTACATCTTGCTGAAAGCAATCTACAGATTTAATGCAATCCCCAACAAAATTCCAACTCAATTCTTCATAGTTAGAAAGAGCAGTTTGTAAATTTATTTGCAATAATGAAAAATTCAGAATAGAGAAAGAAAAAAGAATAAAAGAATTTTTGAAGGACTTGCCATCACTGAACTCAAGATGTACTACAGAGCACTCGTGAGGAAAACTGCATAGTAATGGTACAAAGTCAGGCAAATAGATCAATAGAATAGAAATAAAGAAAAAGAAATGAACCCATACACCTATGGTCACCTAATCTTTGACAAAGGAGCTAAAATCATGCAGTAGAAAACAGATACCATTTTCAACAAACAGTGCTGGTTCAATTGATAGTCAGCATGGTGAAGAATGCAAACAGATTCATTCCTATCAACTTGTACAAAGCTAAAAGTTCAAGTGGATCAAGGACCTCCACATAAATCCAGATACACTGAATCTAATAGAAATGAAACTGGTTAAGAGCCTCAAACACATGGGAACAGCGGAAAACCTCCTAAACAGAACACTAATGACTAATGCTCTAAGATTAAAAATTGACAAATGTGACCTCATAAAATGAAAAGTTTCTGTAAGGCAAAAGACATTTCAATAGGACAAACCAACAACCAACAGATTGGGAAAAAATCTTTACCAATCCTACATCTGATATAGGGCTAATATGCAATATATAAAAAGAACTCAAGAAGTTAAACTCCAGAGAACCAAAAAGATGCGTTGAAAATGGGATACAGAGCTAAACAGAATTCTGAACCGAGAAATCTCAAATAGCTGAGAAGCACCTAAAGAAATATTCAACATCCTTAGTCATCAGGGAAATGCAAATCAAAACAGCCCTGAGATTCCATCTTTCTTCAGTCAGAATGCCTCAATTGGGGTTCCACCCCATGGGCAGCCACCGGGCCCAAGTACTATAGCTGATGCTGGAAGGTGCTTGCTGGCAGGAACCAGATAGAAGTTCTGAACCAGAGTCCCCAGGGGCTCTTCCAGAGTCATTCAGCTGAGCATACTTGCAGCTAACCATCAAACTGAACACTGGGACCCCAGTGAGGGTGCTGGCAGGGGGAGGGAATGAAGGAGCTGAAGGCAGCTGTGGCCTCATGGAAAGAAGAACATTGTCAACCAACCAAATCCTCCACAGCTCCCATGGAGAAGAGGCCTTTAGTCTAGTGAGGGCACATTTTCCCAATATAGGGAAATGCCAAGGCACTGAGGTGGAGAGGGTGATTGGGAGCTAGTGCACCTTTGTGAAGACAAGTAGGGGAGGAGGTACAATGGGAGTAGGGTGGGCAAAGGAGATAACATTTCAAATGTAAATACAGGAAGTATCTAATAAAATATTTAAAAAAAAAAACCTCAGGTGACAGCAGATGCTGGTGAGGATGTGAAGAAAGAGGAACACTCATCCATTATTGGTGGGATTGCAAGCTGATACAACCACTCTGGAAATCAGTCTGGTGGTTTCTAAGAAAACTGGACATAGTACGGCCTAAGAACCCAACTATACCACTCCTGGGCCTGTACCCAAGAGGTTCTCCAACATATAACAAGGATACACATTATTTATAATAGCCAAAAGATGGAAACAACCCAGATGTCCCTCAGCAGAGGAATGGATACAGAAAATGTACACTTACACAATGGAGTACTATTCAGCTATTAAAATCAATGAGATCATGAAATTCTTAGGCAAATAGATGGAACTACAAAATATCATCCTGAGTGAAGTATCCCAGTCACAAAAACAAAACAAAACAAAACAAAACAAAACAAAACAAAACAAAAAAAAAAAAAAAAACACACAGGTGGTATGTACTCCTGATAAGTGATGTCAGGCAATAGGCTTGGAATACCCATGATACAGCCCAAAAACTATATGAAGCACATGAAGAAGACCAAAGTGTGGATACTTCAGTCCTACTCAGAATGGAGAACAGAATAATCAGGGGAGATGAAGGGCAGGAGGGCCTCAGGAAGAATAGAGGAGTGGAAGGGAAACAAGGGTGTCAGGGTCAGATATGGGAGGAGATGGGGGAGATACACAGAGGGTCAGGAAATAGAACAGAGGTGTGTAGCCACTGGAGATGGGGAACTGTGGGTAGCCACCAGAATGTCCTAGATGTCAGGAAAGCAAGAGGTTCTCAGGGCCTAATGAGGATGACATTAGATGAAACACCCAACAAAGGGGATCCTGAAAAGACCATATTCAGAGATTAGGTATGCCACCCCCACCCCCGTTGAAGGATGTGACCACCCACCCATCTCCGCAATTTCAACCCAGAATTGCTCCTGTCTAAAGAAAATACAGTGAAAAAGAATGGAGCAGAGACTGAAGGACTCATCCAGAGACTGCCCCACCTGTAGATCCATCCCATATGTAGACATCAAACCTGGACATTACTGCTGATATCAACAAGTGCTTGCTGACAGGAGCCTGATATAGCCATCTCCAGAGAGTCTCTGCCAGAGCCTGACAAATACAGATGGGAATGCTCACAGGTAACCATAAGACTGAACAGGGGGAGTCCAATGGAGGAGTCAGGTGGAGGACTGAAGGAGCCTAAGGAGTTTGCAACCCCATAAAAACAACAACAATAACCATCATCCAGACCACCCAGAGCTTCCAGGGACTAAACCATTAACCACAGAGCACACATGGAGGGAACCCATGGCTCCAGCTGCATGTGTAGCAGCTTATCTGGCATCAGTGAGAGGGAGGGGCTTAGTCCTCAGAAGGCTCAATGTCCCAGTGTAGGGGAATGCTAGGGCTGTGAGGCAGAAGTGGGTGAATGAGTGGGGTAGCATTCTCATAGAAGCAGGGGGAGGGGAAAGGGGATAGGGGCTTTTTGGAGGGGAAACTGGGAAAGTTGATAACATGTAAATGTAAATAAATAAAATATTGAATAAAAAAAGAAAAGAAAAGAACTCATTTTCCAACAACTATCAGAAGACAAATGTGTAATGTCATCTCATTCTAAATCTACTTTGAGAATCATCCAAAGGGCCAACTCAGCCCTAAAGTTTGACATGCAAAGGGCCAACTCCGCCCTCAGTTCCCTTTGCATTTTGTATTTTTACCCAGGGAGTAGCAAGAGAGAAGGAACAAGCATTTGTTTGCCTTCATTTTTTTTTCTTACTCAGAAAAATCAATGAGATTCAACATCTCAGTGTTGAGTCTCACAAAGAATTTGCTTGGTGCAAAAGCAAGAGAGGCCACCTTATGTTAGTACTCCAGCACCCTTACTATTCCATAGCCTGTAAAACATTCCTCTCTGACTCCTGCAAACATGAATGTGCTAGATTTCCCATGTAAGTACTTATGGGTTTGTACATCTGTACCTGGCTCATTTATTTCAGTACAGTATCTTTTCTGATCACTGACATTGTTTTATGTGACAGGATGGCTTTGCTGTTTCAAGGCAGAATAATCTACCACATTCTGTATATTTATAGCTGTGTACCCATCTGTGTAAACCTTGACTGCTGAAGGCAAGGTGACAATTGGCATGAAGGTGCAGGTTTCCTATCAACGCACTCATTCTGTGGTGTCTGGAGGGGCCAGGTGAGTTGGGGTCAAATGCTAACAGTGCAAGGGACCCCTTTATAGCCAATTTAGGGCTTTACATCTTTAAATAATATCATTTTAATGAATATTGTGTTTCACTAAAATATTCCTAACTAGCTTTGTTGTTTCGTGAGTCAGGAAAGGCAGCTCTAGAGGAATCCAATTGAAACAATTTTCAGGGTAAGACTGGGATAAAATAATTTTGCATTTATCATTTAAGTTAATTGTAATGAGCCGGAGTCTAATGAGCCTTACCTCTAAACTCCATTTAAGACAATAGTTAATTGCTTCATTTTAATAAATGTTGTCAGGATAGCGAACATAACAATGACAGAGCACTCAATTACTACTGAGCCCGGAAAATGAAGATACGTAGAGCTTAATGAGATACATAATCTGAAAAGGCAATTAGCGTCCAGAGGGGAAGCAAATGCATTCCCGCAAAGGCCGCATAAACAGGGCAACCTGTGTGGAACACACACTCGGCTCTAGGTTATAGCAGCATCACCAAGTGCCTACTATGTGCTACCCTCAGCATTAGGAGGCTTCTCTGACTCACACATTGAATCGATCCTACTGTGTCTGCTGAGGAAGAGGACATGCAGAGACGCTGTGTACATCAGGAAACACCATGTGGCTCAATGAAGCCCCATGATCCTTTTCTTCTCAAGTCTCTGCTAAGCGTATTGCCCTGATGCTTTGTGGTTTTGATGGATGCAGTTAGACATTTTGAATGTCAACAAATAAGACAAAATGTTATCAATTAATTCTGTTCCCTAATGGAATAGCGTGTGTGGTGACTAATATTGTCAATTTAATGATCCAGTCAATGACATAGAGACAAGCCTTTGTGCATATCCATGCAGGACTTTCTACATTGAGTAAATTTAAGTAGAACTCATCTAAATTGTAGGTAACACCATTTCTTGGGCTTGGGTTCTGCACTGGGTATAAAGCAGAAAGCAAGCTGAGTAGCAGCATCCATCCCTCCCTGCACCCTGACTGGAGATGTAATGGCACCTGCTGCCTCGTGCACCTGCTGCCTCGTGCACCTGCTGCCTCATGCACCTGCTGCCTCATGCACCTGCTGCCTCATGCACCTGCTGCCTCATGCACCTGCTGCCTCATGCACCTGCTGCCTCATGCACCTGCTGCCTCATGCACCTGCTACCCCATGCACCTGCTGCCTCATGCACCTACTAATCCCAAATACCTGCTCCCTCATGCACCTGCCACCATGTACCTACTGCCTTGCCTACCTCTCCTAATAAACTCTGCCCTCAAACAATAAGCTAAAATAAACCCTTTCCTCCTTAAGTTGTTTTTGCCAGGGATTTTGACACAGAAGTTAAAACGTGGCTAATACAACATTATTGGCACCTATGAGGTTTTAAAGGTCTCAGGCTGGTCCCCACAGCTTGAGAATGGGGTCACCCATGCTTAGGAACCTTTTCCCCTCCCCAGTTAATCCTCACAGATGCATGCGGATGTGTGTCTCATAGGTAATTCTAAATCCTGTGGAACTGACAACCAAGACTCTTCTCAGAATCATAGCAGCAAGGCCTTGATTTCATATGTAAAACGAACAATTGCTATCAAGAATTTTTACTGGATATGTTGCAAGATACTTCTATTTTTCAATTTTTATATAGTAGCAAATTTTCGTAGCTACGTTGAATGGCACTTCACACCTTAGGTTATGCTTTTCTCCATCTCTGTCTTCATTCTGAGGTTACATTCTTTACTGTAATTTACCAGCATGGAAATTGTGCTTTGTGTAATGAGTCACCTCATTAACATAAGCAATAACAGCCACCCGTGCCGAGGCTTTAATGAACCATGTGGGGAGATCTGCTCTTATTTGCAAAGGAAGATCACCTGTACAGAAAGTCCCAAGGATGTCGTCTCATTTTGTCCTGGGTGTGGGGCCTGAGTCCAGGAGTCAAGATTTTTATTGTTAAGTCTGGGGTTCTGGAGCTGAATACATAACTTTAAAAGCCTCTCCAGGATTTGGAAATCTCTGCTTCTAAGTTGTATGATTTCATGCTGTGTGCAATGTTAATTTGAATTTCTGAGACTCAGCTAATACCGTGTGCCTTCATCCTTCAAATTATTTTAATTTGACACAAAGAAATTTTGTCATAAAGCAGAATGAATTACTCCACCGCTGTGGTGTGTGTGTTTTCAATGTAGTTGCTTTTATCAAGTGACAGTAGAAACCGAAGGATCTCTAACAAGCTGTGGAGGCACGTGGTATCGGGCTGTGGAGGCACGTGGTATCGGGCTGCGGAGGCACGTGGTATTGGGCTGCGGAGGCACGTGGTATCCGGCTGCCTAATGGAGTGTCTGCACGCTGTGGTCTCCAAATGCTAATTCATAAGTAGGACTGAGCTTTCTATTTCCATGCAAACACTTCACCTCCATCTCTGTATCAAGTGAAGTCAGAGGAAAGTTTCCAGATGGAGGAGGGGTGATACTGGACATAACCGTTTAAGCAGAGCATCTGTGCGGAGGGAATACTGAGGATAGAAAGATTTCAGTGAGGATGGGGTGGGGAGAACTGAGAGTGGAAAAGTTTAACAGAAGATGTATAAAAACCCTATAAAATAGTCTAGAAACAGGAGTAAAAAGAATATAGGAACTGGAGGATGGCATGGAGAAGGGTGCCGGGAAATTATTTCTTTTGGATATGACATTGTTACTGTTCCTATAAACCCACAGCAGCCGAGGTTCTGCACAAGATCCACACAACAAAAAGTCAGTCAACATTTAGGCATGGGTGGGGGAGGGGCACATGAAGCCCCGCCCCTAGCTTAAGAGCTATTGGCAATTGATGACTACTGGAGTGGGGGGGACTTTTTCTTGAGAGATGTGATTACACGTGTTCTATTACTAGCCCTTCCTCCCCATAGAGAGATCTACAAAATGATCTGGAGTAAATGGAAAATTATGTTTTCTCAAATTATTCATGCTAATTGTGTTAATGTACCTTAGATGACAGATCTATAAACCAACTTTAACTGATGTGTTGGCACAATATACCTGTTGAGGGAAGAGCAAGGATTTTTTTTTTTTTTTCTTCAGAGAAGAATGTTTTCTGCTGATGGGACATTTTCTTTCCTTTTTCTAGTCTGGATGAATTTGTAACCATTTGACAACTACATGTTGGAATGTACTGTTCAGTTGATTCTATTTCTACAGCCTGTGGTTGGTTTGGTCTTGCCAGTGAGAGAGGCATAGTCCATGCCCATGGGCTGATAGCTAATGTTAATGGGGACATTGGAAGGTATGATCAGCTGTAAGCTGAGAATGTGGGGTTGCCTTCTAGAAAGTTTACCCTCACAGGGTGGCTGCAGGCTCTGGAATTGACACAGTAAAACACTGTATTTCCTAGGAAAGAAAACAAAAGATCTAGCCAAAGAAATATTCCAGAACCCATGGCTGAGAAACACTACTGTCATATTTCAGTTTCAGTGTAGCACTGGCAGTGGAACTGGGGTTCAAAGGGTGGAGATGCTTATTTGAAAGATGCAGCACTCAGAATGAGAAATGTTCCCCATAGTCCTTTAAGTGCTTGGTGCCAGTTGGTGGTGCTGTATGTGTGGATTTAGGTGGCACAGCCTAACTGGAGGAAATACAGGTTTTGATATTAAAATCTTCCAGACACTTGCAGTTTATTTCTCGGCTTAGGATTATGGCTCAAGACGATGCAAACTCTCAGCCTTCTGTTCTTGCTGTCCTGCCTCATTCCATGAGGAACGTTAACCCTCTAGAACCACATGCCCAGATAAACTCTTTCTTCCATAAGTTGACTGGGCCATGGCATTTTATCATAGCAACAGAAAAGTAAGTAACACAGGGGGTTGAAATTGGAGTTTACAGGAAACTAAGACAAATCAGCTTCCCAAGCTGGAGGGAGGGGCTGATGTCCAGCACGAGGCTGTACCAGCTGTGTTGTTTGTATAAGAGTTTGTCTAGACTGAATTACCAAAGTCCGTGTTCTGCTAATGCTTTCTGCAAAATGGTTGCAAGCATGTATTCACGTTATTCACCAAAATATTTTTGAATAAAATATCTAAATACTGTCTATATTGCCTCTGTCTGCAATGTGACTTGGCTCTTCTTGCCTTGCTCACATGGCCAAGAAGCAAACACCACCAAGTCCACCAGGAGTCAAAAAACATCACAAGCCATAGTCCATAATGATGGGCTTTCTAAAACTGAAACAAAGTAAACATGTAAGATATGAGGTGTTTGAGCTTGGATCATGAACTGTTAACACAGGAAAAGGTTTTCAAAGCCCATGTGGTCCAGCTGGTGGTTGGATAGAGCACAGCTGGGTGTTAGGTAACCTTCTGAGGGGTTCCATGGGGACTGTCAGATCCTGCTTGGAGCAGGGGGTGCTTCAGGATCAGAGCAGCCACAGGAGCAACTAAAGGATGAATAAAGGTTGGTACAAATGAAAAACAGTGAGATGCTAATGAAGATGGAAGTGGTTCTGGTGGGCATGGCAGGAACCTGGTGGGTGTGGCAGGAGTCTTGTGGGTGTGGCAAGAAGAACAGGTAAATGCCTCATAAAAAGATGAAAGCACAGAGATGAAACCAAAAATGTCAACAAAACATTGCTTTGCCCTCTCTACCCATTCCAAGCAGCAGTTGGTAGTTGAAAGAGGGTCACTTGTGTTTACTAGTGTGGCTACTGTAGTCTTCAAAACCCACAGATCACTCCACACCCCTGCCCATATGTTTAGCACAACTGGGTCACAGTAGATTAATTTTATTTGTAATTATTAAATGTGAACATGAAACTGGGAAGGAGATAGAGTCGGAAGGCTCAGAGAGAGTTGGAGGGGGTGCATTGCTCCAGATAGATAGGAAACATTTCAAAAAATTAATAAAAATTAAAAGTAAGAAAAAAGTGGGCAATTGTATTAGTCTGTCTGAATCTTGTTGTTGTTTTCACTTTGGACAAGTATATAGGTTGAAGATGGCCACTCTGATCCACTTTTGGTAATAAAGCTACACTTCTAATGTCCCCAAAGAACATTATCAAATAGGAACCAAATGTTCAGACACCTGAGCCTAAAGAAGATTCACTTTCACACCACATCAGAAGAGTGTGAATTTTAATAATCATTTAATCTTTTTAAAAGGCTTTTCCCAAATAATTAAGCTGGGACCACAGTTTTTCCCAGAATGCAGTCTGATAGTAAATCTTGCATGACATCACTTCCTACTGTGGCCAGGAAACAATTTACAGAAAGGTTAGCAAAGGAGAGAGCATACATTTGCCACATCCCAACAGCTTCCCTCCATTCCACAGCATGGAAGGCAGATTTCCTGTCCCTGCCTCTCTGTGCCTTTCTTCTTTTCCTCTAGACTGCAGATCTAATAGGATGAAGCTCTTGGGTAAGAGAGTAAAACTTACAACCTTGTCCTCTACTGTCTTAGTCAGGGTTTCTATTCCTGCACAAACATCATGACCAAAAAGCAAGTTGGGGAGGAAAGGGTTTATTCAGCTTACACTTCCACACTGCTGTTTATCACCAGAGGAAGTCAGGACTGGAACTCAAGCAGGTCAGGAAGCAGGAGCTGATGCAGAGGCCATGGAGGGATGTTACTTACTAGCTTGCTTTCCCATGGCTTGCTCAGCCTGCTTTCATATAAAACCCAGGTCTACCAGCCCAGGGATGGCACCACCCACAGTGGGCTGGGCCCTCCTGCCTTGATCACTAGTTGAGAAAATGCCTTACAGCTGGATCTCATGAAGGCATTTCTTCAACGAAGGCTCCTTTCTCTGTGATAACTCCAGCTTGTGTCAAGTTGACACAAAACCAGCCAGTACATCTAGCAACCCCCAAAATGTGATGTCACTTAAACCACCAAACTTCTATTTTCTCACCTCAAATTGGAAGTTGAAATAAGCTTTTGAAATGTTGTGAGACAGCAAAAACTACTGCATCTGGCAGGGCAGATGTGGCAATTAGTGAATTTCAGGTGCTGTTTCCCATAGGAGGTAGGATAGGATTTGGAGGTACATATTTATCAAATGAAATTCATGTCACCCTGGCATTTAGTTTATAATCATAGGGTAAACACACTCATAGCACAGATGCACCACCTAGACACAACCAGGGAACTGAGTGGTGTTTTGTTGGAGCTGGTTTGAGGTAGAGGCTAAATAAGAGGGTACCCAGAACTTGTGGACCAGAAAACACAACTCTGTTGTGATCGGGAATTGCTCATCTACTGTGGAGGGAGCTCCAAGAGCCTCAGTCCAAATGAGCAACTCTAGAGCCAGATACAGAGAACTTAGAACACCTGTCAGGATATAGAGAATGGATCCCTTGATCTAAAGTCATGGCTGTATCTTTAAGCATTATTTCTAGCCCAATGAGAAGAGACCAGAGCAAATGAGCTGCCCTGGGAACTGCCTCTATGGGGGCAGTGAGCTGCATCTCTCCAGGTCATCGTCTAATTCCTAAGGAACCAGCATCCATCCCGGTATAATGAAGATAATGTGTCCCACAATGCACTGGGTGGGCCCAAAGATGTCATCATAAACCCTTAGTCCCTGGTGGCAAAACAGCACAATGCTGCTCTAAGTCTAGAAACAATATGGTTACGGACAAGAAGAAATGACAAAGAACACTGCACTCCACATAAACAGTCTAACCACTTCCCCAGGCCAAATCTGTGGAGTTGTCAGGGTGACCTGAAGGAACTCCCAATACTCATTTAGAAAGACTGAAAAGGATGCAGGAAGGACCAGCATCCCTCTCGATGGTGTCTCTGCTAATGTCTGTACAGACTGTAATGGCTGAGTGGAATCCTACTGCCAGTCTCAGCGTGGCAGGAGTATTGCAAGAGACCAAGTAATGCCAGGGTCTCACTTGTGTGAGGGGTACTTAAGCACATGGATTATGAGTAGTGAGATCTAAGTTTTAGTGGGCTCAAATTATCCGAGACACTCCTCACCTAGGAAGAGTTCTGCTAACCTCCAGGCAGAATTCCACTTTGTTTTCCTGACTACCAGGGGCAGGGATCAGTGGGACATTATGATACAGAGAGCTAAGGAGCAACCACTAGAATCTCTCTACTTAATGCGCAGAATATACTTCTGGAAGTTTAATATGAACCTAAAAGCTACAGCATATGATGCCTGCTGTACCGCCTCCCTCCCTATAACCCCTGGCTTCCCCATGTGGTCCCTGTGGCTCTTGGGTCACATCTAAAGACAGAAATAGGTGAAGACTCCAAACATTCTGATCCCCATGGTAGCTATTTGCGTCAGTGAGGTCCTCAGCATCCAGTATGTAGCCTACTTTTTTCCTGTACATTATTTTTCAAGGCAAATCAGAAGCAGGTTGCTTTGCTCTGCCCGGGCCAATGTACAATGTACAATGACACTATCTCAGTCTCCTATCATTCTTTGTCTCATACACTGTGCTTTCTAAAACCTGGATTTTCTTTGCAGCCCTCAGAATACCATACTGCTCCACACACTAGATCTGCCTGGCAACACCTATATGTGTGCAGTGTATCAGTCCAGAGAGTGGGAGATGAATTCCACCCCAAATCGGGACCTACTTCCTTAGGGATGTTTTGGGAAGGTTGGGGAATCCAAGTTCTAAGGAAAGCTGAGGCCACCTGTCTCAAGCTCCACAACTAACACCAGCAATATGGAAGAGCAGAGCACTGGGGCACCTTTGAGCATCTGGAAGGCAGCATTGGCCACAGCTGGGTGTGGTTTTTAAGCCAGACTTCCCTGAGAACTGACAGTGTTGAAGGCCACAGAAGGATTTGCAGTAACTGTAGGCTTCAGGAAAAGCAGTGTGAGGCTCACAGTCTGGACGGTCCATGTGTCTGCGGAAAATACAAAGGTGTGTGGAGTCACAGGCAAGTTCATGAATCCATCTAAAGATACGTACTAGTAGAGCCTGAACTAGGTCCAGGAGCTAGGCCAGTGCTTCTTCTCCAGCTGTGTATTACATAGCTGAAGGCTGTAAGCCCTTGCAGTAATCTCCCATGAGAAGAATGGTGTACCCATTACACCTTGGATAGGTTTCACGGTGTATTGATTAAGGCACATAAGCACACCTTTTCTATTCCTTCACCATAACTGTCTTTCTCCCATCCATGCAAGTGTGGCATTATTTATGCTCCACTGATCTAGGATGCAAAAAACCTCAAGCCTAGTTTATAGGCATGTCTATGTCTAACTGTGTTGGTACTGACTAGTATTTCAGGTCTGCTCGGGGTCAACCTGAAGATAAGATAAAAAGACCTCTCAGTGGGTAAAACCTGAGGCAATACATTAAACTGACCATTTTTCACTGCCATAGATTTAACAAAGCAAGATTTTACCCCAAAGTATGGGTGGCTAATGGTGGTTTGGGTAAGTAGTTAGAAAGCTGGAAGAGGTGTAACTTCAAAATTTTGTAAAGAAAAAGAAAAAGAGGAGGGGGAGGTTTGGAGAATAGTACACAGAAAGAATGGTGGAATCTGTGTGAGTGTTCAATGAGGAGGGATCTACTACAGAGGAGGTGGTGTGGACAAAGTACCACACTCTGTGACGTCACCATGCCTCTTTCTTTGGAGCCCTCAGAGTTGCTCCATATGCCTTTCGAGAGTCACAGAAGGTAGTTCATCTTCACCATCAACTTTTTTGGATTTGGAGTCACCTGGGAGACGCACCTCTGGTATGACTATGCAGGTGTTTCTAGGAAGGTTTAACTTAGGCAGAAAAGCCGCCCTGCATATGGGCAACATGGTTTCACACGTTAGGACACTTGACAGAATAAAATGGCAGACAGAGAAAGCAAGGTGAGCACCAGCATTTTTACCCCTGCTCCCTGACTACAGATGCAATGTGACCAGCCGTCCCATGCTCCTGACTACAGATGCAATGTGACCAGCTGTCCCATGCTCCTGACTACAGATGCAATGTGACCAGCTGCCCCATACTCCTGCTACAATTCTTCTCCCACCCCAACCCATACACACTGTGAAGGGTGGTACTTGTTTAAAGTGCAAACAAAAAACAAATCTTTTAAGTGCCTTGGAACAAGAGTTTAATGAGAGGTAGTCAGCATTGGATTGATCAGTGGTGTGTCTGTGGGGATTTGCCCTAATTAAATTAAATGATGTGGTCACTGTGGGTTTGTTCCCTAGGTAAGGGAACAGGAGTGGAGACATTGAACTGAGCTCAAGCAGGTAAATTTCTCTCTGGTCTTGACTATGAATGTGATGTAACTAGATGTCTGAAGTTTCTGCCTTGACTTTTCCACAATGAGGAGCTGTAACCTGAAACTGTAAGCCAGACCAAAGCCGTTCTCCTCTGTGTTGCTTCTTGTTGAGGCATTTTATCATAGCAACAGAGATCAACACTACACATCCCAGTGTCAGGGATGAACACAGATAAAACATCGTGGTCTGTTCTTCATGAAAACTAGCCTGGGTTCCACTGCCAATACCAGAGGGAGTGTTGAGCCTCTGACACCAACACCATCTAGGAGGAACCTTACAGTCACTTGTCAGTGTATTAACTGCATGACATTTTTATACTGCGTGCAGGTATCATATTCATGGAATTGATGTATAAACCACAGAGGCTGATTTTCCTCCCTCCCTTTGATGCCTCTGCCAGAAACACCAGTGAACCCATTTTCATGGGCCTCACACAGTTTTCTGCACAACATGGCTTCAGTTCTGAACCTCACTTTGTAGTAGAGATGTCTCTGCCAACAGTGTCAGCTGGGGCCATTAGAGCAGAGGAGTAGCTTACCAAAAGCTCAGTTTAGGATCTTTTGGGCAGTGACATCCTGAAAAGAGAAAGAATTTCACCGACAAGATCAGAATGTCTTTTGAATCCATTAACAGCCAAATAATTCTCTCTCCCTGGAGTAATGGGTGCACACTTGTGTCTAGGAATTTAGGCATGGACATGGGAGTGTGTACTCCTGTTTGCTTGTTTGTTTTGAGAAAGAGCCTGACAATGCAGCTTTTGGCTGTCCTGAATCTCGCTTTGTAAACTAGACTGGCCTAGAACTCAGAGACCTGCCCAATCCAGTATCCCTAGTGTTGGGATTAAAGGCATGTGCCACCATGTCCGGTTAATTATATCTGAAGAGATGCGTATAGAATATTTTATGCTACTAGTGAATTCCATGATTTCCACATCGACAGGCATATACACATCCATCCTAAAAGGAGTTAAAAACAGAGATTTAAAGTGAGCCTCTGGTTGTAAGTTAGAACTCTGCTGCCAACCCACTTCCTACTTCCTGTATACCAAGTGGACATTTCACCATATCACTCACCTCTGTAAGCATTTCAGCACACTTTATCAGACAGTGGTAAATTTCCTGTGAACCTCCCACACCAATGCTCTGCTTCCAATCCCTGCCCCAATTTCTTCTATAACTGCTGATGTCACAGTCATTTTTCAATTATTTTCCGGCCTCCAGAACAAATATGTTGACCTACATTCACCAAGAAGTCGAATACTGGTAGTTAGATCTAAGCTTCAGAAAGGCCTGTGCCAGTCTCTGTGCCTAGATTCCCTCACATGGCTGAGAATCCTTAAAGGCTGCCAGTGAGTCCGTAGGGCTCTAACCCCCAGTGCTGGGAATCTGAGAGTCAAGGGCACTGACAGGGCTCCAAACACTGCCATCCTCACCTGCTCACCCAGGCTATGCCCTCTAGGGAAGTATAGGCAAAATTCAACTCTTCCATCTACTTTTCCCTCTAAGGATTTATAGTAACACTTTACCCATTTAAAATTGACTGCTGTTGTCTGTCAGAGAGATTTTTGAGGCCCAAGAGAACTGAAGAAATTTATTTTTTGCACCCCGCCCCATTGGGGATCTATATCTATTGACAGTTAGTGACTTTTGAGGGAGAAAGACTCTGGTTTGTGCAGAAGTGTGGTACCCCAGAGGTTTTCCATGCTCCAGTAGATGGTCCTACATTCATTCACTCCTAAAGAAATAGTATACATGGAAAGTGTGCGTGCCCAGTGAGCTCACACACTATATGTGGAGATACTAGAAAAAAAGGCATCATAAATTACATTTAACTTTATCTCATCATTTAAAGTCAGTGCTTTTGTTTCCATAAATATGTCTTTGATATTGATTACTGTATGACATGTAATTAGTATTATAGAATTTCAGAAATAATTTCAATTATATTACTATATAACATATAGTCATAGTTGTTTATAATCTAGTAACTAATTATAATGTATTATAATGACTAATTATGAAATATTGTATGACTATATGGAACTCATTGAAATGTGTTAATATTTTAGATATTGCTACAGTAATTACTAATGCTCTATAGTACTTACCACATGCCAGACTGTTAAAAATAATTTATAGAGACCGGAGAAAGGGCTCAGTGAGCAAGAGAACTTCCAGTTCATGCAGAAGATCTAGGTTCAGTTCCCAGTACCCGCGCGATAGCTTACAACCCCTATAACTACAGTTCTTAGGAATCCAATGCCCTCTTTTGAGTTCTGTGGGTACCAGGCTGTACAAGGTACACATACAGACATGCAGTCAAAACATTCATGCATATAAAATAAACACATCTTTAAAAGATGCCTAGTAATAGCCAGTCTAAAGCCACTGCAAATGTTAAACAGATTGCTTCCATTCTTGTCCTACAGGTACAAAGACTCAGACACCTGGGTTATAGAGCTACTAAGTTCTGTGGCAAACATGAAAATCAAACCTGGAGAGTCTTGTTCTGACTTCACACTGAAAAACATTCCCTCAAATGCAGACACCCATGTTTTCTGTAAACATGCATACCATGAATGAAGGTCACAGACACAGTGAATGCTGTCAGGACACTCACATTCCATGGTCTGAGGCTGGGGGTGGGGCTAGCAACTCTCCATTGAACCTGACAGAGCCTTCAGATAGATATTAAATCTCAATGGACCCTTAGAGATCTGCACCCACAGAACCACCTGGCATTGGTAGATTTTGATCATTATATTTCATCAAACTTTACCTAGGCAAACTATGGACTTAACCGTATTTTCGAGTGCCTGCTGACACCCAAGCCAGGTCATGTCACCAGAGCCAGGCCCTTTGCACGGCCTTCTCACACAGCATGATTCAGAGCTGGCATCCTTGTGATTTGGGGTTCACACAGCTTCATCTCCAATGCAAGCAAGGGAGAATTCACCCATAGAAACATCAGAGAGCTGCCTTCAGATTGCTGAGTGGGTGGTAGAGGGAACATTTCTACGTCCTCACTGTGCCTCTGCGTTCTCCCAGAGCTCTCATTTTCAAAGCTGATGCTGTGTGGGCAGGAGAATTGGGGTTTGCTTGCAAACGGTACAAAAACTATGTTTAAAACTAGCCTCAGTTCAAAGCTAAACATCGAAATGGCCAGCTGAGGACTCTTCCGGTGGGGAGTTCTCCGTGGCAACTGTGCTTTCAGCCTCAGACTTTCCTTTGCATTGCTCAGAAGAATCACTAAAAGAGGCCATGCTGGTGATGTTAAAGGAACTTCTGATTGAGGAAAAGAGAGGACTTCTCTTCCAAAGAGCTGCCTTACCGCCTTCCTTCTTCCACACGATGCTGGTTCCTGATGAAGACCTACCTGCCTTGCTGGTGCACTGAGTGTGAAACGTGTGACCAAAGCAGAATATTCACGCCAGCATTTAAGTGCAGCCCAGTCTCTTCCATCTGGAAGGCAAACAGCAATGGCACCTTCCTAGCCTGGTGCCTGTGGAGGGAAACATGGCTGCTGGAACACTGAGAACAGGCGCTGGCACATATGAAATGCTTCATGGCGTGACAGCCACTGTGATTGTCATGCTTGTTTCCGTGTGCGAACGGCTGTGAGAACTCTTTCTGCTGCTGCTGTGTTAAGTTGCTTGGCTCTTGCTGCGATAGAAGCACTGTGACGAATCAGCTTAGGGGAGGAAGAGTTTATTTTGGCTTCTGGTTGGAGAGGAAGCACCATCGACTTCACCGCAGCAGGGAAGCAGGTGCATGAGGACGCAAGAACAGGAAGCTGAGGGTTCACCTGGCAAGGTGTCCCCAGGGACACACTTCCTCCAGCAAGGCCGTGCTTTCTAACCTTTCCCAAGGAATGCCACTAACTTCAGACCAAGACTTTAACTATCTGAGTCTTTGGGTGGCATTCTCACTCAAACCAAAATATTAACTTGCTGAAATTCCTGGTGTGGGTGTCTAACCAAAGGTAGACAGGTAGACAGTCTTTATATATGTATATATGTGTGTGTGTGTATACATATATAAATAAATAAAACTGTTTTATATATTACATACACATAACATATATGTATATTTATTTACATAGTATATGTATGCAAATACGTGTATATAAATGCAGACACACAGATGTATACATATACATATGCACATACACATATACCTATGAATACATGTGTGTGAAGGTCAAAGGTCAACATCACATGTCTTCCTAATTTGCTCTCCTTATGTTTTGAGACAGGTTCTCACTGAACATGGAGCTAACTAATTGGCTAAATGGGCTGGAAAGTGAACCCCAGGGATTCTCCTGAAGTTACAGGTATGTTGAACGTAGTTAATAAATACATTTTAATGAGGGTAAGTGTAAAAACCTGTGATATTGTCATCACACACACACACACACACACACACACACACCCCTATGGTGGTTTTGAGGTTTTTTGTGGGCTTGTGTCTGTGATAAAAACAATGGCTACAATTTGAGCACACAGTAGTGTGTGGCTAACTACAGGCCCTACCGTGGTACAGCAGGTGTCTGAGACATATTCATATCCCAGACCTAAACTTGAATGTCAAAGGAAGAATTAATTGTATGTGCTTACATCATGTCCATCACTGTAGCACTGTGGGGTGGGAGACAAAACAGATTCTCAGGGCATCTCTGCTGGGCAGTGGTCAGCCACCATTCAGTGTATCTGTGCATTTTGTATTCATCAAATAGGCCCATCTTCTAACACATACATATAAATACATATATACGTATATGTTCATATATGCTATATATTTTCATATTCACAAAACACACTGATTGCCAGAAAGGTTGATAACAGATAGTTAATTTATAAGTAACAAGAACATCAGCTCATTTGTGATAGGTAGAAAGTTAATTTTATTTTGTTTTGGGTATTTGTTTCTTAAGACAGGGTTTCTCTGTGTCTGTTTGTCCTGGCTGTCCTGGAACTTTTCTGGAAAGCAGGCTTGCCTCAAACTCAGAGTTCTGCTTCTGCCTCCTGAGTGCTGGGATTAAGGGTGTGCACCACTATGCCTAGCTAGACAGTTAACTTTGTAAGCTGGTCTGTCAGACTGAGAAAGGTCTGAATCTTAGAGTTCAAGGTCTTATTCTCAGCCAGGAGCTCAACACACATCTAATGAAACCTGCACATCTACAGAGCAGTGTGATGAAGACTCCCTTTCAGCCACCCATGACTGCCATTTTAATGCCTGGCTCTCCACTAAGAACAACATGGCTGAGGTTTACTTGTGGCCACTGGAGGGCAAATGACTTGTGACTTGCTGGCCTTTGTGAAAAGTTTTCTCAGTCCCCTACCACTCATAAGGAGCAACAACTCAGCAGCAGCTGCTCACTCTGGCCGGTGACTGGCTCCTGTTCAGATTCCAGAGCTGATCCTGGTAGCTGTCCTGCAGAATGCCAGCTTTATCCACACCATGACTCCGCCTGCCCCCACAATTGCAAACTACCTAATATGGTCTGGATCTTGAATATTTCAGAGGATGTTGACATCACACATTAAATGCTTGGGGGTATCTAGAAACCTGAGGACTTGGGACCTAGTGGGGAAGGTCACTTGGGTCACTGGGCCATGACTTGAAGTTGACAGTAGAAGCTGAGATTTTCCTCTTTTCTGGGCTCTTCTGCTTTCATGGTGAACAGTTTGGCTCTGCCTACCAAACACTGCTGAAACTTGCAAACCTGACTGATAGAGAAACTTCTCTCATTAAAAAGTTAATTATTTCTGTTATTTTCTTATAGTGCCTGAGATTTGACCAACACAACATTTAAATACTCATACCCAGTGGGTAGAATATTTTATGATATATACAGGTGAAAGATAAACATGATATTTGGATTTATTTAAAACTTTGTAACACTT
Organism: Micromys minutus; assembly: GCF_963924665.1. NCBI lineage: Eukaryota > Metazoa > Chordata > Mammalia > Rodentia > Muridae > Micromys > Micromys minutus. The sequence continues at coordinate 9,073,198 of NC_137958.1, forward strand.
CAATATCTCTGACTTCTTGAAAAAATGTTTCTTTTATTTTCTTACCACTATTTTTTTTTTAAAAAAAAGAGGGATACATATGCAGATTTTAAAAGGCATTTTCGCATAACACTATATAAATATATTTATCAGTACTTAATTCTTTTAGAGGTTTGATAGCATGCATTAAAATCCCACTAGTTACCATAAGCACGAAGTACATGAAGGAGAGAATGTAACATGGAAACAGATTTGTTGGTGAGTATAAATTAAGCACAATGATCAGTGAATACCAAAAATTGCCACAAGGCTGTTATGTTAGCTCTTGGTTTATTAATGATTTGAGGTTCAGGTATACTACACTCTGAGAGGGTGATATATATTTATTTTTTCCTAAAAAGGCCTGAGACTTTCTTTCTACTTTTTTTGTTTGTTTGTGGCCTTCCTTTTACATGAGCTTCATATAGCCTATGACTTGTTTTTGGGGTGTTCAGAGATTTCTGGGGTTAGTATCCAGGTATCAGTGACTGCATGATATGTCTGTTTTTTTGTAACTGTGTTATCTCACTCAGGATGATATTCTCTAGATGCATCCATTTTCTTAGGAATTTCATAAAGTCATTGTTTCTGATAGCTGAGTAGTACTCCATTGTGTAAATATACCACAATTTTTGTATCCATTTGTCTACTGAAGGACATCTGGGTTCTTTCTAACTTCTGTCTATTATAAATAGGGTTGCTATGAACATTGTGGTGTGTGTGACTTTATTGTTTGTTGGAGCATCTCTGGGGTATATGCCCAGAAGTGGAATAACTGGGTTTTCAGGTAGTACTATGTTCAATTTTTGGAGAAACCGCCAGAATGATTTCCAGAGTGATTATATCACTTTACAACCCCACCAACAGTGGAGGAGTGTTCCTCTTTCTCCACATCCTCGCCAGCATCTGCTGTGATCTGAGTTTTTGATCTTAACCATTCTAACTGGTGTGAAGTGGAATCTCAGGGTTGTTTTGATTTGCATTTCCCTGATGACTAAGGATGTCCAGCACTTCTTAGATGCTACTCAGTCATTCGATATTCCTCAATTGAGAACTTTTTGCTTAGCTCTCTACCTCATTTTTAATAGGATTGTTTGATTCTGTGGTGTCTAAATTCTTGAGTTCTTTGTATACCTTGGATATTAGGCCTCTATCAGATGTGAGGTTGGTAAGATCTTTTCCCAAACTGTTGGCTGCCATTTTTGTTTTGACAGTATCCTTAGCCTTACAGAAATTTTGCAATCTCATTAAGTCCCATTTGTTAATTTTGACCCTAGAGCACAAGCCATTGCTGTTCTGTTCAGGAAATTTATCCTGTGCCTATGTGTTCTAAGGTTTTCCCTACTTTCTCTTCTAATAGTTTCAATGTACATGGTTTAATATAGAGATTGTTGATCCACTTCCACTTGAGCTTTGTATAAGGAAATAAGAAAGGGTCTGTTTTCATTCTTCTGCATGCTAAGTGCCAGTTGAACACACACCATTTGTTGAAGAGGCTGTCCTTATTCCATTGAATATTTAGAGCTCCTTTTTCAAATCAAGTGACCATATGTGTGAGGGTTCATTTCTGGATCTTCTATTCTAATCCATTGATCCACGTGCCTATCTCTGTACCAGTGCCATGAGGTTTTTAACAGAATTTCCCTGTAATATAGCTTGAGGTCAAGAATGGTGATTCCCGCAGAAGTTTTCTTGTTGTTGAGGATAGATTTTCACATTCTAGATTTTTTGTTATTCCAGATAAAATTGCACATTGCTCTTTTCAACTCTATGAAGAATTGGGTTGGAATTTTGATGGGGATTGCATTGAATCTGTAGATTGCTTTTGGTAAGATGCCCATTTTTACAATGTTGATCCTTCCAATCCATGAGCATGGAAGATCTTTCTATCTTTTGAGATCATCCTCGATTTCTTTCTTTAAAGATTTTAAGTTTTTGTCATACAGATCATTCACTTGCTTAGCTAGAGTCACACCAAGGTATTTCATATTATTTATGACTATTGTGAAGGGTATCTTTTCCCTAATATCTTTCTCCACATGTTTTTCCTTTGAGTAGAGGAACGCTACTAATTTGTTTGAGTTAATTTTATATCCAGCCACTTTGCTGAACTTGTTTGTCAGTTGTAGAAGTTCTCTAGTGGAATGTTTTTGGTCACTTATGTACACTATCATGTCATCTGCAAATAGTGGTATTTTTGCTTCGTCCTTTCCAATTTGTATCCCTTTGATTTCCTTTTGCTGTCTAAATTGCTCTGACCAGGATTTCCAGTACTATGTTGAATAGGTAGGGAGAAAGTGGGCAGCCTTGTCTAGTCCCTGATTTTAGTGAAATTGCTTCAAGTTTCTCGACATTAAGTTTGATGTTGGCTATTGGTTTGCTGAATATTGTTTTTATTATGTCTATGTATGGGCCTTGGATTCCTGTTCTTTCCAAGATTTTTAACATGAAGCTGTATTGACTTTTCTCAAGTGCTTTCTGAGCATCTAGTGAGATGACCATGTCATTTCTTTCTTTGAGTTTGTTTATATGGTGGATTACGAGGATGGATTTTCATATATTAAACCAACCCTGCAGCCCAGGGATGAAGCCTACTTGATCATGGTGAATGATCATTTTGATGTGTTCTTGGATTTGGTTTGCAAGGATTTTGTTGAGTACTTTTGCATCAATTTTCTTAAGTGGGATTGGTCTGAAGTTCTCTTTCCTTGTAGAGTCTTTTTATGGTTTAGGAATGAGGGTTATTGTGACCTCGAAAAATGAGTAAGGTAGTGTTCCATCTGACTCTATTTTGTGGAATAGGTTTGAGAGTATTGGTACTAGGTCATCAATAAATGTTTGATAGAATTCTGCACTGAACCCATCTTTATCAGGGCTTTTTTCTTGGTTGGGAGGCTTTTGATGAGTGATTCTATTTCTTTAGGTGTTACCATATTATTTAGATGGTTTACCTGGTCCTGGTTTAACTTTAGTATCTGGTATCTGTCTAGGAATTCATTCATTTCCTCCAGATTTTCCAGTTTTGTTGAGTATAGACTTTTGTAGTAGGATCTGAGGATTTCTTGAATTTCCTCAGTTTCAGTTGTTATGTCTCCATTTTCTTTTCTCTGACTTTGTTAATTTGGATACTCTCTTTGTCTTCTAGTTAGTCTGGCTAAGAGTTTATCAATCTTGTTAATTTTCTCAAAGAACCAGCTCTTGGATTTGTTGATTCTTTGAGTGGTTCTTTTTGTTTCTATTTGGTCAATTTCTGCTCCGAGTTTGATTATTTCTTGCCATTTATTCCTCTTGGATGTATCTGCTTCCATTCGTTTTAGAGCTTTCAACTGTGCTTTCAAGTAACTAGTGTATGCTCTCTCCAGTTTCTTTTTGGAAGCACTCAGAACTATATGTTTTCCTCTTTGTAATGCTTTCATTGCATCCCATAGTTTTGGGTAAGTTGTGTTTTAATTTTCATTAAATTCTAGAAAATCCTTAATTTCTTTCTTTATTTCTTCTTTGATCATGCTATTATTTAATAGAGCATTGTTCAGTTTCCATGTGTATATGGGCTTTTTTTTGTCTTTGTTGTTATTAAAGACCAGCCTCAGTCCATGGTGATCTGATAGGATGCATGGGAGTATTTCAATCTTCTTATATCTATTGAAGCTTGTTTTTTTGACGGATTATATTTTGGAGAAGGTGCTGCGAGGTACTGAGGAGAAGTTGTATTCTTTTAGGATGAAATGTTCTGTAGATGTTTATTAATTCCAATTGGTTCATAACCTCTGCAAGATTCATTGCATCCTTGTTCAGTTTCTGCTTCCATGATCTGGTGAGAATGGGGTGTTGAGGTCTCCCACTATTATTGTTTAAGGTGCAATGTATCTTTTGAGCTTTAGTAGGGTTTCTTTTATGAATATGGGTGCTCTTGTATTTGGAGCATATATGTTAAGGATTGACAGTTCCTCCTGATTTATTTTTCCTGTAATAAGAAAAATGTCCTTCCTTATCTTTTTTATAACTTTTGGTTGAAAATCTACTTTATTTGATATTAGAATGGCTACTCCAGCTTGTTTCTTGGGGCCGTTTTCTTGGAAGGTATTTCCCCAACCTTTTATTCTGAGATAGTGTCTGTCTTTGTCTCTGAGATGAGTTTCCTGTATGCAGCAACATGCTGGATTCTGATTATATAACCAGTCTGATAGCCTATGTCTTTTTATTGAGGAACTGAATCCATTTATGTTAACAGATATTATGGAATAATGGTTACTGTTTTCTGCTATTTTTGCTTTTAGAGGCAGGATTTTGCCTGTGTGTCTTTCTTCTTTTGGTTTTCTTGTTTAGTTTTTTTCTTGTGTTTACTAGGATGTGTAGTTTCCCTCCTTATGTTGAGTTTTCTACCTATAATTCTTTGTAATGCTGGATTTGTGGTCAGATATTGTGTATATCTAGTTTTGTCCTGGTATATCTTGGTCTCTCCATTTATGGTGATTGAGAGTTTTGCTGGGCATAGCAGCCTGGGCTGACACTTGTGTTCTCTTAGGGTCTGCATGATGTCTGTCCAGGATATTATAGCTTTCATAGCCTCTGTTGAGAAGTTGGGTCTGATTCTGATTGATCTGCCTTTATATGTTACATGACCTTTTTCCCTTACTGCTTTTAGTATTCTTTCTTTGCTTTGAGCACTTGGCCTTTTGACTATTATGTGTCAGGAGGAATTTCTTTTCTAGTCCTCTCTATTTGGAGTTCTGTAGGCTTGTTTTATGCTCATGGTCATCTCATTCTTAAAAATAGGGAAGTTTTCTTCTATGATTTTGTTGAAGATATTTACTGTGCCTCTTAGTTCATATTCTTCACCCTCATCTATTCCTATTATACTTAGGTTTTGTCTTCTCATTGTGTCCTGGATCTCCTGAACATTTTGGGTTAGGAGGATTTTGGCTTTTGCATCTTCTCTGACTGTTTTGTCTATGTTTTTAATGTTGTCTTCAGCCCCCTGAGATTCTCTCTTCCATCTCTTGTAGTCTGTTGATGATGCTTGCATCTGTGACTCCTGATTTTTTTCTTTGGTTTTTTTTTTTTTTTTTTTTTTTTTTTTTTTTTGGTTTTTCACCTCCAGGGTTATCTCTTTTAGTGTTTTCTTTATTGTTTTTATTTCTATTTTCAATTCCTTTATTTCTTTTGCTCTGTTTTTCTCTTGTTCTTTGATTTCTTTGAATGTTTTTTGTTTCCTCTTTTAAGGCTTCTATTTGTTTATGGTTCTCCTCCCGTTCTTGTGTAAGTTATTCATGCTCTTCTCAGAAATCTCCAATATCATCTTGAGGTATGATTTCAGGTCTGAGTCTTCTTTTTCTGGAGTGTTTGGCATTCCACTGTTTGCTATGTTGGGAGAGCTGGGTTCTGATGTTGCTAGGTTGTCTTGGTTTCCATTACTTAAATTCTTTTGCTTTCCTCTTGCCATCTTGTTTTCTGTGATTATATGTGGTCTCGTTGTCAGTGATTGGTACCTGTCCCTCCCGTGTACCTGAGAGCCCGAGGTTTCAGGGAGAAAACTGATTCTGAGTGTTTGGCTTTTGGTGAGCAAGCAGTGAGTCCTGTTAGCAGTGACTCAGTTCTGTCTTTGTGTGTTCAGATGTGGGACCTCTTGTGAGGCTGTTCTGGTAGCTCAGCCCTGTGACCACAGGTCCTGAGTACTAGTGGCAGGGACCTGGCTCTTTCTCTAGGCCACCACAGACCCTTTTCCCAACATGACAGTACTTTCTGCTCTCTGAGAACTCCCGATTTGCTCTCCCTGGGCCTATGCATCAGTGCCCTCTCTAGTCTAGGTGTAAGAGGGTCTGTAGAGTTGAACTTCAAGCACTGCCTTTCCCGGGCAAACCCTGGATCCCATTGACAAGGACTTATGCCTTACTGTGGGCCTGTGTGTCTAGACTTTGAGCCAGGCTTTTCAGGATGATCCTGAGTCCCCCGCCAGTGTTCCGGCTCCATTGCACTGAAGGGCCACGTTTTCCACGTGCTCTGCCTGGCCATCTCTGCACTTTGGCTACTCACAGCGCAGTCTCACCAGGCCTATGTCCCTGGATCTCTGCCATACCCGGTGGCCAAAAATGTTGTCTCTTATTACATAACATTTTAAAGATTTTTTTTTCTTCTGGTGAAGTAATTCAGCTAGTGCCCACAGTGTTTTGTAGGTTGGGTCACAGCAGCAAACAGAAAGGCCGTTGTTTAGGATGCTTGTGAATATGGTCCAGCAATCAAATCTATAAAGTAGCAGTTTGGCAGCTGCAGGGCAGAGGTAAGGGGATCTCTTTTCTCCCCATCCCCTTTTCCCCAGTTGGCCTATCCTCAATGTCTCCCTGGAGACATTGCTCAACATTCTCTATCCAAGAGTATCTGAAGCTCACAGATCTGTGGCTTATATTCACTGTTCTTCTAGACACCATCCAAGCCTGTCTCCATGTTCAAATAGACATGGAATTCTTGCAAAACTTGTCACATGCTAGCCATTTTTACTGTGGTATTTCAACATCTTCATGGCTGATAATATGACCATACTCTATCTTGTCACAATAACAAAGCTGTTACAAACTAAACTTACATGTACACTGAAGAGGTGGCTCAGTGATTAAGAGTCCTTTCTGATCTTGTAGAGCACCAGTGTTTGGTTACCAGCACACAGCTGCCTGGGATTCCAGCTCCAATATGTCTGATGCCCTTTGCTGACCTTAGTGTGCAGTTTCATTCTTACTCTCATTTGTGTGTACACACAGCAATACCTAAAATGAAAGTAATTATTAAAATTATTTATTTTTACATAAGGAGGTAAATCTTTTCTGAATAATTGATTCTGCAGGAAATACCACCTTCAACATTTCTCAGAGTTGTTCAATGTTTTGATTTTATTATTGTTAATGGTCCAAATGCTACTTTGTATAAGTATGTAGTATACAATGGCTGGAATATGTTTAGGAATATTTCGGGAGCTATTAGAAAATCTATCCTTATCACAAGATAAAACTCATTCAACAACTTCTATAAAACTCTAAGTCAACAACTCTAATAGAAACTTTTAAAATCAAACATTTTAGAACAATGTTTGATTTCCAAGACAAAGTCAAGTTATGAGGAATGGTAGGGAGTAGAGAAATCTTTCTTTTGCTATAACTGGCCTATGTGCTAAAATGTGTGATGGTGAGGGACCCACTCTCTGTAAGACAGCTGGGTCACCCCACCACGGCTTGGGCAACATTGGAGAAGGGGTTGATGGGATGAGAGCTTGAGGGTTGGCAAATGTGCATTAAAAACAATGCCACCTAGACACAACATAGGCTATGTAATCATGAACTCCTGCCTCTGTGGTCATCTACAGAAGATCGCCACAAGACTGGGTCCCTCAGCATCTCTTTGTGAGTTCAAGGAGGTCATAAGATCATCCTTCCATGAGGGACTACTGAGAAGTAACAATCGGGCCATTTGAATCTCTCTATTCTTCCAAGGTAAGGAATCCACAGATAATTGTCATCTCAGTCCTAGCTTATACATGCATGCACAGTGAGCAAAAAAAAAAAAAAAAATCAAATCTGGCAAAGACAAGGCTGTACTGGTGACTCAGTGAGAGGGGAATTTTAATGAAGTTATTCTAACCCAAGGGATACGGGTTCAACAGGAGTCCATCCAGAAGGAGGCAGGGTCTGCAGACCCTTGCAAAATCTCCCCACATGTCATTGTTTTTAAAAGCATTCTGGTCTCAGGACTCTTCACAGCCTCTGAAGAAATCTTTAAATATCAGTTGTTATTACCTTATTAGAATTACAGCAAGTGGCAGAAACATTTGTTTATTATTTCATTTAAAAAACCACCCCTAGGAAGTTAAAATGATAACTGAGTAGCCATTTCTTGGTAAGATGAATAACTTTTTCAAAATTACTACATTTTTCGAAGACAAAGAAAACTGAGAGGTATCATTTTACGATTTTTCAAATATTTTTAGCAACTGGCTGAAGAGATGACAGCCTGGTTCTCACATTTGCTGAAGGTCTTTCAGCAGACATGTTATTTTGACTAACAAACATAAAGGAAACAGGACTTTCCAGAGTGTCCTAATCAGTTAGGATGGGCAACTTCGGTAATCTCTCAAGAAAAGCTGGTACTCCTTGGTTTGACAGGAGCAAGAGGCAAGTAATAATATGCTAAAAATCATTTGCAATGGGGAAGTGGAAGTCACATTTAATTTAATGAGTTTACTGGTAAACTTACAACAAAATAAAATGAAAATAAGTTATGATATAGCATTGGGGGAGAAAGCCGGATTGGTTAGTAGCTTATTGTTTGTTAATCTTGACATAAAATAATGTTATCTGGATAGAGAGAGAACTTTATTTAAGGAATTGTCTCCATTAGACTGTCCTGTAAGCAAGTCTGTGGGGCACTTTCTCAAATAATGACTTATGTGGAAGGGCCAAGCTCACTGTGCCCGGCACCACCCCAGGGAAGGTAGTTGTAGGTACTGTAAGAAAGATCTCTGAGCAGGCCATGGAGAGCAAGTCAGTAAGTAGCACCCCTCCATGGCTACTGCTCAGTTACTGATTCCTTGACTTCCTGCCTTGATTTCCCTTGATAAAGGACTGTAATCTATAAGATAAAATAAACACCTTTACCCTGAGCTGTTTGGGGGCAGTGTTCTACAACAGCAACAGAAAATCAAGCCTGGGCAAGAGTGACGTTATTGCCATTGGCCTCCATCTATCCAGGGTCTGGAAGAAACATGGCCTTATGCTAAATACCATCAGCTTTGAAAAGTTGTGAAGAGGAAAGACAGAAGGCAGGTAACAGGACAGCGAGTTTCTCTTTCAAGCACAATTAAAAGAAAGCCTCTTCTGGGGTTCAAGGTCATGTTCAGCCACATGCACAATTGCTCTGCTTCTCAGTAGAACCTTCCTCTGTTCCTCAGATCATGCCCAATTTCATCATGGCCTGTGCAAATGCTGTTGTCTCTCTCTAGAACATTCATCACACATACTTAAGTCTGCCAGCATACATATACACAGATATAAGCCTAACAATGAAAATGACCAGACAAATAGAGTATAGCCCTTTGGTACTACAATTCACAAGCTTCTCCCACAATGCATCTCAGGAATATCTGCAATGCCTAAAGTTAGATCTACATATCTGTCCATCTGTCTGTCTGTCTATCCATTCATTCATCTACCTCTAAAGATTATTTCACCTTATTACTTTGTCTGCTTTTTAGCTTCTTTCCACATGTTCGCACAAAACTTATCATAGCTTGATTTAATTATGGTTGCAGATGAAAGCTACATGTGGTAGAGACTTTCTCAATCTGAGGACCCTGTCCCTCCTATCATAGCTCCACCCACTATGTACTCACAGAAAGTCAGCACACAGATATATAACAGACAGATTTGTTTTAATGATGTTCTAAAATTTTATATCAAAAGAGAAACTATTAGGAACATTTTGTTTCACTTTTCAAAATTCATCTCTCTCCTTTTATGGTGATAAAAATGATTAATTAAAAAATAAAATAATACTCCCTCCAACACACACAGTGATATCAAGAAGAGCTCATTTTTTTTTTCTTCCTTTATATTTTCTTAAAGGAAAACAATAAAAATTGTTCTGGCTCTTCAGATGTAACTGAATGGCTTAAATTAATTCTCTTTAATGAAACAGAAAGGTAGTTTCTTTCATATGATTCAGAACCATCACAGACTTAGAATTTGTTTTTGTCCTCAAAGATAATTAATATGTTAAAATGAAAATCCTCACTGAGGTAGGTGTGCTTTATATGTGCTGGAAATAGAGAGTGGGGAACTGATCCTCCGTTCCTAACCCTCCCCTCTCTTCTCTTCCTCTCCCCTCAATCTCTCTCTCTCTCTCTCTCTCTCTCTCTCTCTCTCTCTCTCTCTCTCTCTCTCTCCCTCTCCTCTCCTCTCAATACCTTCTCTTTCTCTCTTTCCCTCCCTCCATCCCTCCCTCCCTCCATCCTTCCCTCCCTTCTTCCCTCCCACTCTCCCTCTCTCTCTGCTTGTATAAGAAGCCTAGTCATTTTGCCTGGCACCATGCTCTTTCTTGGTACTCGATCTTTATGAGGACACAGGCAAATTGAAGCTCAGCAGTCACCAACACTGACAGTCCACATCTCTGGCTCTGTGTGTTGCTACCGCAATCTTCCCATTTTAAATGCCACTGCATTCAGGGGATCTGACCAGTGGATAGTGACAGCAGGGAGCACAAACATTTCTACAGATCTTCATGGTCATCCTCCTATCTCCTCAGCTTCTACAATGAAGATTGTTTTCCCTGTGCTGGCTTGTATCTTCATCTGTCAGGCAGCATCTCTGGGTAGGTAGCTGCTGTCTAGGCAACTATGCTGACCCAGAGGTGGTGTAGGGAAGACAGGGCAGCCCAGTGTGAAACATGATCTCAGGCAAGAGATACATGCAGCCAGCCAGACCCCTTGCTTCTCACTGGGGTCTGTGTCACAGTATTGGACAACTGGATAAAAGGACAGTAATGCCCATATGAGCCTGGTGTGATTTGTCACTGTGTCGCATACGTTCTTCAAATATTTATTCTGCATCTCTCAAACCCTAACATGCTCCTGTTTGCTGCCCCAGACATAATTCTCATAACTAAGACCAAAGTTTAAAGGTTCAGAAAAGACACCATAACCAACAACTAAAATGTTTTTAGAAACATGAAGTCTGAGGGGAACTGTGTCTAACCAAAGCATTTCTGATGCTTCTGATTGTAGCAGATAGTGAACATTAGACAGCTTCTTAGAGGTGGTCATGGAAACAACTATGCTAAAACAATGCAGATGAAATGTCAGGCAAGAACAGTGGGGTGCGTCGGTGTAGCTCCCAGTATTATCTCCCTGGCCATTCAAGAAGCACTATGAACAGGGCCCCAGGGCCCCTTGAAAAGCCAAGTGTGGAGACATCCCAGTGTCTGAGACTCCTGCGGGTGCTGACTCAGCTGCTTCTGAGCTGCTATGGCTGGGGCAACTGTGAGCTTTGCAAGAGTAAGGATGGATTGGTCCACAACTGGAACGTGAGCAGGAAGGACATGCCTGCTGAGCAGGAGGCAGGTTGAAGCTCCACACTGGGCCCAATGACAGCACAACACCCTCAGCATGGCTTTCAGATCTGTGACACTTCAGGCCTGTGACATGGTAGCCTTCTCATGAACTCATTCAAGCCTCACTGTGGAAGTGTGAACTCTTCCAGCACCTGCTCCATCTGCCTTGCCTATGTGCAGCCCAGCCATCTTAGAAGTCAGCCTGCCGGTCCTGGGGGAGTTTCAGATCTCCCTGTCCAGGTGACATCTTGATCCCCACTTTATGGAAGACCTAAGCCTGAAGCCACGAGAATCACAAATGTTGGTATCCACTGATATTTTAAGCCTCTGAGTTCCAGGATGATTTGTTAGTCAGCAAGGGGAAACTCTGGAAATAAAGCAAAGAATTCACACTGACAGGTTTAAACTTGCAGACTTGAATGGAAAAGTCGGGTGTATAAAAGTTTCAGATGAAGTTGATTATAAAGCAATGTAACACTGTCAAGGCAAAACCACTCCTAACATAAACACACCCTGGCCTTGGACAATGGCCCTCTCACAGCAAGATAAAAGTACAGGCTTAAAGCCCTAAGAGTCACCTGAGTTACTGGATTTTTAAAAAGTGTTCTGAATTCAGGGAAGCCTTGTGGCTTAACACAAACTACCTTTTAACCATTTTGAACCTACTGAACACCTGAGAGCATTTCCTACTGTTACTATTATCTACCACCATGGTACAACTGTCAAAGCCAGGAAACTAAAATTGTGTATGTGAGTGTTTAAGAGAACACAAAGACTCCATGCCTTGCCTTTCGATTATTTTAGGTATTACTAGTTTTTCTGTTGATTTTTTTTCTCTTGTCCAGGATTCAGTCCAGGTCTTATGTTGACCATGAATTGTGTGTGTGTCAACATAGTCTCCTCCATCCAAAATGGCCCATCTTCCCCTACCTTTCTTTCCTGTCTTTTATAGTTGGGAAGAACAATGGCCAAGTAGTTTGTAGCATGTTCTTCAATATGGCTTTGCAGGACTCAGCTTTAGCTTGTAGATTTGGAAATGTCTCAAAGATAGTGTGTCAGTGTCAGCATGTGACTAGCGTGTGCCTTGTCTTAGTGGGGATCCCGACACTGTCTCTCTGCTGAGTAAGTAGCTGAAGGGGTCACTGGGTTAGAGAGCTTTCATCAGGGTTGCTGATGTTGTAATTAGTAAGTATGTGTATATATATGCACATGTGTGCACATACAGATAAATGTTAGATACATTCTTGTGCATACCTATATGCATGCACATTTTGCTCTCCTATGTAGAGCCAGAAGTCAACCTCAAGCATCCTTTTTGAGGAGCTGTAAAATTTTGATTTTTATGGCAGGCTCTCTCATTTGGTCTATAACTAGCTAAATAGGTAGAGTAGGCTGGCCGGTGGACCCCAGAGACCCTGTCTCCTTCCTAGGGTTGGGATTATAAATCAGCACCAAAATGCCTGGAACCCAAGCTAGAGTCTCATGCTGCAGAGCAAGCACTTGAGACTGAGCGGTTTCCTCATCCCCAAGTAAACACGGCCTTGGCACATCCTATAGCTATGTCAGTGTTCTTTCACCTTAAGCTTCTTCTCATGCATTTCCACGTGCACATAAGAAAAAGCCTAGGGCACTGAGAACCCCAGGTCTCTAACAGTTACTTTTCTGTCCCTTTCAATCTTTCCTTGCTAATTGTAGCTCGTCTGCAAGGAAGAATTGCTCCTCCTTTTCAATTCATTTCTTTATTCAGTCCATTTGTCTCAGAAAGGATTCAGAGAGGCTTATGTATAATATTGGTTATATCTGAAGACTCACAGTGTATACTATCTTTCTCAGGTTGTCCTGGTTTGGTCAAGGGTTGGGTGGGTGAGGGTCCCCTTGCAGCGGCTGCTCATCATTTTTCTACAAGCATCTTTCTCTCCGGACTTCTTTTGCTCACTGTCTTACTCCTAACTTCGCTCAATATTCACATTCATATTGCCAGTTTTAGGTAGACACTTGCATGGTGACATGTCTTTGAATATGGATATTTAGGTTTACAGTGCTGCATTTCGAAAATCCTACAAATTTCAGGTTTACCCTTAGAGGCAAGTAAAGTGAGTGCTAAGGTTATAAAGATGCCTTTCACAACTTCATGTCCTAACTTGGAAATTTAAAAAAAGCGTATTGCATCTTATTAACTGATTGTGAGTGCATCTGTAGAAGTATGCATGCAGGCTGAGCATGCAGAACTCAAAGGACAACCTGCAGAAACATATCTGTACCTTTACATACTGTGGTATTTTTGCAGGCCTCTCATTTGGAGATTTTATACTTTTAATAATGTATTTTTATTTTTGCATATGTATGAATCTGCATGAGTATATTCATGCATGTGAAGATGCTCAGACAGGTTAGAAGAAGACCACTGGGTCCCCTGGAGCCTCAGTTTACAGGCAGCTGTGTGCTGCTTGCCGTAGAAATCAAACTCTGGTCCTCGAGCATCAAGTGCTCTTAACAGTTGAGCCATCTCTTCAGCCCTTGTGGTCTATTTCAAAATGGAAATACTCTGTTTGAATTTAGACGTAGGGAGGATGGAAAATTCCAGTAAGCCAGCCTCCTATCCGCATCACAGGAGACTCAGAAGGAACAGCATCAGGGTGTCCGGAACACACTGTGGAGGAACAACAGGCATGCATGGTCTAGAGTGACATGGAGAAAGGGGCATTGGGAAGCTGGGTAAGGGGAGAGAATCCTACAGAACAGAAAGTCACCAGAGCATCAGAAAGAGCAATGAAAACTCCCTTCCAAACAGACAGCTCAGAAAATGAGAGTCGACTTACAGCATCATTCTGGCTTCTCTCAAAAGCAAGAGCCATGCATCGCCCCTTCCAATCAGTTCTCTTAGAGAAAAATATCTTGATGGATTGAGCAATTTAATTTTAAATATGCAGAAAACTATATCTGCTCATATATTTTTCAGAATGTTTTCCTTCTTGCATTAAGGAAGTGAAAGCATTGGGCAGAGAGTAGCTGATAGGTCTATGATTACTTCATTCTCAGAAACAATACAAAATGTTTAAATCCTATAACATAAATCACTAATGCTGTGTTTTCCAAACATTGTAACCCCTGGTTCCTAAGGCATTCAATGGTTATTAGCAGCTTGGTGCTTCTGTAGCATCGACTCAGCCAAATTGAAACAAAAAGAGAAATAAAGTGTGGGTTTCATAGCTTGTCCAGCTGTGGACTGTGATGCTCAGAGTTCAGAAGCAGTCTTGGTGTTAAGTGTTTTCTCTTCGTCTCTGGTTCATTGTAAGTGGATCACCTGCTCCTTGACAGAAAGTTCAGATGACAGCTTCCATTGCAGATCTGACAGGAAGATATGCAGCGAATTCCTCTTCTCTGGTTTAAGACTTACTTTGCTCTTATTTATGTCTGTGTGTGGTTGTGTGCATGTGTGTGCAATGCCTGCTGAGGCCAGCAGAAGGCATTTAAGTCCTTAGAACTGCAGTTACAGAACGTTTTAAGCCACCTGACGGGGTGCTGGAAACTGAGCTCAGGTCCTCTGCCTGGACAGTGTGTGCTTTTTTACTCACTGAGTCGTCTGCCATACCCTGCCCACCTTACTTTTGGGGAAGGCGTCTCTCCCTGTACCTGGAGCACACACTTAAGCCAGGAAGCCCCACCAGCACATCCTTTATTTCTACTTCCTAAGTGCTGGGATGATGGGTGTACTTTTACGTGAGTGCTGGGGATTTGAACTCTGATCCTCCGCCTGGTTGGTATGTACATTGTTGGTTATTGGCCGATTCAACAATCCAGCTCAAGAAAAGATCACACTCACAATTAACCAATAACAGCAGAAGCATCCTGGGTTTATCTGTGAAGCTTAAAGTCCCAGCCCTAGCAATGGCAGTGCTCCCATAGCAGAGCAGCTTCCTCGGGAGACATGGGGGCTGTAGCAGCGGCAGCACCTGCCCCAGTCCTCTGTGTGCTTTCTACAAAGACAGCCAAGGGGAGGGGCTCACACTCAGCTCAACAGGCTTGAAGCCTTGGAACATGAGAATGTGGGTTCAGACTCTGATTCTGATTCTAACCTATCATTTTGAGCAAGTCCCCTTATTTGAGGATACTTTGTGAGAAGCAGGGGAGTACTTGGGTCTGCCCACAAGATCAGGACCTACTGAAAAGATTCTCTCCACAGCATGCTGGTTTCAAGGGCAGCCATTTGCCAGGAAATCTTGCTTTCTCTTTTATTATAACCTTATTAATTGATACTAACTAGCATCATATACTATGCAGTAACTATATCTGTATATATGTATATTGTGGGTTACAGAATGGCTACAAAGGGTTAAAGAGACAAGAGTTCAAGAGGCTTCAGAATATGCCAGGTAGGACTGTAAATGGAGTTTGTTGATAAGATAGGGGACAGAAACCAGCTATGGGTAGAGGAAAAGGTACCAGGGGTAGGTGACTGTCATGGGTCTGAGAAGACACTGTAGAGTTCAGCCCAACTGCAAATGTTGGAGGGAAGGAGTGACTGAGTCCAGATGAAGGAATGTGTGCATAGATGGACAGAGGTCCAGATGGACAAACAGAAGGGCACCAGTAGCCACCAGCATTAGTCCTGCTCCCCACATTCTTGCATAGTAGTCAACACCCCTTACCTCCTGCTTCCTGGTAAATACAAAGTGAGAGCACACTCACCCCTAAGGAAGTCCTTGTCACCTGTATCTCCTGTTTCACTCACTACTGTGTCTGCTGCTGCCTGACTCGCCAGCAGCTTCCTCTGGGCCCCTAATTGGTCTCTTGGCTCTTAGCCCTTCAGGCCATTCTCAAACGGCTTCCATTCCAACCCTGTTAAGATTTCTGTCACCCACTGTCCCCACCACTCTCAAAGTAAGAGTCTTTGGCTAGTACACAATGAACAGAGCCTCCATCCCTCTTCCACCCAGACTCTCTTGTCATCTCGGTCAAACATCTCCTAGAGTAAATAAATTCCCAGGCCTAGTTTCTCTGGTGTGATTTTAAAACACCCACACGCTTCTGCAGTCTCAATTCACAGCAATACATTTGTGTGCGGCAGCCTTTCCACTCCCAGGAACGAGCCACTTAAGGCTCTGATGCATGGGTAGTGTTGGAGAGAAGCCGCTGTTTGCATGGCTGCCATCTTAGACACCCCAATGCTCTCTACCACCTGAATCCTTGCAGCTGCGTGTTTCTCTGCACACCCATTCCATCTTTCCCATAGTTTCAGATCACGGGATGTTCTCTGGGCATCAGGTTGAGCCGAAACTATCTGCCCTGAATGTTCTAGCGGTTCTCCCCGTTTCACTCCTCCCTGCAGCACACAACTCTGCCTCTGGTGCCTCGCTTTCCCCTTACCAGTGTATACAGTGACAGCCCTCTCCCACATACACTTAGCGTAACAGGCCAGAAATCTGTTCCATGAAGGAACTCATGATCCACACAGCGCGAGCACTTAATGGACAAACTACTTCGAATTCAGTTCCATAAAAGGGAAGCATGCTCCCATTTTTTAAGAGCCTTCTTTTTATCTCGACGCTCGGCAGCCAGCACTGCCAGAGGTTTATGCTCCAAACCACTGCCTTTATGCTCTCCTCTGTCACCCACTCTGCCTCCCACAATGCTTCAATTTGCAACTTCACCTTATCATGGCATTTATTTCCCAGGCTCCCAGTGACTCCTTGACTGTTAAATCCTATGGGCACTCCGTGGGCTTTAATGGACTGAGCGGATCTACAACATTTGCTAGTAAAGAGCTAACCCTCTGAAACTGCCTTCCTGGGACTCACGATTAGCTGCCTGTCCTAGCCCATTCCAATGCCCTTCACGTCTTTGTAGAATCCCACCTCACTCTACACCAAATCAGACCGCACCAATAGCTCTCCAGGCAGGAACTACGGAGTCCTGCTTGTCTCGAGATAAGTAGGTGAAGCACTCCTAGGAAGAATCTCTCTTCAGAGGGAAAAGCCCACAAGGAGAGATCATCTCTTTTTCCTTGTGCATTGCCATGGTGGGTGTGGACATGCTTGTTGTACATTGAGCAATTAACTGCTCTAAAATTAATGTGGTATAGTTATTAGTTCTCAAGTGCCTGCAGTCTGGGCTGGACACAGATTGGAGGTTTACCCATCCCATGTGCCATTGTCTGGGGAATGAGACACCCAAGATGACTTCTTTGATCACATTTCCTGTGCCTCAGTTATATAGCTAAGGGCTGGACCAAGTTCCCATGCAGCCTCTCCACATCGCTATCTCTAGCTTTACAGAGCACCAGGACTTTAAGGTAGTCAGACTTTTTATCTGGTTGCCTCCTTCCAAAATGGAAGATGCAGAAGTGGGCAATCCTTTTAAGATGTGGGCCAGAAATGCTACTAAACCAATTTTGCCTGCATTTTCCTAAGCAAGCCAAAGTGGGAGGAAACCTTGATCTCTAGGGAAAGGGAAGTGAACAAGGGTTGTCTCCATGAAAAGTGGTAGATGTCTGTGTAGAGTGAAGAGACGGCCATTTTTGAAAACCACATGCCAATCACAGAGAAGTTAATCCAAGTCTCTGTTCCCTAACCTTGTTCTGTAACTCACTGAGTAATGTGGTTTATATCTGCCTCTGAAATCCTTACACGACATAACACAAGCTCTGTAACCCATGCTATTTCATTAGAATGCTTACATCCTAATCCATGATATCCTGGAGTCTCCATTATAACTGAAGCTTCCCACAGACACTCTCAGAACTTTACAGTGACTCCCTCCGCCACACAGTGCCTGAGCTCAGCTCTTCTCCATGAAGCCCTCAACTTTCCATCTGTCATACCTTCAAAGCCATTCCGCATAAGTAATTACAGCACTGCAATTTCTGCTGCCAGTTTGACTGAGTACCTCTCAATCTACCAACCCTAACCAAAGATAAGATGTATAGATAGAAATATATTATGCCAGCACATGCTATAATATAACCCATAAATATGCATTGAAATGCTGTTTTATAAAGAGTGAGTGTAATTAAGAACTGAATAAAGAAAGGGTGCTTTCATACAGATCATCATCTTAAAAGGATAATTGTGTATGACCGCACTGTTAACTCTTGCCCTGGAATTAGATGTGTCTTGTGGACAATCTACTTAGATGACAAGTTACACAGTTTGAATGGTAACACTGAGTTTCTTTATGTTTGTTTCCTTACATACAAAATAGCAATAATAATGTTATAAGTATATACATTTTATATATGCTAAGATAATTGCTAGAGAGTACTTGGTATTTACCAGAAAATCATAGCTTGTTCTTTAGGGACTATAAGCTGATATCTACTGGGACCCGATGGGTGAGACCTGACACTGTACAATGTGTGTTGTTTTCTGGTTCTCATGGATACAAATACATTAAGTATAGGCATATATTTTTCTCGACCTACTTTAATAAGGATTGAATCTCCCCTAAACAAACCACCCACCCCAGATAATGGAAAGGAAAGGTTTGTAGGATAAAAGGGTATTGGACCTGTTTCGAAATAGTTCTCTGGAACAATTCCATTCTCCACTGTTCTCAGTCCAGTCCATTAGCAAACATGAAACACAAATCAGAAGCTGAAGTTCAGTCCACTCAGCAGATAGCACACAGAACAGTGAGGGTAGTTCAACCCAAAAGGAACCAAGAGGCTCGCCAACCGGCCTGAGTTGGAGGAAGCAGCCGGAAGCCACAGGAATCTCCTAAGTTCTTTTCTATTAAGTTACCCCAAGCAAAACTCGGCAACCAGCGTAAGGCAAATACAGGCATGCCATCCACAAAGACTAGTGATGCAGAGCAAGGCAGCCCAGTGCTTGAGTTCCCACTGTCTGTGGGGCCATATTTATATTCTCCATATTTATATTTATGCATACTTATACTATGCCTCCTTTCACGTGTATCTGCTTCAGCAAAACATTCTTTCACCTGTCTATCCCAGCAAAACATCATTATAACCGGAGTCTCCAAAGACACCAAAAATTTCCTCTTTAATTAAGACTAACTGATTAGAAACTATCTTCCTATATTACATACATCAGACTTGATTGCACATCTGGACCTCATGGCAGTGAGACCAGTCTGGTCAGTAAGCTGTGATCGTTACCTCAGGCTAAATATCGAATCGCTGACATGAGATCTTCCTCTAGAGCTCTCATCCTGGAGACAAAATACATTAAACATGATGACAGGAAGACACCAGAGCAAAGACAGGGGTCGGGCTTCCCTGCTTCCCCCAGGGTTCAGGCTCCCCTGCTCCCCACAGTGGACCGGTGGCTTGAATGAAGAATAAGATGCTCAGTGTTACCCTGTGGAGCTTCAGGGTCTTTAATTACGGCAGTATTCTTACCCCTCTTGACTGATGTGCAGCTTCCTTGCATTTTATTACTCCCCAGAATTATTTTACAGATGGGCGGACAGAACTAAGGATGCAAAAGTGATTTCCCCGTGGCCTCCCAGCAAGTCAGCAGTAGGGTCTGGGCTCATTTTTCCCTTTACATTTTCATTAGACTTCAAGACTCTTTTTCCCATATGTCACATTCTCCTGTCTAACAAATAAAGCCAGTCCAAACTCAATTCTCTGAGCTTAGCGTTGTCCAAACAAATTCTAACCGATCTCACAAACCTTGAATTTTTACTTAATCTATTTCATGTGTCAGCTCACATTTATATATTCTCTAGCATTGGTTCTATGATGTTTCCATAAGAGAACTATTGCTTTAAGAAAAAGAAAGGCCTCAAGAGGACAGTGCTTACTAACAACTCTATTTATTCTTCCCCCAAGCACCCCATGCAATGCAGACTCCACATTATTCTGCATGGAGAAAGAACTTTTCCCGGTGCTGAGAAGATAGCTCAGTGCTTAAGAGCTCCTGCTAATCTTGTTGAAGAGAAAGCTTTTGTTCCCAACACCCACACAGTGTCTCATGATGGCCTTTACCTACAGAGTGGTCTATGAAATTCCATTCCCTTATGTATGCTCCTTGGTCATTGTACACACATGGTATATATTCATACATATAGACAAAATACCCATACACATAAAATAAAAATAAATCTTTTTTTAAAATTATTTTTTCTAAACAATATCAAGTTTCTAAAAAATTATTACTTCATTTCTTTCTAGTAATTACAGCTAAATATTCTCATCTTTCTGTCTGTATGGTTTCTTTTCCTGATTATCCTGCTTGACCTATGTCAACTGATCATAGATGAGTTATCTGGGAAGAAAATTGATAAATTCCCCCAATGAGATTGGCTTTTAGATAAATTGTGGGACATTTATTATTATTATTATTATTATTATTATTATTATTATTATTATTGATTTAGGGGGTGTGCATATTTTAATCTTCAAGGAGGTGGTTTTCAGATGTATAAAAAGGAAAACTGAACAATTTGTGAGGAGCCAGATATAAGCAGTGTTCCTCCATCCTCTACTTCAGGTCTTGTCTCTAGCTCTTTGCCTTGGGCTCCTGCCTTGTCTTCCCTTAATGGTGATTAAGATATGTAAGCCAAATGAGCACTTTCTTCCTCAGCTTCTGTCACTGTCTTATAGCAATGTTGTACTGGCTGATTTTGTGTCAACTTTACACAAGCTGAGTTATCACAGAGAAAGGAGCCTCAGTTGGGGAAATCCCTCCATGGGATCCAGCTGTATGGCATTTTCTCAACTAGTGATCAAGGGGGAAGGGCCCAGCCCATTGTGGGTGGTGCCATTCCTAGGCTGGTAGACCTGGGTTCTATAAGAAAGCAGGCTGAGCAAGCCAAGGGAAGCAAGCCAGTAAGTGACATCTCTCCATGGCCTCTGCATCAGCTCCTGCTTCCTGACCTGCTTGAGTTCCAGTCCTGACTTCCTTTGGTGATGAACAGCAGTGTGGAAGTGTAAGCTGAATAACCCTTTCCTCTCAAACTTGCTTCTTGGTCATGATGTTTTGTGCAGGAATATGTAAATGTGAATCCAAACTAAGACATTGATCTTGACTAAACAAAGTGGTGATGATGAGGACCACATCTCAATGCTTTGATAGCCCTGAATTTGCCATGAGCGCTAAACCACTTTCTAAGAGCAGGTGGCACTTTCATATTGAGTTACAGAGGAGTAAGTTATAAAATAGACTTATAGGTCTCTCCACTTACACTTTCTACCTTTTCTATGAGAATAAATATGAAGGAATGTGATGTGACTAATGAATCTCTGCCTTTTTGCCCATAAAGATTTGCATACCAAGCTTTTGTTCTGTTATCAGCAAATCAAATTGCTTGGCTACCCACATGTTTCATAGAAGTCATTAATGTTCTCTCTGCAATGATAATACAAAAGTAAAATGTATTTATGAAGAAAGCTGGATTTTAATATCTTTGTTTTCATGTTTACATGAAAAAGGGCACCATGGGATGTTCAGAGAATCTCAGACAACACAGAAAATCTGCAGAGCAATCTCGGGGCCCTGGCCCTTCTGCTCTCTCTGATCAGCAGGTGATATGTACACAACAAATGTGGGTAGAAGCACAGTAAGTCATTCTTTAATCTTAGAATACTCATATGGTATCTCTGCATTTGTGAAGCAGAAAGTAGTTGAGCTGGAGATGTACATTTGTAGTTCAGAATGCTTACTGCTCTTCCAGAAGAGAGGACCTGAGTTGAGTTTCCAGACTCCCTGTTATGTAGCTCACAATTGGTAATAACTCTTTCTTCAAGGGCTCCAATATCCTCTTGCCTCTATGGGCACCTGCATACATGTAGCATACACACATGTACATACATCTGAATATAAATAAAAATTAAAAATGGATCTTTAAAAATGTGTAAAAGAAGTCTCTATGTACAATCTTTCTTTTGTCCTTTCCTCTTTCCCCCTCCTTCCTTGCTTCTTTCTTCCTATTTCTGAAACAGGGTCTTGTATCCCTGACTGGCCTTCAATTGGCTAAGCACCCAAGGATAATATAAAATATCTGATCTTTCTGCATCTATCTCCCCAGTGTTTAGACAACAGTCATGTAGCTAGAATGCCTAATGTATTTAGTGTTGTGATTAAAACGAACATTCTGTGCATGCCAGACTAACACTATATTGAGTGAGCTACACCCTAAGCTCAGGAAGCTCTTCTTAGTAATCAAATGAGTCAAAGAAAGTAAAAGCATTTTGAAAATCTCAAAAGTGATGAAAACACAATACATTATTGTTTTCAGACTCTAAATTATTTGAGAAGGAGCCAGAGGAGAGTGTATGATGTATGATTATGTGTTCTACATAGATGAGTAAAAAATTATGTGAAAAAAATACCTACAAAGACAGAAGCATGTTTTATTAAAGCACAGGAATTCCCCAAAAAGAGTCCTCCATAGAATAAATCATATATCCACTCTTCAGAAACACACATATCACCATTGATGATAATGATGTCTTTGTTGACATTGTTATTGATGATGATGATATCATTGTTGTTCTTGATGATGCCACTGTTGTTTTTGTTGTTGTTGGTGGTGGGGGCTATTGGTAGTAGTGGTTCAATGAGAAAGGTCTATAATAGATTTATGTATTTGAACACTAAGTTCCATTTTAGTGGTAATGTTTTGGGGGATAAAGAACCTTTAGGAGGTAGAGACTTGCTGTAGTAAGTACATCCCTGTGAATGGGCTTTGACATTTCAGAGCCTCACCCCACTTCTAGTTTATTCTCTCTGCTACCTATGTGCAGTTGGGATAAAATCAGTCAGCTTCTTGTTTCTGCTACTGTACCTTTTCTACCATTATGGAAATACATCCTTCTGGAATCATAAAACAAAATAAATTCTTCCTCACATTGCTTTTGGTCAAGATGTTTTGTCAGAGCCAAATAATGTAATTAACTATAATAGGTAGCCAACAAATTTTCTAAATACCTGTCAAGTTAATCAGTGTTGGAAAATATAGAGAAGTTGGGGGGGGGGGAATTCAGATGGAATCTTATTATGGAATGTGATACACACCTGTATTATTCAGGGTTCTAGAGAAACAGAACTACTACCGGCAGTAGCTGGTAAGTGATTCTAATAAATCAAAGAGAGAGAGATATTACACACACACACACACACACACACACACACACACACACACACAAGCACTCACATTTGGGGAGGATATACACCATCTATATGATATTTATTAGAATTACAGCTGTGGTCTAGCTAATCCAACAATGGCCATCTACTGAAGGAAGGTCAAAGACATTGTTGTAGTTGTTCATTCCAAGATGCTGGATGTTTCAGCTGATGTTCACTATATGCCAGAACCCTAAATAAGTAGGCTGCAGTGCCAGTGAAGGAATGGACTCCCCAGTGAGAGCAACAGCAAGAGTAAACAGGCAAAGAGCAAAACCTTTTGTCCATGTCCTCAAATAGTCTTCCAGCAGAAGGTATGGCCCAGATGAAAGATGGGCCTTCACACCCAAAATGATCTGGTTTAAAAGTATGTTATTTCCTACCTCAAAGATTGATAGTACAAGTAGGTCTTCCCACTTCAAATTAAGCAAAACCCCCCTCATAAGTGTGCTCCTCAAGTTTTGGTTTATAGTTAATTTCCAGTGCAGTCAAGTTGACAACTGAAAGTAGCCATCACACCTCAGAGAAGGATGCCATCACTGAGGAAGGAAGAGGCACGCAGAACTACCCATCTAAGTACTCAAAATCTGTTCTAAAAATGGGAACATTTCTTCGACAAAGATGGGAATTTCTCTGGACACATTTAATTTCAGCAGACATCAAGTTTATAAAGTAACCATTGAGAAATATAATTTTTCAGTAGCTCTATGGCTATAATAAGAATAAAATTATGGACATAGCCTAGTTAATAGAGTGTTTACCTGCCTGAAGTATAAACTGGGCATGGTGTCTCATGCCTCTTAATCCCAGCAGTTGGAAATTAAATGTGGGAGGAGTAGAAGTTAAAGGTTATCTTTAGATTCATAGGCAGTTTGAGGTCAGCCTTGGCTATATAGTACCATGCAAAGGAAGGAGGGGGGGGGATCTGTTTCACTCCCATGCACTTTCCTAATTAAATCCTTGTTTTTGAGAAAATATAGATGCCCCAACTCCAAGTTCTCTCCATGGGATAATTTAAAATGTAAAGAAAGAAAGAGAGCAATTAAATAGATGAGTAGTGGGAAGAGAAAGAGCAGAAAGAGATGGAAGGATTCACCCACACAGGTACGGAGCTTGGCAAGCCCTGAGACTGCATGACTGAGTCAGCAAGCTAAATTCCCTGAAGAGCTGAAAATACAGTCCAGGGCTACAGTCTAACAGACTTCTAACCAAGACAAGTCAAAATCTCGACTGGAGAGTGAAAGGAGAAAGTTAATTTCCTTGTGTTAAGGCCATCAAGCAAAAAGAATCCTCTTACTTGAGGGAAAGTGATCAGTCTTTATTGACCTCGAAGTGATTGGACAAGGCACCTAACATTGGGGAGGATCATAAACTATCACTGTGAGAAATATTACAGCATATCACACTTGAGAAAACCACAGAACTTCATTCAGGACAGGGAGGATGAGAGACCATCACACTAAGGACTATGCCTTGTCATTCTGAGAAGGAAATTAGCTCACCACTCTGAGGAGGACCTTCATCTGTCACTATGAGGAAGATAATAACCAATCTCTATGGGAAGGCTATAGCTCCTTCTGGGAAACACATGCACTCATTATATTTATGTCACTCATTTTACAAGTTTAAGGGTTAACTGAATTCAAAGCATCTTCAGAGTATTATCCAGAATATCATGAACTGTATATTTGGGCCACTGTGGCCTAGTCAAGATGGCACATAAAAATAACTGTATTGTAGTAGCTTTGAGGATATAGGCCAATGCCCAGGTTTTCTGAAACAAGTCATTGGGCCATTTTCATTGGGTGTAGTTTCAAATGGCCCAGCTTTGAGCATAAACATTACACAGGTTGAGACTGGGGAGGAGACTAAATGTTCTTATTATAAGATTCACTATAGGCTCTGTGTCTCTTAGAAGGGAAACAGCTCACCTTACCTATAAGTTCTAGACCCCAAGAACAAGACCTACTATTCACACATAAAACTGATAAGAACACCAGAAAATCAGAAGAGAACTCATCCATGAGGGAAGGGAATCTGGTTCTTGTATTTGTGTTTAACATGTACATCAATTCCTACTTTCTAAGCTTTCTCATCCACTTCCAAAACCCAATTACCCTTCTTGAGTAAGAAGCCATGTATACTCTAATAAGAATCTCTTCGGTCTGTAGTGGATCCTCAGGTCTGGAAGGTACCTATGGCCACATAGCACAGGGAATTAAGTTAGCTTCCTGTCCCTGTGGTAATAGAGGTACCTTCTTCAAGGCTCATCTCGGGTTTAACTACTTCAGGTGCTTCTCTCTACTTACTGGTAAAGGTCAACCCTTCTTGATGTTACCTCTCAGCCCTCTCCTGAACACCCAACTGTGAAAATGATCCCCACTCTCTCCACTTTTCCCCCAAGTTTTATTGTTTTTAAACAGAACAGATCCAGAAATGACTTCATTTTTGTACATGTGTACTCATGAATGCCTTCCCCATGTCTAAAGACAAAGGGCTCCTTTTTCTTAATGAAAGTGGTCACCCATTCTCCCATTATTTCTTTAACTCTCTCCTCTGCAGGCATTCTACCTGCACCCACATCCAGCTGATTAAATTACCCCAGAGTCCACAGATACTGTTTATTCTTTTGAGTCTTTTCTTTCAAGTCTCATTTGCACAAACTCTATTGCAGAGTGTTGCATGTCTGAAACCCTCTGGGGCATATCTTATACTGTACTAATCCCATTACGTGTATTTTGCATTTCAGATGTGGTAGTTTTCATCTCTAGGAATTTGATTTCTGTTTGTAAAATAACTACGATGCTTCTCCTTAGCTTCTGAATTTGTAAAGTAGCATAAGGCAAATGGTCACTGCTCATTCTGTTAATTCTAACAAAAGTGTCTCTTCTGGGCTTTTTCAATTGACTGTGATTGCTGTTGTAAACTGATTTTTCTGCTTTGTGTTTATTAATCTCCCATGGATGTCAGGCTTTGCTGTGTGTTAAATATGTTGGTACTTTTATAGTGTTAATCTGTCTACTGTCAAGGTACCTGAACTGTAATTAACCTTTAAAGATTTTTGCTTTGTCTTGAGATTTTATTGTTCATGATAAGATTAGGGAATAACTATCCCAGATGCAAAGGAATAACCCTTTAAAATACTATATCCACCACAGCATTAACTGAAGTGACCCAGTCTTTTGGGGGAGGTGGGCAGTTAGTCTAGCCCAGGTACTGGGTGAGCCCTGGGCATTGTGCCCTCCAGTCTCTATCCTAGCCTTGGCGGATTGCTCATATGTCTGTGTTGAATGTCCCTCCTGCTGTGTCTTGATTGCTCCCTCTACATAGCCATTTTACTTCAAAAAATTCCCAAGAAAATTCTCACCTCACCATGGGAACTCTTGTTATTTCTTTCAGTTCAGGAAGTTAGCTGTTTTAACAGCTACTCTCTCTGTGTTCAGGTATCACAAGGCAAGAATTCAGGACAACTTCCATCTGTCAGGATTTCTCTTCCCCAGTCTCCAATGTGAAATAGTTAAAAACCACTTTCTTAAAGTCCTGGGAAGAATAAAAAGACAATTTCTATTAAACCATCTGAACCCAAAGCAGATCTCACAGCCTCAGACAGTCACCTTAAAAGTATCTGTGAGCAAACCACAAACTTTGCTCTTTAAGGTATATAATTCTCTGGTTTTCAGCTCATTCAAAATAACATTATTATATATTGACTTCTAATTACAAAATTTATTTTTTGCCCACTAGAGGTTTTTTTCTGATTTTTATCCATCCTCCTGCAGTACCTAAAACCTAATCACCTACTTTCTGACTCTATAGATTTTTCTGTTCTAGACATGTCATATAACTTGGCTCATATGATGTGTTCTTTTATGTTTTCTTTTGGCATATAGTTAAAGCTAAAAGTTAGCAACTTCCTGGCTATATAAAATGTAACTGTGGGACTAGAGAGATGGCTTAGGGGATTACCAAACATTTGCTGTTTTACAAAAGACTTGGGCTCAGTTTCCAGCACCATCATGGCAGCTCACAGCCACCAGTCCCAGGACTCCTTCTCTCTTCTTGTTGTAGGCTTTCCAATCAGGGAAACGGGACACCAAGGCTCTTGTGGTAGCACATGCTCTGAAATAATTTTTTTCAACAAAGGTAGAAAAACTCTAAACATAGTGTGGGCATGTGTGGGGAGGTGGGTTTTTGTCTGTCGTATAGAGTGATTTACATTCGGATTGGGTATTTGGAACTACTGGACACTGAAACTTAGAAAAAGCTGGAATAAAGGAAGGTTGTGGAAAAATCTGTTGAAATCACATAGATAATGAAATCACACATATTGTCACTGACTGCTTAGCCTGTGTAGTTGTTTCCTGATTGTTTCCTTGGCTCTGGGGGCTCCTCTGACCACCTCAAGCACCAGGAACGCACTTGGAACAATGCAGCAGAAACTAGAAAATTCAGTGAATCTGTGTATTTAAGGAAATCTTTTTCAAATCAAAGATGCTCATAAACAAACTAAATAGATCCTCATTGGACCTACATGGGAAACAGAAGAGATCTTTTGTAGACATACATACAAGCAAACAGAGATAAAAAACAGTCCTTTGCAGAAGAGCCATTAATCAAGCAAAAAGCAAACAACCACAAACAGCAAGAAAAGTATACACTGGGTCTAGGAAGATCCAACTCCCAGCCTTGCTTATGACATCATGCAAAATTTGGTTTCAACAAGGAGCCACGCAAAACAAAAAACAAGTGAGGAGAAATCCCAGCATCAGCCAGGAGGGACCACTGTCACCCACCCTGAGTATCTGTGAGTGCATGCATAGCCTTCCTCATGTTTACAGTTTTGTGCATGTGTTTCTAATCCCCAGGAGAATGTCAGAGCTCCATAAAGCCTATCTGACAGATTATTTTCTAGATTTGCTGGTAATGAAGGCATTTTTCTAATGTTTGTTCATCTCCCATCTGCAGCTTCCTGAAAAGGCATCTGTAAATTGCCTCTGAACATTTCTGACAGATGTCCCCTGAGGAAAAGGCTTGCATCCCTGGACCAACTCTAAATCAGATGGTCAAATGAAATAAGCATCTAAGTCCAAGGGCTGTCTCTCAGGAGCTTACAGATCATAACAAATGTTGTCAGTCTCCTGGGAATGAGGCTTTGAATGACTTTAAGCCTAGTTT
Source organism: Micromys minutus (assembly GCF_963924665.1). NCBI lineage: Eukaryota > Metazoa > Chordata > Mammalia > Rodentia > Muridae > Micromys > Micromys minutus. Next base: position 9,101,571 of record NC_137958.1, read on the forward strand.
GTTCAGTCCCATGGCTTGCTTCCACCAGAACTGGGTTACTGGTCTTCAAAACTGTCTCTAGCATGGAGAGAGAGAGAGAGAGAGAGAGAGAGAGAGAGAGAGAGAGAGAGAGAGAGAGAGAGAGAGAGAGAGAGAGAGAGAAGATTGGAGGGATGGAGTAAACAGAAACATCACAGAACTGGATGGTTTTTGCTTAGAATCATCTATTTTCTTTTTCTCCTGGGATTCCCACTAGGACTTTGGCTAGCTTCCTAGTGTTCTATAAATGTGGATATGTTTTGCCACTCCCTGCCATCTCTCCTACACAGCATTTTGAGAATCAATTCTGAGAATATTGAGCATAGAACGCATCATCCTAATTACAAAGTAAGTATTTAAAATGAATCAGACTCTCTTAAAATACTGGTTTTTAAAAGGAATGTAAAGTTGGGTAGGTTGAGAAGTAGAATCAGATCCAGGGGAGCTGGGGGCAGAAAGTGAACATAACCAAAATATGCTGTACCAAACTCTTAAAAAATTAATAAAAATATAATTTCAAAAATTTTGCTGTATACATGTGCAGTATATAAATATATAAATATATGTTATATAACATATGTTGTATATATATGTAATCTAATTATTGTTTATGTTTTAATGGATCTTAATTTCAAGGCTGGAACTACAGACAGGCACTCACTAGAATATATGAATGTGATGGTTAATTTTGACAGTCAGTCTGATTAAGAGCCTGCTAAGAGTACACAGCTCTGTGTCTGCCGAGTCCCTCCTCCAGTCAGTTCTTTTCAATTACCCTGGCTTTTGATGCATGCAGACCAACTAACCTGCTGTCCACTTCACCATTAGTACATCCAGAACATCCCTGGACAATCTTCTAAAACCAAGCATTCTTTTACCAAACTTCATATTAAGACAGAAAGCAATCATCTTTGCCAACTAGGGAAATACAAATTAAATTCACACTGAGTTTCTATCTCACCCTGGTTAGAGTTGAAATCAAAACAAATTATGAAATCACATTGGAGAAAGTACGGCGTGGGGTGGTAATGTGATATCTATGCACAAGGATTTAATGCTAGTGAGGATGTGTGAGAAGGTGAGTTAGAATGGTTCTTGATGGGAAGGCATGCAGATGCTCCTCAAACAACAGACCTACCATCTGACTCAGTTGTCTGTCTCCTTGGGAGGTGAGCAGATGGCATGGAGTATCAGTAGTGGAAAAATAACAAAATGTCATTTATAGGAAAATAGAATTAGAAGTCATGTTATGTGAACTAAGGAGAGCCATCATATCATGTGTGAAAACTAGGGGGAAAAGGGTAATATAAAGACAACATAAATATAACCAAAGATATATAAGAAAAAGATAGGGTGGCCAGAGGAGAAGGGAACAGAGGAAAACTGGGAGGGAGAGGATGGGAGCAAGGATTCTGTGTGTATGGAAATGAAACGGATCTGTGTGAAATTAAAATCTACAAAGGAGAAAGAACCACGCCTGCTGGGTGGCCAGGTTTTGACACTAGTTCCACACAGTGACATCCATCTCCCCTGGTCCCAGCAATGCATCTTGGAAAGTGGGACCTTTAATAAGGTTGTATTTCCTTTGGGAGACTTTTAGACTACTGAGACCAAGTGTTTCAAAAGAATTGTTTAACTTGGCATTCAGCTAGCCACATGTCCTCAAGAGCAGCTAAAAGGAGGAACATCTCTCCTCCTCAAACAACAGAGTCTTACTTTAACATGGAAATCAATGCTCTGCATGTGGCCTATTCCTCATTTTCTTCCCTCCCCCCAGCTTCATCCCAATGACAACCCTGGTTTTTCATACCCTTCTCCTCCTGTAACCCCAGTGGGAAGGAGCTTCTCATTTTCTTATTTACTAGAAAGTAAAACTTCCCTCAGGAGATGGAAATGGAATTTTTCAGTTGAAGTCACTGCTGTTCCACTAATATTCCAAGGGAAGTAAACCTGTCCATGCATGAGCAGTCTACAATCTTGTCCCAAGTCTACTCAAATATGTTTAACATTCTACAAACCTGGAGAGAAATGAGTACCTATTTTACCTCCTCATGTAGAACTTTAATGCCTATAAACTGTGGGCTGTGTCTTCCGGCCCTCCTCCCCACTAAAGAAACAATTGCATTTTAGATAAGAAACTGCTTATAACCTGGAGCTGGGACATCTACCTGCAGGTTAGCACAGGATGTTCACCCCGGGATTAGTAATGATTAGCCAAATTTCTGATGCGCTCAGATTAGGGTTGAAATAGTCATTAAATACAATAAGCTACTACTGAGCTTTCTTGATTTATTTGCAAGTGTGTGTGTGTTGTTTGCTGATGATAGTGTCTGTGGCTTCTCTCTCTTCCTCAAAGGAACCCAATAACTAAAGGAAGTTGAGGAGTGACTGTTTTAAATAATTTAAGATGATAAATTATTTATTCAATTCTTCAGGCCTGCTTGCTGGAATCGAATTATGTACAAAGCTTCAGCACATTTTGGGAAAGAAATCACCTGCTTCTTCTCTCTCTTCTAGAAGCTGTTTGGGCCTCTCTTACAGGAATGGGCCCTCCACCCTCACCCCCACCCCCACCCCTGACTTTGATTACTTTCAGCCTTTCCTAGAGGGGCTTCAGTTTTCTACCAAGTGACTCTCCATGAATAGCAGACAGGAGTAAATCTACTGAGCCACAGAGGGTATGTTCCCTTGGAGCAGAACATGGCACTTAGTAGGGTTTGTGGTTAAAATTGGTAGTCAAGTTGACAACTTACAGAGCCACCTAAGAGATGGACTTCTTCTGGGGACATCTGAGGGACATTATTAGGTTGGATTAATTATTGGGAGACCCACTCTGGATGTGGCTAACCTCCTTCCATGTCATATTGCCCAGATGGCATGAAAAAGAAGCAGGAGCTGAACTGTATCTTTGGCCTCTGCTTCCTGACTGTGGATGCAATATGACCAGATGCCTCAGACTCTTTTTCCTTAAAATGTTTTCACTGGGCTCAATAGGCAGAGGTGAGGGACTAGGCGTTCAAACAGATCCCTGACAGGCAGGTAGGGAATGGAGCTATAGATCAATAATAAAGAGGGAACATAGGCTTTTCCCTCATCTTTCTGACTTGAAGCAAAGGCCTGGGAGCTCTCTCTGTCTCTAGTAGAGCTGGCTATCTATCTACTGACCAATTCAGGCTGGTCACATAAGCTCAGGGCCAGCCTTGAACATGTCACCCAAATGTATGGGCCTATCAGCTTCCCTTTATTGGTCTAAACTGACCAACCCTAAATTAGGAAAGGAGACCCGCTCTAGTCCACCAAAGACCCCCAAAAGCCCCAGGTCCTCAAGATTTCTGTTTCCCAGGTCCCCTACTCTACTCTGCAGGATGTTTTTCTTTTTGTGTATCTTGTTTCTCCTGCCCCCTCTGTGTGTGTGTGTGTGTGTGTGTGTGTGTGCGCACGTGTGCATTTTCTTCAATAGACAGGTGTCTATTGACTCAGTTGTGGTGTCTGCCTCTCTTCATTCTGTCTGTCTCTTCATTCTGTCTGTCTCTTCTTTTCTCACTGTCTGTCTCTGTGTGTGTGTGTCTGTATGTATGTATGCACGTTTGTGCATGAGTCTGTGTCTATGTGTGGTGAGTGTGTGTCTATGTGCACATCCCTTATTTAATATAAATGCAGTCCATCTATGGACCCTGCTTCCCATGCGTATGAGCATGTGCAGACATGTGTGCCCCTTCCCCTTTAATGAAAGTGCATTCTAACTGTTGAGTCTGCCACCATGTGCCAGTCTGTGTGTCTGGCCCTGCCCCTCAAGTCCCCTGGTGTATCCACCCATGTGTGCCCCTTCCTCTTTCATAGAAGTCTGTTCCATCTGTTGATTCTGAGGCTGTGTGTGTCAACTTCACTGCTGCTTGTATTGTGCTTCAGATCTCCTTTCCTGCCTTCTAAGCATTTGATAGGCACAGAATCAAACCCAACCTTTATCTATAGATGGTAAGAGAGGCCCATGCAGTCCACACCAGCTAAGCCTAAGCATCAGAGGTTAGTCCCCAGGACCCTTCTGGTGAAAAGAGAGAACTGACACCTGACAATTGTCCTCTGACCATGTGCACCATGGCATACCACACACACACACAAACACACATACACACACGCACATAAACACACATGGGGGGCAGACAGACAGACAGACAGAATAAATACATGTTAAACAAATAAAATGTGTTTTTTAAAGCAGCTTTGTCAGATGTGTTGTTATAGCAGGGACAAAAGCAACTGATGCAGATGTTCTCCAAAACATACACAGGTGGTTCCAACTGATGCAGATGTTCTCCAAAACATACACAGGTGGTTCCAACACACACGTGCCCTGAAGAAACCCACAGTTTGATCAGTAAGACCCAGGAGCGCTTTAAAGTCTGACATTCTTTCCTAGGTAAGGCAACCACACACTTGATCAGAAGGTCCACAGAACATTCTCTGAAGCATCATCACTTATGAAATGTTTGGAGGAGGTGTAAGCCACTCCCAGCTTGTCAGATTCCAGGTAACTAATTACAAGTTTTCTTCCCAGTGCAGCAGTAGAAAATTAAAGAACATTTCTAGTACCTTTGCTGCAGCTGCAGTAAGATCACAAGAGAGTGAAGGACAAAGGGGCAGAGGTCTGTTTACACTCTACACCAGTGCCTTGACATCCCAGTCAGCCCTTTGTACTGCACCCTGGAGGTCACCATTAAAATAACAACAATCAGAATAAGGAACTGGTGCTTTACCAGGTTTTGTCTAACAGGTTTGCCTCTGTGAGCATAAAATAGAACACAGTGATCATAATTCAGTGTCTTCAGTCCTAGCTGAGGCAAGGGGACCGCTTGAAAGTAGGAATTGAGAAGCAGGCTGGTTAATGTGGTAAAACCTTGTCTTTTATTTGAATGTAATAAAAGGATTGGAAGCTACATATCCCAGCTGGGAGATGTCACCCTCAGTGGCGGGGACAAGAATGAAAGGACATTGAGCACCAGAGCAAAGGAAGTGCTGCCAAAAGGGGCAATGGACACAAGCAAAGACACTCTCTGCATCAGTCACTCTGGGCTTCTGTCTCCAGGTCATCTGCACTGTGGAACCCAGGCCTAAGAGTAATTTCCAGGTGAAGAATAAGGTATGTCTTAGCTCTTTCCCATCTGTGCATGGACCTAAGCAGACATTTGGGCTGTGGCTCAGTAACTGTCTCCTGCCTTGAATGACATCATACTGCCAGGAAAACCAAGTGATCTCTAAGTGAGTTCAACTGAAGAAACCATCATAGAGAAACATTTGATTCCTACTGCCCTCCAGAAGTCTGTCCTAGCCTCGCCCGATCCCATGGTCCTTTCACATTACTCCAATCTTTATAAGCACTACTGATCCTCTGGAATATTCTGATAAAAGATCCCTTGGTTAATTAGCTTTCTAATAAGTAATGATCTTATTATAAATCAGTAAATGGTAGAAAAATACACACTTACGCATTGACACACATAAAAACTTGCCTTATATGTTTGTCCTTCACACTATGAAGGTGGGATTCCTCAGGATATAGCATAAAGTTGCCTCAAAGTACAAATGTGATAAGCTTAGCTATTACTTACTCACTCTGTCACCAGTGAGGACAGCAGAGAGGCTGATGCCCAGGAGGGCTGCAATCATGTTTGTAAGTCGTGGTGAAGCATCTGAAGTCCCATTCCTTGTCTTCACTTGTGTGCCTGACATCCCAGCCTCATAGAAAGCAGTGTGTTTTCACCGGAGGGTGAGGGTGACTTTTGTGCTGTCATCCTACAGGTGCCTCTGGTACGGAACTAAAGGAGTGCATCAGGATGGGGATTTGCTCTCAAATTTAAAGCAAAAGCAAAACCTATCTTTTCCTTTGTAACTTCCTTGACCACACGGAATTTTAGAAAGCACTTTGAAGCATACCTGTGTAGTGACATGTATCATATATTACAGCTGTGCATTGATTAAGAGAAAATTATAAATGGAATGAAGAGATGAGAGCATTCCTCAATGTTGCTACATTTCAAGTTTGACTAGAATTCCCTATGCTTCCATTTTGTCTACACTCAAGGGTGCTACTGTTGCCACGGGACATAAAACAGGCTGATCTTGATCTCTTAGAACCCTGCCCAACTCCTCATGTGGGGGCAACAGAGATAGGAACCATATACCAACAACAAGGACAAAGCAGGCAGTTTCCAACATTCCAAAAGCTGTAAGGAAAATCTCTGAAAATTAATGGAACTGATACTGTCTTCTAGACATATTATGAGGCTTAATTGTAAGGAAAAGGAATAAAATGGCATCACCTGGTATGTTAGTGACTATCCTGTGGGAGCTCAAAAGCTTTGATATGACCTACTCAGTTCATTTTCCTTGAAAAGGCAGATCCCATAAGAGGGAAGAATGTGGTTGGATCTGAGTTTTATACTTCACCCACCCTATAACACATGTCCTCAAATCCTTACTTCCTATTATAGACCACTGAATAGAAAGGTAAGAGGTTACAATAATGTCTATAAGATGCTGGGCTAGGATGTCTCAGCCAGTTATTCAAATGAGACCCTTTAAGATGGATGATAACTTAACACAGACATAGAATTTTGGTGACTGTGGCAGACTGGTGGAATGTTTTAACAGAATAGCCATCTCATACTGTTCTCAATTATACACCTTGTGCAAAAGTTATACACCTATGACTTGTGATAATGTGCTGCCACCCACTCTAAGGTAGGGTCATGCCACTTGGCTTGGCCAATGATGGTTCACTGGATAACTGCCTCACTGGAAAACCTTGTGTGGGTTGCAGTGGTGTGTGGGCTCCTTCCTTTCTTGTTATAACAGGTTATTCTACATCAAGGTTCCTCCTGACTGGATTCTACAATACGAAACAAAATAAAGAGCTGTAGCTATTGGCCTGCTGCTGACGGGTGACAGGGGCAAACAGCCTTGTATAAGGTACTGAGACACGAAGGAGTTCTGTTAACACAGAAAAACACAATGATACAAAGTAATTTTTTATGATTCTAATATTGAATCCTATTAAAAGTTTGTCTTTTAAAAAAGATTATTAGTTTAAAGGGGGTTTTAGCAGAAATAAATAAATTTAGACAGGATGGATCAGATGCCATGAGATTCAGCAAAGTCTACTTCTCTCCTGAGGAAGGAACCTGCCAACTATTCTAGGGCCACAAGGGTAAAACAACAGACTCAGTGACACAGGACCATAATCCCCTTACCTGCGAGGATGAAGCAGGAGGATCACAGTGATTTGAGGCCAGCCTGGGTTACATGGTGAGTTTAAAACAAAGATGGAAAATATTGCCCAATTATGGAAAGAAGAAATTGTTTTCCTGCTTATTTTCTGCAGGCAGAAGAGAAAACTGGTGATTTGCCCCCAAAGTGCCATTGCTCTGCCAAAGATTATGAGAAGCAGTTCCACTATAAACCCACCTCTATGTAATGTTTTTCACTGTAACTAAGGGAAGTTAGTTTTCCTTCTCAGAGAATATGTCCAAACTGAGCATAGCACATTAAATGACTTTTGAACAGCAGGGTATTCTGTGAAAGCTTATTCAGATGATCTCATTATGAAGAAGGCATCCTACAACCCATGAACCCTGTCTGAAATCTCATGTACCCATCAGTATTCGTTTCTTCTTGGCTGCAAAGAAGAAAATGAAAAGCATTACTAGAGAGTACATTAGTCACTAATGTAGGAGGATCACTCTGACCTTGACTATGCCTCCAAACTGAACAGAAGCTGGAGAGTTGGCTCAGCCATTATCTTTGTCATTGTTCTATTGCTGTGAAGATACATCATGACCACAGTAATTCTCATAAAGGAAAGCATTTAATTGGAGCTGGCCTATAGTTTATGAGGTTTAGTTCATTATTAGCATAGTGAGAAGCATGTCAGCATGCAGGCAGACATGGTTCTGGGGGGGAACTGAGAGTTCTACATCAGTATATGAGCAGCAGGAAGAGAGAGATACCAAGACTGGATCAGGTTTTTAAAAACCCTAAAGCCCACCCCCAGTGACACGCTTCCTCCAAAAAGGCCACACCTACTCCAACAAGGCTCACATTTCTTGATCCCTGTTAAGTAGCATCACTCTTTGTTGGCTAAGCAATCAAATGGGCATGCACCTGTAGGGATCATTTCTACTCAAACCACCACAGCCAACAAAAGCGCTGCTGTTCTTCCAGAGGACACAGGAATAGTTCTCAGCACCCATATGGTGGCTCACAACCATCTCCAACTCCAGTCCCAGGGGGATCCAGTGCCCTCTTCTGGTCTTGACAGGCACTACACAGATATGGATACACACACAAAGCCCTGAACATATAAAATGCAAAGAAAGAAAAAAATAATAATGAGAAATCAAGAAAGAAGGACAGGAATAAAAGTGTTTATCTTAAGAAACCCAGTCTTTTGTTACCTTTTAAAACCTAACTCCTGTTTTTGGTTTATGCTTGTTTGGTTTTTGTTTTGGTTTGCTTTGTTTTTTTCCCATTTTTTTAAATTTTGTGTTTTTGAAATGACTTGGAGAGTCATAACCTAAAGAACTTTTGAAATATTAATTATTTAAGAACAGAAATTATACTTAATCTTTCTATTTCCAAGTCTAGGAGAGAAGTATAAATTAATAGCAAACCACAGGGGTTTAGATAAACTGGGTGACAGGGTCTGAATTTTACAACACCTCCAGTCATGTGATGCGAATGCCTCTGGCTCTATTCCAAGTTACACAGGAACCTCCAGAACACTTTTACCAATGTGAAAATTTTAATAAACGTAATGAGAATGACTTTTAATTAGTACATTAATTAATGTTAATGTGAATAGATTTTCCATGGTGATTGAAAACAGTTTGCCTACTCTAAGCAGATAAAATTTGACTCATTTAGAAGGTTGGTTGGTTTTATGAAAAATTCTTCATTTTCTCATAAAAATGAAAGTGGTCTTTGATCTAGACTCTAAATTATCATGCCCTACAATAAGAAGGCTATAATTAATGAATCTTATTGTACTAAGAGTTTAATTTATTCAGAAATGTTAAATATAAGGAGAGAGGGGAGGAGTTAAAACTTGGAACAAGGAGCTACAGGCATTTGGGGGAAGAAAGTTTTAGTTAGGGTGTGGCTCCTGGTAGGCCAAGATGTTCTGGTGGATGCCCACCCCATCCATGAGTATATACAAATTGAGTTCAGTGTGTTATTAAAGGAAAATAGACGTGAAGTTGGGGAAGTATGGAGATGCTGGGAGAACAGAAATGAAAGTGATCAAAACACATTATATACAATTTGTAAGTAATGAATACAAATATTTTAAAGGATAGACAAAGATTGTTAGATGACAGATCATAGAAAAATGATCTATCTCAAGAAGAAATACCTTATGTGAGTTCATTTCTTTTCATGTACTCTGACTCATACTAATGTGAGGCCCATCAAAGATATGGGACTTGCTATTATTAGGTTTTGATATAATGGGACATCTACACTATAAAATAAAACCAGAAAAAAATGTTGCTAGGGGGACCCTTAAAGTCACCTATGAATGACTTGAGATCCTTCCACCTTCCACAGGAACCAGATTGACAAACAGGAACATGATTTGCTGAAGGCCTCATTACAGGTAAGCTAGACTACATAGCTGAGCAATGGACATGGTAATGTCAGGTGGGGTGAAAGCAAGAAGACCTTCCTGAGGCTGGCCAGGCCCACATCCCATCAGACAGACATAAGCCTAGCATGTACGTCATTTAATTTTATAGAATCTCTACTTAATGGTTAATATGTATCTCTGTATCTCGGGTGCAGACATAGAATTTCAAGTTCTCTGTAAAATGGTACAGAGCACTGTGATATGCAGCTTTCTGTGATGTGCTCATTCTCAGCCTCCGAGACTCAGAAACTCCTCAGTGAATTCCAGAATAACTTCTCTGCAACTGGCAGGAAAACTCAGCTTTGAGCAGTAACCTGATCACAAAACCTCCATCTTGCTGGCCTACTCTTCACCCGTGCTTTCGTGGAAATACAATTTTACAAAGGCCTGCATGAGAACACAAGGGAGGCTTTAGTAGTCCAATAAAGACTGAGACAGTACTCCCAAAGCCAAAAGGATCTGGACCCTGTCAAACTATGAGGATACATGAAAAACTGGCTCTTTCTCAGTTGAGCCCTGACCAATCCCTTCTGAGAGACTGCTGAGGGGTAACAAGGAATCCATGTCAGATCCCCAACCTGCAGAAGACACCAAGCAATGAAGGTGTTTTGCCATAATCCTCTAATTTTGTAGAGATTTTCCACACGTAACAAGATGACAAATGCATACAGCAAATATTTTTTTAAAAAAAACCTCTCCTGCAAAATCTAAACACAAAGAAAATATGTGTAAGATGTAAAGTTGACATACCTGGAATAAGGGACCCAGGAGGTGTGCTGGCATCAAGACACAGAAATGTTTTACAGCTTGTCAAGAAGAGCATATGCCTTGGGGTTTCTGTTGCTGTGATAGAACAACATGACCAAAAGCAACTCGGGAGGGAAAGGGTTTATTTAAGCTTCCCCTCCCAAGTAATGGTCCCACCACTGAGGGAAGTCAGGGCAGGAACCTGGAGGCAGAAACTGATGGAGGAGTGCTGCTTACTGACTTTCTCTCCAAGGCCTGTTCAGCCTGCTTCTCCAGAGGTGGCACTGCCTACATTGAACTGGGCCATCCCACATCAATTGCTAATTTAAGACATGTAATAAAGGCTCGCCTTTAGCCAAATCTTCAGGAGGCATTTCTCTGTTGCAACTTCCTTCTCTCAGATGACCACAGCTTCTGTGAAGTTGGTAAAACTGGTCAGCACAGCGCAGTAAATTACTTAACTATGTTCAGAGAGGCCTGAACTCATGAAACTGCTAGTCTGAATGTAAATCACTGTGATCCTTTTGGAATTTCTTAAAAGTCTTTTCTCTTTAGTTCCACAGTCACTGCAAGACTTTCCTCTGAAGAAATAGTTTTACAGGGAGAAATGGATCCAAGTGTTTCTCAGTAATTGCTATAATTGTACAATTTAAACCAACCGAAAATTAAAAACTATCTAAATATTTAATAATGTGTTATTGATTTCATGATCTAGTATAGCTCCAAAGAGTGCTATGAAGTCTTTAAAATGTAAACATAATAAAGATATCAAACAGAACCAGGAGATTGCTGTCAGATTTACTTAGTCGTGGAGTACATTATCACACAGAGTGATACATGTCAGGGCTGGAGTGATGCTCTTGCAGAGCACTGGAGTTGGGTTTTCAGCATCCATGCTGAGCTGCTCACAGCCCCCTGTAACCCTAGCTCTAGGGCATCCTCTTCCCTCTTCTGGCTTCTATGTACAACTCCACTATGTGCACACACCCAAAGGAATATACACGTAAAACATAAATTCTAGATCTTTTTCAAATAAAGCAATGGGCACATGTCTATCTGAGTGCATAAAGTACATAAAGAAACAACTGAAGTGATTTATATTAGGATCAAAGTTTTCTCAGCTAATATATTACAACATTATAGACAAGTTTCATTTTCCTATTTATTCTTTGCCATCTTAAAATGGTTCTAGTAACTAGAAAAGGTGATGTATTTACATCAATGGCATAACATTTCTTCATGATACCTGACAGATAATATGTTAGTATATGTTGATTTTTTTTTAGTTTCTTAGGAATAAGACCTCGGCAAATTCATTAAATCAAGAGAACTATCAATGATGTATGTTTCTGATAAGTGAAGGTGATGGTGTTAATCTTTACATTTGGTACTTGATAGTTAATTCATTTCTGCTTGTACTTTGCCAAGCCTATCCATCAGTGGGGCTCCATGGCTCCTGGAAGCAAAATGGTATCTTAACAAGATTGGCTGTAGGTAAGAGCCACTGAACTATTCAGCATAAAGGGTGTTAGGCAATCAAAAGCCATCTTGTCCTGGAGTACTGGGCACACAATGTTCTCAAAAACATCTAAGAGAAGAAAAATCTGCAAATTGTGGAGCCAATTTACTGGCTAGAGAACATGGCCCAGGATCAGTCACTGAATTGTTCCCTGAACAAATCAACCATGTGTCTAGGTCTTGTGCTTTTGCTGAGTGCCACAAAAATTAAGTAACACAGTGTTCTCTGTCATCTTTATTTTTCAGTGAGAAGCTTACTGTCTCAATTCATCAAATATATCAGCATATACACAATTAACTAAGTCCCCCTCACATACCCCTTGCCTGCTTGCACGCACTGTTGATTTTCTCAGCCAGTCTGCACATATGGAGTGATGACTAGATTGTGCTTAGGAGTAAAGTTGACACCAGGTGACAACGATGACAATAGCTGATAACTGACATGCTGGAGAAAGCAGTGCATAAAATCACTGTTGCACACGAGGTATGTGAAAAGGACTGATCCAGTATTAGTGCTGAGAAATAGCTTCTGGTCCAGCTAGAACCAGAGCAATTGCAGGTTCACATACAAATGGTTCTAGTAACTAGTGTATGTGGGGAGATGATGAGCAAAGCCCTAGAGGAACAGCAGGGGTCTTTTGAGGCCACAGCCAAACCTACACCCCAACCAAGTTGAAATCTGATATGAGATGTTGTCTGCACTCTACTCACACTGGGTTTCTACCCTGTACACTGTGTAGGTAGAACCCCAATCTCTTCTACATCCCAGGCAAGGAGGGCGTGGCTCATGTCTGCAGAACATAAGGTTCAGGGTGCTAGAATTCAGTGTGGGGAGGAAGATAAAAGAACAGAGCTGGTCCACGCAGGTCCATGGTGCCTGCTGAGGGTTCCAAGTCAAGCCCCCAGCTTCCAGATGCAGTGAACAAAGTGGAAGTGCAGGGGTCAGGGCCAAGAGTCAGTGGTCTCTTTGCAGGCCTGTGACAATGGGTCTCCTGAGAGGACACCACAATTTAAGAGTATGGCTGGACTTGAATTGAGTTCTTCAGCTCCCTCCAAGTTAGTGATCTCTGCTGTTCACAGCTCATGCTATGTGAGTTGTAGCATAGAGTAAGTTGGCATTATTGTGAAGACCGTTTGTGTAACATTCTTGAAACATTCCTGGTCTTTTCTCATATTTTGTTGCACATTAAAATAAATACATCTCTTAGGTTGTGGTGATACAAACAACATGACTAAGCAACAGAATCTTCAAGTCTATGGCAACCGTAAACTGTGTGTTGAGAATTAGTGTTTCCCTGCATGTGGAATTCTGTCTTAGCAGGCTTGGAGCTGAGCTGCAAATTTGGGAAGGGTACCTCTGTGCTATGTCTATGCTATAACTATGTGTTATGAGTTTCCTGGGGGAGGGGTTGAGGCCACAGCCATGGGTTCAACATTCTTCTGTACTCTTACCACTACTTGTAGACAAAATATTAATGTAGAGTTCTCAAGGGTTGAGTTACAAAGATAGCAAGGCATTTTAGTGTAACCATTGACCTATAATGTGTAATTCTGATGTGACACAGAGACCAATTTTGGGGGGACACAGAGCTCAAGGGAGAAGGCACCAGGTCTGGCATCTTCTCTGAAGCAGGATGTCCCTGAGCACTAAGACCATTTTCTAAGGTGCTTCAGGGGTGAGTTTGGTGAGAAAGACACTGTGCACAGGGCAACACAGGCACATGTAGGCTGTAAGAGTAGACTTTATGAGTGGTGTCTCCCAAGTCCTACCCATGGTCTCACTCAGTGTTCACATATCATTGTGTGGTGGATAACTTGGATTTAAATATGGCTCTGCTATATGACTGTGAATGTTAGAGAAAACTTTCTGATCCCTGTTCATGAATTAGACATACCAATGACCCCTATTTTATAAAGTGATTATAGAGACTATTAGATTCGGGGACTAGAGAGTTGACTCAATTATTTCGGTGATCATAATGCAAGCATGAGGACTCGGATTCAAAAATCAAAATGAAGGCTGAATATAAAGGCCACAACTTTCATTCTAGCACTCAAGAGCAGAGATAAACTGATCTCTGTGAGTTTAAGGCCAGGCTGTTCTACATAATAAATTTTGGTACAGCCAAGGCTATATATGGAGCCCCTACCCCAGAAAACAAAACAAAATACAAAAACCTCAAACCCCCACCCCAAAATAAACAATAAAAGATAGTGTATTGAGAAATGGCAACTGAAGCTGACCTCTGGTTTCCATGTAAATGCATACACAAACATTTATGTATTCTTTACATGAAATGTTTACACAAACATCTATCTGTCTGTCTGTCTATTTGTCTATCTCATCTGTCTATCTCATCTATCTGTCTGTCTATCTATCTATTTATCTATCTATCTATATACCCACCCACCCATCCATCCATCCAATCTACCTATCTATCTTTAGCATACATTACATGAAATTGAAACACATACTTTGTGGTCAGCAATGGGCATATCCCATTTTTTAATATTCTGGCTCTTTCAGTTGTTTCCATTGAGTTGTGAACAGTTTCACATGTGGTACATCCATGTTGTCACTGGCTCAGATACCAGCAGTCATCTATCTCACCTAAGCAAACTGGCTTTAGAGAAGGTTGAAAAACTTCAGATCCGCAGTCACGCCCGTTATCTCTTGGGAAACATTTTATAAGTTTTTCTGAGTCCCAGATGAAAGAATGACATTAACAAGGGACCAGGCCATCTCTCTGAGGAAGCTGAAACTATTTCCAAATGAAAACAAAGTGCACTCAGATTAGGCCCCACTAATGGGGACTCTAGGAGGTATGAATAGTGATGAAGGAATAGCGCTGCAAGGTTCTGTCTGTGTCCTCTTACTTTCTTCTCTGTATTTTAGAATCCCCAAGACGTCATCACTGCAAAGAAAGATGGCCTGCATATATAGTCTCTTTTCTCTTAGCAGAAGATAATGTGTAGCCTTGTGGAATTGAAACTTTAAACTCAGACACACCATGTAGAAAACTGGGAGTCTTATTTTGCAAAGATTTAAGGGAGAGGGGAGAGACATAGGCAAAGACGTGAGAACAGAATGATGGGGACAAGGAATGGAAGTGACAGATGGCTGAGCTGGGAGAGGAACTGACCATGCCCTACTAACATGGGAGGAGTGACCCTCAGCTGAGTATCAGTCAGTATAGGAGAAACCTTAGTATCTGCTGTTCCACAGTGCTTCAGCCTCTCTGTCCTCCACAGCAGGACTCAGAACCACAGGCCTGGCTTCCAGAAGGACCCTCCACTCATTGGCCTTTGCCTCAATTTTTCTTCTACCCAGGTTCTGGCCATCAAGGAGTTCTTTACTGTATCAGTCCCAGAATGTGATTTGACCCAGCTTTCGGCAACTTTGTCCAAAGTAACAGATTTTCTGATATCTCTTCTCTAAGAAGGGTCCCATTCCAAAGACTTGGAGAAAATTCAAGTATTTTTATTGTCTCTTAGAGTTTTTTAATCTTTTAAAAACTATATGTGCTTATATATGGTTTCCATATTTGTATTCTGTATTTACATAATTTACCGTCTTCCTCTGTCCAACCATCCCTTGCCCTGTTCTCTCATAAATTCATAGTCTCCTGTACCCCAGGCTGGCCCTCAATTTCCTGTATAGGTGGAGATAAATCTTCCTGCCTTCATCTTTGAGGTGCTGGAAGTATAGACATTTTCTGGTATTCCCAGTTTAAATGGTGGTGCACATCAACCTAGGGCTTCATATATGCTTGACAAACAATCTACCAACTGCATTATTGTAAATCCTGATATTTACATATATATATATATATATATATATATATATATATATAGAGAGAGAGAGAGAGAGAGAGAGAGAGAGAGAGAGAGAGAGAAACCATCAAAATCAATTTCACAATTTCTAGTGAGTGCTGGTGAACTCTGGCCAGGTCCATTCATGGGATCTCAGGAAATGGCAACAAGTCAAGTTTTGCATAGGCTTAAAAAGTGCAAAACTACAAAACCTCTGTATTGCCTATCAAGTCCAATCAAAGCAAGCATACGCCCTCACATATTTCCAGCCTGAGTACCTGATGCCCACATCTAATCAACATTTCTGGTACAAATAAGCTTGTTTAGGGTAGCAAAAATGTGAGGCTTGTGAATTCCAGAAAACACACATAAGCATGTGTCTCTCCTCCCACCCTGTATCCTAGGAAGTAAACAACTGAACTAAAGGTTCTGCCCATCTTAGGTGAGTGCTCCACTACTGAGCTATATTCTTACTTCCACCACTAGAGTTTTGGAGTAATGTAACATAGGAAAAATCAAGCTGGCTTGCAAAAGTGTTTCTGATTTTCTTATCTCTGTGAAGTCAGATGATGTGGATGAGAGGCAGTACCATACTGGGTACCAATCTCAAAGGTGAGCTTGTCCTCAACTCAGTCCTGTGAAGCTTGGAAATATGCCAGCAAGTGATGTTCATTTGAAGCACACAGTACAGTGAGTTTACAAATGAGCAAATCCATGCAACCATCTTCATCTCCAAGGCAGAGAAACGTATGCCTCAAAGTCTTTAGGCAGTTTGAAAACCTCCAAAAAGCATGTGAGCATTGGAGAGTTTCTGCCTCTTTGGGACAGTTTTGCCTCTCCTCAGACTTCAGGGAAGCTTATTATTTTTTTTTATTTAAAAGGCATATTGCCTTTATATATTTATGAGAATGGAGGTCACAGGAAAACTTATAGGAGTCAGTTCTCTCCTACCATGGGACTAGGGAATTAAACTCAAATTATAGGGCTTGGCAGCAAACATCTTGGTGGCCCAAAGGCTATCCATCTCATCTTTCACATAAGTTTGTCCTATCACATCAGCTGTCTTCCTCAGATCAGTAATGTTATGATTTGGTCCAATGCTTGTATTGTGTTTATTGGGTCCCCAAAATTGCACGAGAATCTGCACATAAGATATGTGGGTCCCTGCCCCCAGTTGCTTTTGACTGGTAAATAAAGTTTGAGGCCAATGGTTAGGCAGGACAGACAGAGGCTGGATGTTGAAGATTCACAGGAAGAAACAAGGAAGAGGAAGAAGATGGCCACCATGCTGGTAAAGGAGTATCTGCCACACCCGAGAATTACAGGACAGAGAGACAGCCAACATGTAGGTGCTGGGGAACTCAGCCCCAGAGAACTGCAGGTCTGGGTCCAGGACAGCCAAGATAGAATATAGGCTTTAGTAAGTGATGAGTTGGGATTATCGGAAAGTACATCAGCCACATGGAGGTTAAGAAGTGGATCAAACAATGAAGAAGCTAGAGGAAGGACTAAAGGAGCTGGAGGGGTCTGCAATCCTATAGAAAGAAAAATATCAACCAAACCAAACCCCTCATAGCTCCCAGGGACTAAAACACCAACCAGTGAGTACATATGGAGGGACCCATGGCTCCAGGTGTATATGTAGCAGAGGATGGTATTGTCTGTCATCAATAGAGAAGCCCTTGGTCCTGTGAAGGCTCATTTCCCCAGTACAGGAGAATACCAGGGTGATGAGGTGGGAGTGAGTGAATGGGCATGGGTGGGTGAGAGTGGGAGCATCTTCATAGAAGCAGAGGGAGGGTGCATGGGAGAGGAGGAAAAGGGCATAATATTTGAAATGTAAATACATAAAATATTTAAAAATAAAAAATAAAAAAGAGATGCAAAGAAACAAAATAATAAATAAATAAATATAAAAACAATAAAGGGATACTACCTGAAAAAAAAAAAAGAGAAGTGGATCAACCACAGAGCTGTTTAAAACATATTAAAATATAAGGCTGCTGTGTGTCTCTCTTTCATTTGGGAAGCCAGAATATTGAAGTGGGTAACAAGGAACTCGTGCCACCATCCCACCACTGTTGCTACCACTGGGAGGATTTGAAGAGATTAATTGGTTGTTCCAACAGGTCCAGAATTGGTCTCTGTAGCACATGAAGCTCATTTTCTTACCATATTCATGAAGGGCTTACAGGTTCAGGATTTCCTGGTTTCCAGAGGTTGACAGCTGCCCCCCAACAGTCTTGATGCTTTTCAAATACTTCCATTTGTGTGTGTGTGTGTGTGTGTGTGTGTGTGTGTGTGTGTGTGTGTGTGTGTGTGTGTGTGTGTTTTCCTTTCAGGAAACTGGATGGCAGTATGCTCCTTTAATCTTTATAAATTACTTTATCTTCTACCAGGGGCCTGGGAAGTTTGTTTGATTGTTTGTTTTGCTTTGTTTTTTTGTTTGTTTGTTTTGTTTAGTTTGAGGGGGTTGTTTGTTTTTTATTTTGGTTTTTGTTTTGTTTTGTTTTCTTCTTTAATCTTAGCTTTCTTTTTTATCTGCTATTCTCTGTACTTAGTTTTAAATGTTATCCCCTTTCCCTCCTTGTCCATCCCTCTCCCCTTCCTTGCTTCCATGAAGATACACCCATTACCAACCACCTACTTCCCCCTCAGCTCCTTGGTGTTTTTTCTACACGGTGAAATGAGCCTTCGCTGGACCAAAGGGGTCTCCTCCCATTGATGCCAGACAATGCTATCCTCTGCTACATATGCAACTAGAGCCATGGGTCTCTCCATGTGTACTCATTGGTTGGTGTTTTAGTCAGTAGAAGCTTGTGGGTTGTGGAGGGTGGTATTTGGTTAATACTGTTGTTCTTCCTTTGAGATTGCAAACCCTCTCAGTTTATTCAGTCCTTTCTTTAGCTCTTCCATTGGGGTCCCTGAGCTAAGGCCAATGGTCAGCTGCAAGCGTTCTCAACTGTATCTGTATGGCTCTGGCAGAGCCTCTGAGGAGGCATCCATATCAGGCTCCTGCCAGTAAGCACTTCTTGGCATCAGCAATAGTGCTTTGGTTTGGTGGCTGCATATAGGATGGATCACTGGGTGAGAAAGTCTCTGGGTGATCTTTTTTTAAAATCCCTGTTCCTCTATTTGTTCTTTTATTTTCTGTCATAAGTGTTTTGTAGGATTGATAAAGATATTTTCCCAATCTGTTGGTTGCTGTTTTGTCCTATTGACAGTGTTCTTTCCCTTACAGAAGCTTTGCAATTTTATGAGGTCCCATTTGTTGATTGTAGACCTTAGAGCGTAAACCACTGGTGTTCTGTTCAGGAAATTTTTCTCTATGCCTATAAGTTCTAAGTTCTACCCCACTTTCTGTTCTATTCATTTCAGTTTTATTTGGAGGTCTTTGATCTACTTGGACATGAGCTTTTTACAAGGAGAAAAGAATGGATCTATTTGCATTTTTCTGCATGCTGACTGCCAATTGAACCAGCACTATCTGTTGAAGATGCTGTTCTTTTTCCATTGAATGTTTTTAGCTCCTTTGTCAAAGACCAAGTGACCGTAGGTGTGTGGGTTCATTTCTGTGTCTTCAATTCTATTCCATTGGTCTACCTGCCTATCTCTGTACCAATACCATGCAGTTTTAATCATGATTGATTGTAATATAGTTAGAAGTCAAGGATGGTGATTCCCCTGAAAGTTCTTTTATTGTTGAGAATAGTTTCCAATATCCTGGTTTTCTTTTCTGTTATTCCAAATGAAATTCCATATCGCTCTTCCTAATCTATAAAAAATTGAGTTGGAATTTTGATGAGGATTGCATTAAATATGTAGATTACTTTTGGAAAGATGGCCATTTTTGCAATGTTGATCCTTCCAATCTATGAGCATGGGAGATCTTTCCATATTCTGAGATCTTCTTCAATTTTCTTCTTCAGAGACTTGAAGTTCTTGTCACACAGATCTTTCACTTGGTTAGTTAAGATCATACCAAGGTATTTTATATTATTTGAGACTATTATGAAGGGTGTCATTTCCCTAATTTCTTTTTCAGTCTGTTTATCCTTTAAGTATAGGAAAGCTACTGATTTGTTTGAGTTAATTTTATATCCAGCCACTTTGTTGAAGTTGTTTATTAACTGTAGGAGTTCTCTGGTGGAATTTTTGGGATCACTTAAGTATACTATCATGTCATCTGCAAATAGTGATACTTTCACTTTTTCCTTTCCAATTTGTATCCCTTTGACTTCCTTTTGCTGTCTAATTGCTCTTGCTAAGACTTCCAGTACTATGTTGAATAGGCTGAGTGGGCATCCTTGTCTAGTCCCTGTCTTTAGTGGGATTGCTTCAAGTTTCTCACCATTTAGTTTGATGTTGGCTACTGGTTTGCTGTATATTGCTTTTACTATGTTTTGGTATGGGCCTTGTTTTATGCTTTGAAATCTAAAAGTTTTATTATAAAGTGTCTGAAAGTTAAATCATTTAAAAATAGCGTTTCTAGGGCCCAAAGAATCTTTTGTAAAGTACAAATTTTACAAATAATTTATTTTTTCTGGATTTTTATAAATTACAGTTTTAAAACTAAGACGTATACTAATATTTGGGCTTTTCCCTGAAGATTCCAAAACATTTATATAATTTCTATTTGACCTATCTTATTTTTCTATTATTTAGACATGGATTTTTCCCCATTTTTTTTCTTTCTTCAATGACCCTCATTAGTTTTTAAAGGCTAAGTATTATTTACTATTAAAATTAATAAGATGTCTTTTTAAAAACATTTTTATTTCATGTGTATGAGTTTTTGTCTATATGTGTACATATGTACTATCAGGAATTACTTCTACAGAGACCTTAAGAGAATATTAGTTTTTCTGGAATTGGAGTTATAAATGGTTGTGATCTGCCTTGCTTGTGGAAACTGAATCAGGTCCTTGGAAAGAGCAGCCTGTTCTCTTAACTACAGAGTATCTCTCCAGCTTTATTTCTTACCTAAGTTTGAGGCACTCTCTTTTTGTTTGTCTTGCTATGTTTTTCATTGGTGCTCAATTCTTGGTGCTGTTTTTGGCTTATTTATGTATAATTGGAGAATAATAATGAATTTCTAGAGCACATCTTATGTTATAAAAACTATAGAATGATGAACTGAAACACTTGCAGATGTTCCTTAGCAGTGTTACAATTCTCAGTCCCTAAATCTTGGAATGCTCTTTTCACAACAATGGCTGATTATCATTTCTTGGCACTCGAGTCTCTGTACCTCAGTTCTTTGGACTTAACAGCTCCTGGAAGCCCTTCAGTGATCAGAATTTGCACTCTGTCTTTGACACTTCGGGAATTTTTCCTTCCACAGAATTGACTGATTACCTCCTTCAACTTCTGATATTCTTTATTATCTCAGCTGACGCTGTTCCCTTCAGTCTACCCCAAGTTTCTCTTTGTGATTCTTCAGTGGCCACTGCTGCTGATGCTACCATCTCCAGTGCTAGAGTGACTCAGCTTGCTCTACCCATACCAAAGACCACTAGAAGGCAAGAAAATACCACTCAAGACAATATGTTATTATTATAACTTATCCAGTGTTATAAGGTCAGGAGGAAACGTGGGTGGGGGTTATCTCTATTGCTTTTAAGCAGAGGATATGTGACTTGGTTATAGTGGAAGGGCTGTGGCAAGCAAATGCATGGGCTATAAGGCATGAAACATAGCATAACTTCTATGTCCATCATTCACAGGCCTTGTGGAAGTATCAATTGTAGACTTTAGATTATACCAACCATAGATTATCTTCTGAGTCACTGGGGTAAGTACTTCCATTTGGCTTCAGTTGATCGGGTCGTGTAGAGTTCTCAAATTCGTGTTCATGAGTGGTTCCTTCCAAAGTCAGTGACAGCTTTCTGGAGTGGCTATGTGTAGAGCAGGACATTCTGCAGTGGGAAGCACATTTATCTACAGCTGTCTGAGGAACAGAGTAGACTCTTCCCTATCTGGTAACAACATTTTAGAACATACAGTCTGTCTCAGAGGAGGTCCAAGTTATGGCTGACAGTTCTTTAAAAGATGCTGGTAATGGCCACTCAGGATGTTGAATGACTGACTCCTAGTAGTTCAATCTGTTCAAAAGATTTTTTATATGTATCAAGAAATTAACATGAAATTAAAACAATTCTTTAACAAATTAGTTTTAAGTATGTGTGTGCGCGCAGAAGCACACATGCCCAGGGATGCCAGAAGAGAGTATTGGATATCTAAGCTGGAGGCACAAGCAGTTGTGAGCTGCATCAGGCATATGCTGCCACGAAAACTGGAGATAGTACAGGAACTGAGCACTGGCACAGTTCTATGAGACCTCAGATGGCCCATTGTGGTTTTCCTTTTCTACAGAACTGCAAACTCCCCATGCATGTATTCCCTTCCATCCATGTTCTTCAAAGATCGGGACTTTGAAGACTGCCCTTCGATTTACAAACATCTGTGATTCTCTTCACTGGGTCAAACACTGGTGTTTTAGAGCAAGTTTTAGATCAAGTTTTCTGGAGGTTATTTAGCTATAGGCCTAGAACTGTTTCTGAAGCATAGATCATACAAAACACTAATTTTGTATTTTAAAACTTGGGTATTGTTTATAGAAATTTTAAGTGAGCAATGTTTTTTATATTTATTTATTAGCTTACTCACTGTGGCCAATGATTCTTGTTTATTATGGGGAGCTACCTTCCCACATGGTATCAAATCATCCCTGCCTAAGAACTATACTAGAACATATTTAATTCTACAGCTCAGACATCATACTGACAAGAATTGAACTGAAATCTATAAACTCCACTGAGTGGAATGTATAAACTCCACCAAGTGTGACATGAACCCATTCTTATTATATCTGTCCCTTTATTCTATCCATTAAAAATACCTCATTAGAATCTGTGACCTCTCCCTCATGGCTACTTTGCTAAATTATACACTGAATACTGAGATACAATCTTTGGTTTGTTCACTTTAGGACTAAAGAATCAACTCACCCAGCCTTGAAAATGTAGGCTGCTGATAGTTCCCAGCAGGGCTCTTTCTGGAAACTGCTCTAAAGGTAGAGTCTTCACAATTATAGCCAGGTCTTTTTCAAGGGCAAACAATGCCCAATTATTACTATTCCTCTATATTAAGTTCCAGACAACTCTAGAACAATTCTCTATCCCTGGGAGAAACTTCTGAGACTGTTCTATAACTGAATCATAGCTCAACCTCTGTTTTTTTTTTTCTTCCCTCCTTAAGAGCTACTGCATTATCTATGGGTTAGAAAATCTGTGGGTGATTTAATGCCATGAATTGTCTGAAGATATATATTGGGCTCCCTCCCAGTTGGTTAAAAATTAGATCTATATCACTAATGACAGACAGAGCACATTGAGCCTTGATCTGAAGAAGCAACAGAATTGTGAGACTGTCTTCTAGTGAAATGGAATGAGATTTGTGATCATTCAGCCATTCTATGCCTGCCCCAGCTCCCAAAAAATGATGCAGAGATGTACAACATTTATTTTAAGCTTCAGGCATTATAGCTGGGAAGATGTTCAACTATTATAATTTGACAATACTGGCCTGACCTATGTCCCACCACCCCCCCATCTTAGTATTCTGTCATCTGATTTTTCATTTATGTTTGTTTGGCTATTCGTGCCTCCATTTCCTACCTGAGACCCTCTCCCTCAGCACCGAAGTCTCGTTTTAACTCTCCAGTCAAGCTATTGGCCATTCAGGTCTTTATCCGACTGACCAGAAGACCATAGAGATGTTTACAAAAATCTGACGAGGGTGATACTAAGCAGTACCAAAATCTGGCTTGTAATCAGTTCTCTGCTGGTTCAGCAATCAGCACTTGAATAAAAGATAGTCTTTACACAGAGCGTACAGTGATTATCTTTACATCTCCCCCTTTAGTCAGATAAATGGCTCTTTTTCTAATATCAATAAACAATTTGTAATAAAACAATTACAAAAACCATTTAAGAATAACACCCACAATCTCCAGTCCATTTCTACCTGGCAACCTTGGAGAAATTACTCTACTGTTTCTCCTGTCTTGGTGAGTCCAAAGTTTGGTACTTATATCGTTATTATCAAAACTTGCATTTATCAACCTATATACATCCTTTTAGACATTAAAATGCCTTCTTAAATCCTAAATAACTTAAGCTTAATTAACTATCCAGTCTTCAACCTTGTCAGAGACCTGAAAAAGATATATATTACTTGAGTAAATAGGAAGTACAGAGAAAGCTACTTCGAAACTATACAAATGATAGAGGTACCTGGATAGTCACCCAAGGTTTCTGCGCAATATTGAAACATCCTTCTTCAGCCTTGTGGCTCAGTATATGACAGACTTTTTGTGAAGCAGGAATATTGGATGATTTGTGCGTCTTGTCTTAAAAAAGCTCAGTTGCTGACTTCCTCCATGGCCTGATTGTTCATGGTTTCGACAGCAACTGTCAGCAGTTGAAGCAAGAGCTGTGTTTTGCCTGATAGATTGCTTTGCCACATTGAAAGCAAACTTCATATGAAGAGTCTTTGATGCCCATCATATTCTTTGAAGTAGAATTAAGGTTCTGTCAGGAGCTGACATGTCTCACTATCATATAAAGACTTTTATTAATAAAACATCTTTAAATGCCATATTCTGTAGATCTCTGAGGTTTTGAAGAGCATATATCTATCTACCATCTATCTACTTTTTTTCTATATATCTATTTTTTATTTATCATATATCTGAAGAAGTAAAGTTTGCTTGACCACATGTTTGTTTGACTGACTATCAACTTGTATTTTTTAATTATCCTAAAGAGTCATTACTAATACCAGATTTCATGTAGTAGAACTTTACATTTTAAAAATTAATCCCATAGGTCCAATACCTTAAAGAAGAGTTGAAATGTATACAGTATGATTTAATAAAATATAGCGTGAAATTTGTACAATGATCTACACTAGTGTCAAATACTTGGCTTGCTAATGTTTTTTAATCCAAAAGTAAATTAAATAATCTACTGTTTATCCTGTGATTCCTATAACCCCCTCTTCTTTTCATTCTCTCTCCCACATTCTCTTCTAACACTAGGTAGGAAAGAAAGAAGAATAAAGAAGGAAAAACAAAAAAGAGGATGATTGCTGTATATAACCTTCTTTACTTTGTTTCCTCCACAACCAAGGTAGTTAAAAACTTGTAACCACCCCCCTTAAATAATAACAAACATCCATCGCTCATTAAACTACCAACACTCACTCACAAGACCTCTTGCAAATGAAGGATTATTCTTTTAAAATTGATTCCTATTGTCTAGGAGTTGGGTTTTCTACAAAAATTGGAATATTGGCCAAGTCCTAAGAAAGCTAGCTTTAATATTTGTTGTCCAGTCTCTGTGTGACTAGAAAGTATAGAGCTTAAGTGAAGTCCTGCCTAGAACAGTCTGTGAGGCTTGGACAATCTTAGCTAGCCATTGTGAAGTTGTTCTGGATGCAGACTTTTGGGAAATTAAAATACTGAATATATTGAAGTAGCCTATGAGAATGGATCGCCTGAGCTTCTTGTGTTTCTCCTTTGTTGCCTGGTCCTTTTGCTCTATAAAGGCATAAACTTTTAAAGGTAATACACATTCCTGCATTAATACATGTATGGGATGTGTAGTGCTCACAATTCAGCTAAATGATTCTCTGTCCTGTATTCCAGTAGAAAAGGGACCTCTCTTTTTAAGTCAGTATGAACTGTATAACCAAAGTGTAATGTAATTTTCCGTTCATGCTATATGGCATGCTAAGTCCTGAAGACTCTGTAGCCAACAAGATTTATGGACTATGCAAAGGCATTCATGTCTTAGCCAGTCTCAGAGCTGCTCCCATGTAGAAGAATCAGCATATATGTGCCTGTTTTGTTCTTCTTCTTGGTTTCTTCCTTTGTGTTTCTGCAGCCAAGATTTTCAGGTCTCCCTTGGTCAGTTCTAATGTTTGTTAATTTTGATGGAATCAATAGCTCTCCTTCTGATGTTGAAGCAAAGACAAAACCACTCATTTAATGCAACATATTTCCTGCCATACATTCTGAAATGGAGACATTATTAAAATAAATAGGTTAGTTTTATTCAGCAGTTTTTTTTTCACAGTCCAATGTCTCTCAGGAGCTGTTGTCTTTTGGTCATTAGAATCTATTTTTTTAAGTTAATAAAGCCCTAGCTCTGGGAATCATTGTTACCCACTTATATTTCTTAAACATCTCTTTCAGAGTACAGTTGGATCTTTCTACAACCATTAGCCCTGTAGGATTGTGTGATACACCTGTAATATGCTTTTTATTTCAATATACAAAAACTTTCATTTTACTAGAAAGTTATGCTGGAGCACTATCAGTCTTAGTTTGTATAGGTATCCCCATAGCACTTATAAGTTCTAACAAGTGTACAATTGTAGAATTGGTCTTTTCAGAGCTTAAAGTAGTTGCCCAATGAAATCCTGAATATGTATCTACAGTTTGGTGCACATAGTTTAATTTTTCAAATACTTCAAAATGAAACACATTAATTTGCCAAATTTCATTTCTTCAGGTAGCTTTTGGGTTATTTCTTTATGTAATGGAGTTCTGTTATAGAAAATACAGGTAAAATGTTTCCTTACCATTCATTGGCTTGATGCCAAGTGATACAAAAATCTTTCTTCAAATCTTTGCTGTTAACGTGTTTTTTTTTATTTAATCTTTTTTTTTCCCTAATCCAGATTTTCTGCCTCCCCCATGTCCACCCTGACTGTTCCACAACCCATACCTTCTCCCTCCCACATCTTCATGAGGATGTCCCCACACCCACCTGCATTCCTCCAGTCTTTTGAGGGTTAGGTGCATTTTCTCTGGCTGAGTTCAGACCTGTCAGTTCTCTGTTGTATATGTGTTTGGGGCCTCATGTCTGAAGGTGTATGCTGCCTGGTTGGTGGTCCAGTGTCTGAGGGATCTCTGAGGTCCAGGTTAATTAAGACTTCTGGTCCTCCTACATGGTCACTCTCCTCCTCATCTTCTTTCAGGTTCTTCCTAATTCAACCACATGGGTCAGCAGCTTCTGTCCATTGGTTGGATGTAAATGCCTACATCTGACTCTTTCAGCTGCTTCTTGGGTCTTTCAGGGCAGTCATGGTAGGCACCTAACATGGTGCTTCTCATAAAATTCTGAGGCTTCTAGCACATTTCATACTAATAACTGATCAATTTCACTATTATCTTTTATCAAAGGACCTCATAGAGCTATATGGGATCTAATATGCATTATATACAATGGAGGATTTATATTTCTGATTACATATTGTAGGTGAATAAATAATGAAGCTAATTCTGAGTCATCCTGAATAAGTTCAGTGGTTTCTATAAGCAAAACAACTCTTTTTTTATAATGAGATCAGTAACTATATTAAGAGACTCAAGAAAAATCTAAGAACACCATAAGAATGCAAAACAACCCTGATTTTTTAAAAACTGAATTATAAGGACACAGGGCCATTTTACCTATTTTTTCTGATGTAACCTGTCTTTCCTGGTTTAATTGCATTAGTATAGACTATAGAAGTTCCAGAAATTGGCATTCCTTTTACTATATGATGGAGAATTCAATTAGTTCTTTTTATAAACTGAAGTCTCTTGCTTTTTGGGGTATTTTGTTGTCAGTCTTTCCTACTAAAATACTACAAGCTCTTTGCCATGCTTCATTTTTCTGCCCATAAGAAGGCAATGTCAGCATTAGTAAAAATTACAATTTCCATTGGGTCTTTTCCTGTTAATTGATGAGGTCTCACTTTTTCTTTCATAATCAGTTTTAAAACTTTTTCTATACGGGTAGTTAATTTTTTACTGTGTATGCTAAAAAAAATCCCTTGTAAAATATAATCTCTATGCACAAGAATTGCTGTGGGAGAATGACTAGAAGGCAAAATGACTAAAATGCAATTTGACTTTAGATCCTAATGGTCCATATGTGCATCTTGTAACTATTTTTCTACCAGAGCCACTTCTCTCATCCTCAGCCTATTTTCTTAGGCTATTTGAGTATTTATCACCTTGTAATGTTTAAAATAAATTACTTACCTCTTAGTTAATCTAATTATGGATCTCAGTAAATATCTCACAACAAATTTTGAAAATCAATAAGTGTTCATAATTTTTTTTCCTTCGGTGGTCATAGTTTCTTACATGGAACTTTGTCTGTATCTCTAAGATAAAGCCTACTTAATTTGCAAGTGTTTTTGCATCAATGTTTATAAAAGCAATTAGTCTGAAATTCTCTTTCTTTGTTCAGTCTTTGTGTGGTTTAGTTATCAGAGTGACGATGGTCTCACAGAATAAATTTGACAGTGTTCTTTCTATTTTTATTTTCTGAAATAGTTTGAGGAGTATTAGTATTAGGTCTTGAAAAATCTGTTAGAATTCTATGCTGAAATCATATGGCCCTGAGTTTTTTTTGGGGGGGGGGTTGTTTGATTGATTGATACTTTTAATGAATGCTTCTATTTCCTTTGGGTTATATGATTATTTAGATCATTTATATAATCTTGATTTAACTTTGGTAAGTGTTTCTCTGTGTAGAAAATCATCCATTTCACTTAGATTTTACAATTTTCTGAAGTACAGGTTTTTGAAGTAAGACCTAATGATTCTTTGAATTTCATTATCATCTGTTATGTTACCTTTTCATTTCTGATTTTGTTTATTTGAATACTGTCTCTCTGTCTTTTAGTTAGTTTGGCTAATGGTTTGTCTATCTTGTTGATTTAATCAACAAGATAATTTAATCAACAACATCTTTGTTTTGTTGATTCTTTGTATTGTTTTCTTTGTTTCTAATTAATTGATTTTAGCCCTTACTTTGATTATTTTCTCCTATGTACTCCTCTTCAGTGTGATTGTTCTTTCTTTTTTTCTTTCTTTTTTTTTCTTTTTTCTTTTTGCTTTTTTTTTTTCTTTTTTTCTTTCTTTTTTTTTTTTTTTGCTTTCAGATTATGAGAACTTTCTAATTTCTTTATGGAAGTATTTAGTGCAATGAACTTTCTTATTCGCACTGCTTTCTTTGTGTCCCATAATTTTGTGTGTCATGCTTTCATTTTTGTTGAATACTAGGAAGTCTTTAATGTCTTTATTTTTCCCATGACCCAGAGATCATTGAGTATAGAGTTATTTAGTTTCCATTAGTATATGGGCTTTCCACTGTTCCTGTTGTTATATTACTTCAATTTTCTTGTATCTGCTGGTGCTTGCTTTGTGATGGATTATATGGTCAAGTTTGAACACGGTTTCATGAGATGCTGAGAAGATGGTATATTTGCTTGTGTTTGGGTAAAATGTTCTGTAGATGTCTGTTAGGTCCATTTGGTTCATAATATCAGTAAGTTTCATTTCTGATTAGTTTTTTTCAGGATTACGTGTTGATTGGTATAGGTGTGATTTATGTATGGAATTCAATGTGTGATTTAAGTTTTAACAATGTTTTTTTATTTTTTTTTACAGCTCCATTGGCTAAAGTGCAGTAATAAAACATGATGGCAATAGAGAATCTAAGATGATAAGGCAGATTGTAAGGTCAGACATTTGAAATGAGAAAGCTCCACTGTCCATCATGTTTTTGCTCTCAAGGATGAAGTAAATTATAATAAGATGGAGACATACCTGGAGATGTATGCAGGTGATTCAAGGAACTTGTCTCTGAGAAACATTACTTCTCCAAATCTGTTTCCTTGCATGATCGAAACCATTTGGTAGAGAAAAGAATGGACAGAGCTGGGAGATATCTGAGTACTAGATGCCCCTTGGGACTCTTGGAATGAAGTGAGGTGAGGATCTCACAGAGTAAATGATTTCCCTAGTAACAACTGTGTTTATGCCCCAAAGGCAACATAGAGTCCTGCAAGGCTGGCTGGGATTTACAGCAAGCACATGTGTTTATTGAGATTTGGGCTATTTTCTGGGATGGACATTACCCAAAATTTATCATGTGAGTAACTCACTCAGTGTAAGGCATGTCTTCATTGGGTTCTTTATGGGATAAAGAGACTGAAACATACTGAGGGACATCTTCAGAGCAGCAACCCTTGAGTGGTTCCCAACATGGCTAAAGGCAGGAACTCAATAGGAAAGAACAGTCCAGTATTCTGCCTAACATTGTAGACTATCTACATTTACTTTTTTTCTGTTTTTTGTTTGTTTTCTAGAAAGAGTTTCTCTGTGTAGCCAGGTCTACCCTGGAACTTGCTCTGTAGAAGAGACTGGCTCATACTTCAAGATCCACCTGCCTCTGCCTCCCTAGTGTTGGGATTAATGGTGTGTTAAGTCCAGAAGTACTTCTGACCTCTAATAATATTCAGCTGTTAGGATTTCCTTAGTCTGATGGTAAAAAAGTAGTTCAAATCAATGAATTGTACTTCTGTGGGCCAGAGCATACCTATTTGTTTTATTAGAAATAGTATCAATGCTGCATGTATTTCTGTGAACCCTCAAACTTGGAAGAAGAATATTTCTAAGACTGCAGTGCAAAGCATGAAGATAAGATTGCCTATATCTCAGACGGAACAAGCTGCATTGCCTCAGGCTTTTAGACCTTGTGAGACAAACAACATGGAAACTGTGGGACCTGCCTTCAAAACAGTAAATTAAATGGATTTGTTACAATGACTCTCCTTTTTTCCTTAATAGGACCAGTTATATCAACAGAATCATGGAATGGTCTGGAAACCAATCCAATATTGAACAAAATTCTGGACATTTTCAGAGACACATTTGGAAACTGGCAGGTGCCTTGTATTGTGATTGCTGCAGAGAAAATTTGACAAGTTCTGGGGTTAAGGTAAATGTGAAATGCTGTATTAACCCACCTAATCTTTTACTAATTGGGAATTTTACCTGTTATAGGTTCTGTTAGTGAGTTCAATGTTTCTTGTTTTAATTGTCTTTTGTCCAATTATATTTCTTCACTGCTTGATGGCAAGTCAGTAATGGTACATCAATCAGTTTTTATTATTCTTGTAAATGTATCCAAACCCTGGTATTCTACATAGGGCTTACAAATATTAGAGGAATTAGATTATGGCAAGAAGCAAATGTATGGTTGGGCCGATCATTGATGATGCTGGTGTTCTCCTAACACTTAAAGCCGGTGCTACTACTTCTGCATTACCTTTAATACAAGAGGTACAAACAGCTAGTTTTGTTAGTAATTTTGCAGAAAATGTAACCAATGCCCTGAGAATATAAGAGGAATTGTATAGATGTCTAGAACAGATAATTGATGATGCATTATATGGTATAGGGAAGATCACGGGAAATGAGGTACAAGAAATGAAAGTCAGAAACCATTTGGAATGTCATGCTTGATATTTATGGATTTGTTAAATTACAAAATGTATAATGAGAGTCAACATAATTGGACCAAAGTAAAAAGGCAACTTCAAAATATATAGCATAATACTAATACTTACTTAGATTTATTAGCCCCAAATAAGGTTTATGCCTAAAAATGCAAAGTCTTTGTCTTTTGATGATGCTAACCTTGCAAATGATATTCTGGAAAAAAATAGAGGCCATTTTTCCTTCATGGTACTTGTTTACATCTCTCCTATTGGGTGTAACAGGACTTGACTTTATGATCCTTTCTATAGCATGTCTATCACTTGATATTTTTAGAGAAACCAGCAAAGCCTTTACATATGTCAAAGCAGAGTTACATAAGTTCAAGCTCCAATGTCTTCCTTAGCAGAAATTGTTGGCGAATGATAGGTAAGATTGTCTTGAAAACCCTCTCAACATTAGACAGGATGAATACAATATTATTCAAATGACAGTGGCAGTTGAGAGCTGTATTTTCAGATGGCAGCCTAAGACAGGCACTACCTTCTGTGCCATAACTGATAAAGAGTGTGGCTTTTATAAAAAAGACAGGTAAGATTGTCTCAGAGATGGATTGACCTAAAACAGGGAATGAATACTAGGACTCATGTAGTGGTGACAGGTAAGGTCCACACTTTTTGAGTGGATGCCTACAGCAGACACCATTTTTCAGTGCTGATAGCTGAGACCACTTTGGTTTATATAGATCAAAAAGGGGGACATGTGGAGAGCACATCTGGAGTTAACTTTGGTTGTCTTCTTGCTTGCAGTTAATTATGAATGGGTATGCTGATATACATATTTTTTATTAAGACTTATAGTAGATCCTGCCAAGTTCCTCAACTTATCCATACTTTCTTGAAAAACTGTCCAAGCCTGAAGGGAATAGCCTTAGTCAAACATACCATATATTTACTGTATACCATAAAAAGCATTTGTGGTCATTGCTTAACTTCCTCGAATTTGTAATGCTTTCTGTTACCAGTCTTTAAAAGACACTGAAAAAATACACATGTTGTTGGCATGGTATTGGCCAGCATTCCTACCATATATGTTTTTTGCATCTTCTTTTCACCTTTCCTATAATCATTTTCACTCCTTAAGTCATGGTTTCTGTGCTCTGGCACTAGGGTGACACAGTTACTATAATGTGCCAATCACCTATCAATATAGTCTTATCATGTGAAAAATGCTTGTTATACTTGACTTTGTACCTTTCCAGACAATAATTTATCTTGCCTTCAACAATTTTTTGTAAGAACATTTAATTTTAAAATATAACTCAGGCAACAGTCTGTTCAACAAGAATCTTGAACTAACCCAAGATTGGTCTTCTGAGTAACTGACATATGGACCTCAGTAACACACTTTTTCCAACAAGGCCATATTTATTCCAATAGTACTGTGCACACTGTGCACCATGGCTAAGCATCATCAACGATAACCCTATCTATGGTCAGAGGACTCCTCCTTCCTAACTAGATTTTACTTATTCCTTTCACCATGCATACATCCTTTATCTTCAGAGACATAAGATTTTTTCAGACAGTATAAAATCAAAGGTCAATGATCACATATTTTTCTGGATTTAACATAAATGTTTAGGTGCCATCCTAAGAAGCTTTGAGATGCAGTTATGTGAGTGTTCCCACTCCTGAACAGGGGCTTACAGACTTTTAATGCAGTACATTTGCACCACCATTAGAAGGATGTGTGTTTACAGTTCACAAACCTCAGTGAGTTAGATCAGAACAGAGTTTCTAGGGATGGGGTCAGGATTCCTAATAATAACAGGATAATTTTAGCCTAACACTTATCTTATTTCTGGTTCATTCTCCTGTTGAAAGATTCATTTGGGAATTGAAATATGGTGTGAAACTCCACCAGTGAGCCTTGTTGTGTGAAGATGGGCATCCTGCCACTAAACATGTGGATTTTCAAGCATTGCTGTAACCTACCACCAAAACATCCCTGACTAAATCCTGAAATCATAAGAGATCATAAAATTCATATCTGAGAAAACCCCAGGACAAAGCCTGATAGCAAAGTAGTCCAGTCAGCAATGAACCCAGAGCAGCTAAGGACATACTCTAAATCTAGGAGTCGGGGGGGGGGGTCAAACCTAATCAAATGAACAAAGTCCCCAAAGTAGACAATGATGTGTCCTGAAATCAAAGTTCCCTAAGGGAACTCCCTCAAATACAAGGATCCTAACAGACACTTTGAGTTGCAGGTCATGGAGTCCAAAAGGCTTCTAAAACAATCCAGATAAATGAATCAATCTTTGGTCACTTTCTAGAAATTGGCAAAATAGAATAGGCTCTTTTGCTCAAAACACCAAACACTCAGAGAATGTGAATTACATCTCCATGAGAATTAGCTTTCATAACCCTGGCAGGCGCTACAGAAACTGCCAAGGGAAGGAAGCAATCAATTGTGATTCCTATTAAACACCAAAAGACCAATATGGCAGGGTTTCCACAAAAGTGAAATAGTGGCACTCATATCTGCCAATAGATGGTCTATGTAGTTGCACTTATTTATAACATGTCCAACAGAAGGAAAATTCTGCCTGCCACTAGAATCCTAGCCAATTGCCCAAGGCTACTGACATCATTGACCTTGTGACAAAGTCTATTATTGACACTTTACTAAACCATTGGAATTTCTGGTTACATTCTCCATATTTATTTTAAGAGAAACAGGGCAGCCTTCTCCTATAAATAACCTGCAAGCTGCACTCAAAATCTACAAATCCAAATCTAAGGATAACACCCTGAGACATACAAGTGTGGGTTGGGCTCATCTAGAGACAAAGAACACAGGGGAAAGATGAAGAATTAGTTGTCTCCACAGATGAGTCCCCACAGGTATTCAATCTAATACCAGGTATTCAGACCTGAAAACATATACCTTCAAGCATCACTGAACACACTAAGCACAGTATAAGCATGCATGTATAAATTCATCTAAATTATGAATCAGTAAGTGAAGAAAATGTTGCCATGGATTAGAAAGAGGCTTCATTGGGGAAATGAAATGAAGAGCATCATCTTAGAGCAAGAAGAGAGGACAGTCAAAATGAAGTGATTTTTATTTTTATCTAAAAATGCAAATATAAAATTTTACAAATTCTTAATGTAAGTCTTTGGCTGGCTTCAATACCCAATACTGTAATACTGATGCAGCCAAAAGCCTTTCCTGTAAGTGTAGTTTAGTTTAACACTCCTACCTTTTCTCCTAAATCTCTCTTCTCACAAGGAGTCATTTTGTAAATTAACTATTTACTTTTCAAATGTTATCACCCTTTCCAGTCCCCCATTTGTAAGCCCCACCACAGCACTGACCCACCATACCACTTCTAAGAGGGTCCTCCCTCACTTCCCCACTCCCACCTCACTCCTTTAGCATCCCCCTTCTTTGGGGCGTCAAACCTTTACAGGACCAAGTACATCCCTTCTCACTGAGGTCAGACAAGGCAGTCCTCTGCTACATATGTAGAAGCCATGGTCCAGCCAATGTATGCTCTCTGGTTGGTGGCTTAGTCCCTCTGAGCTCTGAGAGGTCTGGTTAGTTGATACTGTTGTTCTTCCTGTAGGGTTGGAATCTCCTACAGCTTCTTCAGTCCTTCCACTAACTCATCCATAGGGGTTCCAGGCTCAGTCCAATGGATGGCTATAAATATCTGCATTTGTTTCAGTCAGATGCTGGCAGAGCCTCACAGAGGACAGCCATACCAGGCTCCGGTCTATAAGCACTTCTTGGCATCAGCAATAGTGTCAGAATTTGGTGTCTGTGCATGGGATGGATCCCAAGGTGGGGTGGTCTCCAGATGGCCTTTTCTTCAGTCTCTGCTTCATTTTTCCCCTGCATTCCCTTTAAATGGGAACAATTCCAGGTAAAATTTTTAGGTCGGTGGGTAGCCCTATACCTCAACTGGGGACCATGTCTGGAGGTGGTCTCTTCAGGTTCTATCTCTCAGCTCTTAGGCATTTTAGCTAATGTCATCTTCACTGGTTCCTAGGAGCCTCCCACATCCCTGGTGTCTAAGATTTTCTAGTGCCTCCCCCCATTCTCTACTTCACACTCTTCCATATACCTGTTCGTTTGCCTGGCTCTCTGAGCCTCTATCTCTCTTGTCTCCTGCCATAACTGACCCTGGCCTCCTTTTCCCTCCCCCTCAGCTCCTTTCCTACTTCTGTCTCCCATGGTTATTTTGTTCTCTCTTATGAGTGGGATCAAAGCATTCACATTTGGGCCTTCCTTCTTGCTAAGCTATATATGGTCTGTGAGGTTAATATCTTTTGGTTAATATCTTGTAACTTTTTGGTTATACACTTATCACTGAGTACACGCCATGTATGTCCTTTGGATAATATGGGTTACTCAGGATAATATTTTCTAGTTCCATCTAATTGCCTGCAAAATCATGATGTCTTCATTTTTAATAGCTGAGTCCTATTTGTGTAAATAGGCCACATTTTTTGCATTGATTCTTCTGTTGAAAAACATATGGGCTGTTTCCAGCTCCTGGCTGTTGTAAATAAGGCTACTATGAACATAGCAAAGAATGTGTCTTTGTTATATGTTGGAGCTTCTTTTGGGTATATGCCCAGAAGTGGTATAGCTAGGCCTTCCAGTAGAACTTTCTGAGAAACTGCCAGAATGATTTCAAGAGTGGGTGTAACAGTTTGCAATCTCACCACCAATGAAGGAGTGTTTCTCTTTCTCCACATCATCATCAGCATATGCTGTTTCCTAAGTTTCTTTTCTCATCTTAACCATTCTGATTAGTGTAAAGCTGGATCTCACAAATGTTATGATTTGCATTTCCCTGATAACTAAGAATGTTGAACACTTTTTTAGGTGCTTCTCTGCCATTTGAGATTCCTCCGTTGTGAATTTTTTCCCTCTGTAGCCCATTTTCAATTTGTTTATTTGGTTTTCTACAGTCCAACTTATTGAGTTCTTTGCATGTTTTCGATATTTGCCCTCTATTTGATATAGGGTTAGTAGAGATCTTTTCCCAGTCTGTAGATTGCCATTTTTACCCTATTGGCAATGTTCTTTGCCTTACAGAAGCTTTTTGGTTTTATGAGGTCCCATTTGAAATTTGTTAATCATAGAGCCTAAGCCATTGAAATTTTGTTTAGGTTATTTCTCCACATGCCAATGAGTTTGAGGCCCTTTCCCACATTCTCTTCTATTAGATCTGGTTTTATGTGGAGGTCATTGATCAAATCTACTTGGATTTGAGCTTTGGACAAGGAAATAAAAATAGATTTTTATTTTGCAATCACTATATAAACAGACTCAAAGAGAATAAAATTACATGATCATCTCATGAGATGCTGAAAAGCCTTATAAAAACACACTACCCCTTCATGTTAAAAGTCTTGGAAAGATTAGGAATTCAAGGCACATAATTAAGCACAATAAAAAGCAATATACAACAAACCAACAGCAAACATCAAATTAAATGGAAAGAAACTTGAAGCAATTCCAATAAAAGTAGGGACGAAACAACACTTTCCACTCTCTCAATATTTACTGAATATAGTACTCAAAGTTCTAGCTAGAGAAATTAGACAACAAAAGAAGGTCAAAGGATGCAAACTGGAAAGGAAGAGGCCAAGAAATCACTATTTGCAGATGATATGATAGTATACATAAGTGACTACCAGTGAACTTCTACATCTAATAAACAACTTCAGCAAAGTGACTGGATATAAAATTAACACAAACAAATCCATAGCCTTTCTTTATACAAATAAGAAATGGGCTGAGAATAAAAACAGGAAACAACACCCTTCATGATAGTCACAAATAGTAAAAAATATCTTGGTGTATCTCTTATTAAGCAAGTGAAAGATCTGTATGACAAGAACTTCAAGCCTCTGAAAAAAGCAATGGAAAACCTCAGAAGTTAAAAAGACCTCCCATGCTCATGGATTGGCAGGATTAACATTAGTATAACTGGCCATCTTACTAAAAGAAACCTACAGTTTAATGCAATCCTCATCAAAATCCCAACTCAATTCTTCATAGAGATAGAATAATTTTCAACTTTATATGAGATAACAAAAACCCAGGGTAGCAAAAACAACTCTCATCAATAAAAGAACTTCTTGGGGAATGACTATACCTGACTTCAAGCTGTACTACACAGCAATAGTGATAAAAGCCACATGGCATTGATACAGAAACAGACATGTCGATAAATGGAATAGAACTGAAGACCCAGAAATAAACCTACACACCTGCAATCATGTGATTTTTGACAAAGAAGGCAAAATCATACAGTGGAAAAAAGAAAGCATTGTCAACAAATGCTGGTATAACTGGTGATTTGCATGTAGAAGAGTCAGAGATTTTAACATCTTGTTTGTGATGCTGATTCTATGATGCCAGGCAGAGCTTTCTTAAGCCTTTAAATCAGCTGATATGTAGGGTATTCTGATGTCTTTTCCTACTACTCTCATAATACATGCACATATGTCCAAGCCCCGTCTCATATATTAAAATCCATCCCTACTATGTTTCCTTCACCTGTAATGAAGGTAACACAGAAGAGAAGACTACAGGCACAAATAGTGTCTTAATGGATCAGCAAGTCCATCCTCTGCCTTTTGTTTCATATGTATAGAGATAGTAAAGTCTGCCTGTCTCCAGAAAGCCAGGCATTATTTTATAAATATGTATAGATACCCTATAAATATGCAGCGAAAAATCTAGTCACCATAAATAGAGAAATAAGATAGTCCATGATGAAACCAAATTTAAGCAATATTTATCTATGAATCTATAGAAGAAACAGACTCATAAATAGAATGTGCTAGAAGAAAAACTCCAAACTAAGAAATAAACTACAACTACAAAACCACAGGGAATGAACAATTCCCGACCACCAAAATCATAGGAAGGGAAACACAATACAACACACAGACATATATTATCATCATCACTGCCATCATCACTGCCACCAACTGCAACAACAAGAAATGACAGGAATCAACAAAATAATTGTTCAGTGATGTCTCTCAATATCAATGGCCTCAATTACTGAATAAAAGACAGATACTAAAAGAATGCATGCCAAAACAGGACCCATCCTTTTACTGAATTCAAGAAACACACCTCCACATTAAGGATAGATATTACCTCGGGGTGAAAGGTAGGAAAAAGATACTCCATGTAAATGGAGCTAACATACAAGTTCCCAAAGTCATTTTAGTATCTCACAATTTAGACTTCACCTCAAAACTAATAAGAAGAGATATGGAAGAAGACTACATAGTGATCAAAGGAAAAAAATCATCAAAGGACATTACAATTCTT
Source organism: Micromys minutus (assembly GCF_963924665.1). Lineage (NCBI taxonomy): Eukaryota > Metazoa > Chordata > Mammalia > Rodentia > Muridae > Micromys > Micromys minutus. The sequence goes on from NC_137958.1 coordinate 9,140,072, forward strand.
AACAACTAGGTATCTAACATGAAAAGAAACAGTCCTCCAGGAAACAAAAAATCAGAGTGATCCTCACACTCTTATAGTGGGAGATTTTGAGAACCTGTAGATATGTCATCCAGACAAAAACTAAACAAAGAAGTACTGCAGCAAACATATTATGAACAAAATGGATCTAAAAGATATTTATAGATCATTTACTCATACACAAAAACTATACCATCTTCTCAGAAACTTATGGAAATTCCTCAACAATTGATAACAACCAGATTCAAAGCAAATCTCAACCCATACAAATTGAAATAACAGCCTTCATCCTGTCTTACCACAGGGACTAAAGATGAACACCACCACCTACAGAAGTAACAAAAAAAACTTGAAAACTCATAGAAAATGAAAAGCTCTGCATCTGATAAAAGTAGGTCAAGATAGAAATGAAAAATAAACACTCTCTGGGACTGAATAAAAGTGGAAACAAAACATACCCAAATCAATGGAATACAATGAACAAAGGTCTAAGAGGAAGTACATAGCACTCAGGGCCGATATTTTTTTTAAATTAGAGTTATTTCATACTAGCTACTTAACAGCATACCTTACAACTCTAAAAGAAAAAGAAGAAATTACAACTAAAAGGAGAAGACTACAAGAAATGATTGAACTCGGGTTGAAATCAATAAAATAATGAAAAGCACCAATGAAAGTTGGTTGTTTGAGAAACTCAGTAAGACTAACAATCCATCAGCCAATTTCATTAATAGGCAGAGAAACAAGACAAAAACTAAGAAAATTAGAGACAAAAAGTGACACATAACAAGAGAAACCAGAGAAACACAGAAAATTGTAAGGACATACTTTAAAATCCTGTACTTCACCAAACTAGAAAATCTAAAATAAATGTTTCACTTTCTAGATACATACAACTATGAAAAGTTAAATCAAGTTTACATAAACAATTGGAAACAGGCCAATAACCCTTAGGGGAAAGGGAGCAGACACTAAAAGTCTCTAAACCAAAAAAGCCCAGAAAAGACAATTTTGACACAGAATTCTACCAGACTTTCAAACAGTTACTATCAGCACTGCTCAATGTATTCCACAAAGTACCAACAGAAGGAACATTGCACAATTTATTTTATTAGGCCAAGATTTCCTGATACCCAAATCTCGAAAAATCAACCAAAGAAAGAAAACAATTTTTTATAAACAAGTGTGAAAATACTCATGATACTTGTGAAGCACATAGAACAACACGCGAGAAAGATCAGCCACCATGACCAAATAGGCTTCATTCCAGAGATGCAGGAATATTTCAATATACAAAAATCAATAAATGTATTTGACTATATAAACAAGATGAAAATAAAATATGATCATCTCATCTCATTAGATACCAAAGGCTTTGAGAAAATACAAAACTGTTTTGTCAGAAGCAATCATAATACAAGCTAATAACTAGTAGGTGATCTTCCAGAGATGACTTAGCCTTGGATTAAAAATCTATTATGAAACTTTGATAGGCAAGGTCCAGGAAAAATCATTGTAGGAAAAATTCATGCTATTAACATGCTTTTGCTGCTTTTTATAAACATATATAAAAATCACTAGGTATTAGCCCATCCTTTTGAACAGATCTCTGCAGTACTACAAAGATCTATTGTCTTATAGTCATGCTATATAGATAAATAGATGACTTCTTAATTCTTTTTTTTAAACGACTTTATTTTACAAAACAAAGATAAATGTACAGATTTTAAACATTTTTTGCTTAAAATTATACATTTTTGTCAGTACTGTTTTTTCAGACATTAAAATAATTTTTTCATAAAACCATGTGAATATATTTTTTAGTCAGTACTTGATTTTTTTCAAGGGCTTGACAGTATGCATTGAAAACCTAATAGTTACAATAAGCGTAAAGTACATGCAAAACAAAACGCAACATGGAAATAGTCAAAGTGTTCATGTTTTGTAAATATATGTATATTTTTTGTTTTATTTATTTCTTGGACTTCATACAGTCTGTGAGTTGTTTCTGGGGGAGTGCAAGCCTCTGGGGTTAGCATCCCACTATCAGTGACTGCATATTATGTCTGTTCTTTTGTGACTGGGTTATCTCACTCAGGATGATCTTCTCTAGATGCAGCCATTTTCTTAAGAATTTGGTTAAGTCATTGTTTCTGGTGGCTGAGTAGTATTCCATTGTGTATATGTACCACAATTTTTGTATCCATTCGTCTTCTGAAGGACATCTGGGTTCCTTCCAGCTTCTGGCTATTATAAATAGAGCCACTATGAACATTGTGGTGCATATATCTTTGTTGTGTATTAAAGTGTCTCTGGGGTATATGCCCAGAAGTGGAATAGCTGGGTCTTCAGGTAGTATTATATCCAATTTTCTCAGGTATTGCCAGACAGATTTCCAGAGTGGTTGTATTAGCTTGCAACCCCACCAATAGTGGAGAAGTGTTCCTCTTTCTCCGCAGCCTCGCCAGCATCTGCTGTCATCTGAGTTTTGGATCTTGGCCAATCTGACTGGTGTGAGGTGGAATCTCAGGGTTGTTTTGATTTGCATTTCCCTGATGGCTAAGGATGTGGAGCACTTCCTCAGATGTTTCTCGGCCATTCAGTGTTCCTCAACTGAAAACTTTTTGTTTAGCTCTGTACCCCATTTTTTAATAGGGTTATTTGATTCTCTGGTGTCTAGCTTTTTGAGTTCCTTGTACACCTTGGATATTAGGCCTCTATCTGATGTGGTGTTGGTAAAGATCTTTTCCCATTCTGTTGGTTCCCGTTTTGTTTTCTTGAGGATGGCTTTAGCCTTACAGAAACTTTGCAATCTCATTAAGTCCCATTTGTTAATCTTTAACCTTAGAGCTTGAGCCATTGGTGTTTTGTTCAGGAAATTTTCTCCTGTACCTATGTGTTCTAAGGTTTTCCCTACTTTCTCATCTAATAGTTTCAGTGTATCTGGTTTAATGTGGAGATCTTTGATCCACTTACACTTGAGCTTTGTACAAGGAGATAAGAATGGGTCTATTTTCATTCTTTTGCATGCTGAGTGCCAGTTGGACCAGCACCATTTGTTGAATAGGCTGCCCTTTTTCCATTGAATGTTTACTGCTCCTTTGTCAAAAATCAGGTGACCATATGCATGAGGGCTCATTTCTGGATCTTCTATTCTATTCCATTGATCCACATGCCTATTTCTGTACCAGTACCATGCAGTTTTCAGCACAATAGCCTTGTAATATAGCTTGAGGTCAGGGATAGTGATTCCCGCAGATGTTTTTTTGTTGTTGAGGATGGATTTCGCTATTCTAGGTCTTTTGTTATTCCATATGAAATTGCACATTGATCTTTCCAATTCCATGAAGAACTGGGTTGGAATTTTGATGGGGATTGCATTGAATCTGTAGATTGCTTTTGGTAGGATGGCCATTTTTAAGATGTTGATTTTTCCAATCCATGAGCATGGGGGATCTTTCCATTTTCTGAGATCCTCCTCAATTTTTTTCTTTAGAGGTTTGAAGTTCTTGTCATACAGGTCCTTCACTTGCTTAGTTAGAGTCACACCAAGGTATTTCATAGTTTTTGGAATGATTGTGAAAAGTACGTTTTCCCTAATTTCTTTCTCCACATGTTTGTCCTTTGAGTACAGGAAGGCTACTGATTTGTTTGAGTTAACTTTGTATCCAGCCACTTTGCTGAACTTGTTTATCAGCTGTAGGAGTTCTCTTGTGGAATTTTTGGGGTCACTCAAGTACACTATCATGTCATCGGCAAAGAGTGATGTTTTTATCTCTTCCTTTCCGATTTGTATCCCCTTGATCTGCTTTTGCTGTCTAATTGCTCCAGCCAGGACTTCCAGTAGTATGTTGAATAGGTAGGGGGAGAGTGGGCAGCCTTGTCGAGTCCCTGATTTTAGTGGGATTGCTTCAAGTTTCTCGCCATTAAGTTTGATGTTGGCTGTTGGTTTGCTGTATATTGCTTTTATTATGTTTAAGTATGGGCCTTGATTACTGTTCTTTCCAGGACTTTTAACATGAAGGGGTGTTGGATTTTGTCGAATGCTTTCTCAGCATCTAGTGAGATGACCATGTGATTTTGGTCTTTGAGTTTGTTTATATGGTGGATTACGTTGATGGATTTCCTTATGTTAAACCATCCCTGCATCCCAGGGATGAAGCCTACTTGGTCATGATGAATGATCGTTTTGATGTGTTCTTGGATTCGGTTTGCAAGGATTTTGTTGAGTATTTTTGCATCAATGTTCATAAGTGAGATTGGTCTGAAGTTCTCTTTCCTTGTAGGGTATTTGTGTGGTTTAGGTACGAGAGTTATTGTAGCCTCAAAAAATGAGTTGGGTAATATTCCATCTGATTCTATCCAATCAAACATTCAAATTTCCTCTTTAAACTAGTTCAGGACATGTTTGAATAGAAACAATGTGGAGTCATCTGGGAAGAGAGATCTCCAACTGAGGAACAGCCTCATTGCCTGTGGACATGTCTGTAGTGACATTTTCTTAGTCTGTGATGGATGTGGAGGGTTCAGCCCCATCAGTGGTACCACCCCTGCCTAGTTGACTGGCTTGTGTGTAAAGGGAAGCTGAACACACCAGCATGCAGCTTTTCTCCATGGTTCCTGTCTGTTCCTGCTGGAGTTCCTGCATGGAATACACCCAATGATATGTTACAGCCTGGAAGTTGTAAGACAAAAGAGAACTTTGCTCCACCTATGTTGGTTTTGATCTGCCTTTTGTCGAAGAAACAGAAAAGCAAACCAGGTCAAAACTTTTAAAGAAAATGGTTAGTGCATATGTACAGCAATGCCAGAGCACCAGACACAAGAACCCCTAACCTTACTTAGTACCATTCACTCCTGTTTGCCTAAAACTCACTCCAACTGTGTCCATTAATATTTATTGATCTGTTTGATTAACAGGTTTGCTTTTTGGTTTTCTTTTTTAAATTACTTTTACTTTTTTACATTCTAGCTATTGTTCTTCTTCCAGTCCCACCTTCCTTGGTCCCTTATCTCATTCTTCCTCATCCCTGTCTCCAGGAGAATGGTGCCCCATTGGCAGGCCTCTCCACTGTCTAGGGCCTCAACTCTCGCAAGGGTTACACTTGCCTTTTCCCACCAAGGCCAGACCAGGCAGTCCTTTAAGATACATGTTTTGGGGTCCTCAGAGCAGCTCATATATACTGCCTGATTGGTGGCTCAGTGTCAGAGATATCTCCATGCTCCAGGTTAGTTGAGACTCCTGGTCTTCCAGTGGGGTTGCCCTCCTTCTCACTTTTTCCAGCCTTTCCCTTATTCAACCACAGGGTTCCTCAACTTCAATCCAATGGTCAGATCTCAGTATCTGCATCTGTCTCCATCAGCTGCTTGTTGGACCTCTCAGAGGACAGTCATGCCAGGTTCCTGTCTGTAAGCACACCATACCATCAGAAATATAATGTCCTGTGGTATGGTGCTAAGCCTTAGATCCTTTATTTGAGAAAGATGTCAAGTTGGGCCACAAGACTGCCTTTCCCTCTTTCTCTTCTCTATTTTTGTCCCTGCCATTCTTTTAGACATGACAAATTTTAGGTCAGAGTTTTTGACTGTGAGATGGCAACCCCGTCCATTTACTTGATGCCCCATGTTTCTACTGGAGATGGACCCTTCAAGTTTCCTCTCCCTACTGTTGGGCATTTTATCTAACGTCCCTCCCTTTGAGTCCTGAGAGACTCTCACCTCCCAGGTATCTTGTACTTTCTAGAGGGTCCTCCTACTTTCTCTACCCTCCAAGCTACATATTTCCATTCATTTTTTAGGCCCTCAGAGATTCTCTCCTGTTTCCCCCAAATACCTGGTCATTTTCCCCCTTTCCTCTCTTCTCTCCCAGCTAGGTCCCTCCCTCTCTCTGCCTCCCATAATTATGTTCTTCTCCCTATGTGGGATTGAAGCATGCTCATTTACACCCTTCTGTTTGTTAAACTTCTTGAGTTCTATGGATTGTATCCTAGTCATTCTGCACTTTTTTGGCTAATATCCACTTAGTAATTAGTGAGAACATACCATGCATGTCCTTTTGGGTCTGAGTTACCTCACTCAGGATGATAGTTTTTAGTTCTATCCATTTGCCTGTAAAACTCACAATGTCCTTATTCTTAATAGTTGAATAGTATTCCACTGTGTAAATGAACCACATTTTCTTTATTCACTCTTTTACTGTGGAACACCTGGGTTGTTTCCAAACAACCATAACAAATCCATAAATAAACAAACAAATAAAAAACACAAGCAGGTGAAGGAATTAAACAAAGTTGTCTAAGACTTGAAAATGGAAGTAGAAACAATAAAGAAATCACAAAGGGAGGCAACCCTGAAAATGAAAAATCCAGGAAAGTGGTCAGAAGCTACAAAAACAAGCATCAACAACAAAGTATAATAAATATAAAAGAAAAATCTTCTCCACTGCTGGTGGGGTTGTAAACTGGTACAACCACTCTGGAAATCAGTCTGGTGATTCCTCAGATAATTGGACATAGTACTACCTGAAGACCCAGTTATTCCACTTCTGGGCATATACCCCAAAGAAGCTCCAACATACAACAAAGACACATGCACCACAATGTTCATAGCAGCCCTATGTATAATAGCCAGAAGCTGGAAAGAACTAATATGTCCTTCAGTAGATGAATGGATACAAAAATTGTGGTATATTTACACAATGGAGTACTACTCAGCAATCAGAAACAAGGACTTTATGAAATTCTTAAGAAAATGGATGCATCTAGTGTATATCATCCTGAATGAGATAACCCAGTCACAAAAGAACAGACATAATATGCAGTCACTGATAATTAGATACTAACCCCAGAAAACTCTGAACACCCCAGAAACAACTCACAGACTATATGAAGTTCAAGAAAAACAAAGGCCAAAAAAAAAAAAAAAAGAAAAAGAAAAAGAAAAACCATTATGCTTAATCTTTATACACCAAGAAAACTTTGACTATTTCCAGGTTACATCTTGTTTTACATGTACTTTATGCTCATTGTAACTAGTAAGATTTTAATGCATACTATCAAACCTTTAAAAAAATTAAGTACTAACAAAAATGTATTTGCATACTTTTATGCATAAATGCTTAAAGTATGTACATTTATCTTTGTTTTTTAAAATAAAGTTATTCAATCTAGAGAGAGAGAGAGAGAGAGAGAGAGAGAGAGAGAGAGAGAGAGAGAGAGAGAGAGAAATCTCAGAGGTAGAAGATACCTTAAAAGATATTGACACAAGGCTCAAAGAAAATTCCAAACAAAAAGAACTAACATTAAACATCCAGGAAATCCAGGACATGATGAAAAGACCAAAACTAACAAAAACAGGAATAAGAGTATAAAGACTCATAGCTCAAAGAACCAAAAATCATCTTCAACAAAATTGTAGAAGAAAACTTGCCCAAGCTAAAGAAAGAGATGGCTATAAACATATAAGAAGTCTACAGAATACCACAATCCTTGTGTATTCTGTATTGGCTTGTGCCTTTTTATTGGGGAGTTGAGTACATTGATATTGAGAAATATTAAAGAAAGATGATTGTTAGTTCATGTTATGTTTGTTAGTGTGAGTAGCATTATGTGTATGTGATTTTCTCCTTTTGTTTTCATTATAAGATGATTAATTTTTTTTCTTTGTAGATAACTTCCTTGTGTTGGAGTTCTTGTTCTAGAATCCTCTGTAGAGCTGAATTGGTAAATAAATATTGTTTAAATTTGGTTTTGTCATGGAATATTTTGGTTTCTCCATCTATGATGTTTGAGAACATTACAGGGTATATTAGCCTGGGCTGGCATATATGTTCTCTTAGGATTTACATGACCTCTGTCCAGGTTCTTCTGGTTTTTGTAGTCTCAGTTGAGAAGTCTGGTTTAATTCTGATAGGTCTGCCTTTATATGTTACTTGGCCTTATTCCCTTACATCTTCTTATATTCTTTCTTTGTTCTGTGCATTTAGTGTTTTGACTATTAGGTGATGAGAGAATTTTCTTTTCTGGTCAAATATATTTGGAGGAATCCAGGGGAAACCACAATTCTTGCTTTAGTCTAACCTGATGAGATGATATAATGAAGAACACAGAAATAAAGAGCTGTCAGGATCATTGCTTCTCACAAAACATTTTGTACCATGTTGGCAGCTCCAGATTAAGCACAGGAGAATCATGAATAGCCTTTAAAACTTAAACTCTGTCACCAGGAGTTAAAGCCAGTGCCTGGAAAAGTCCCTATCTACTAAATCAATACCTATGGTCTGGGCCACTAGAAATGTGTTAGGTCAAGTATCTCTCTTCGTTGCCCTTCTCTAACGTTGGACAGCAGAAGGAGGAATAAAACCCCATCCACTGAAGAGCAGGACATGAGAACCAGAGGAGGGTTCTGCCTTAAGAGCACAATGGTAGGCCCATCATGCAGAGGTCAAGCAATCAATAGGAACTAGAGACCACATACACCAGCAAAGTAACAACAACTCTAGACCAGTGTGATGCCTATTTTCAATTTTAGACTTAAGAGATCTAGCATCTCCTGAAAGTGAGACCTTTGGCCAAATCTGTGCAGGAATTATCTTAAAGAATTAATTCAGGTGGGAAGTGCAGCCTCTCCTGGTCCTGTCCAAGGTAGATTGTACCATTCTGTGGGCAGGGTACTACAGAAAGAGAGAGAGTGAACTGAGCACAAGTATCCATTGCCTCCTGACCATGAATTCAGTGGGACCTGCCTGCCTCAGACTCTACCTACTGTGACTTCTCCATCATTGTGATCTGCACCATCAAGTGGGACAACCAAATAAAATATACCCAAAAAAAGTTACTTAAAAATTGTCACAGCAAAGGAAAGATAACAAAGACAATGAGGCTCAGTAACTGATGGAAATATGTACACTACTGGGATTAACTCAGGATTTATCTGTATTATCCTAGCCTTGAAGTAAGCCCAGGACACACCAGTCTTCCAGTTCTATAAGTCCCTGCAGCTTTGAGGCTTAGGTGCAAACGAACCTGGCATTTATTAGCCTCGGTGGCTAAGGGAGCACATGTATGTCATGCATCCCACACTTTCTGGTTACACATTGATTACCAGGCAGGGGTTGCATATGAGGCTCTGCAACTGTTCTTGGATGAAACAGTTATCTGTACCACAGTGGAAGGAACACTTGAGTCTGGATTACTGCCAGCTCCTCAATGAGCATACTACACTACTGTTTGTGCTCTCTCTCTCTCTCTCTCTCTCTCTCTCTCTCTCTCTCTCTCTCTATCTATCTATCTATCTATCTCTCTATATATATAATTAATTAATTACATTATTTACTTTGCATCCCCTTATTCCTCTCCTCCAAGTTCCTCTTGCTCTCCTCTCCTACTTTCTTATCCCCGTTCCCCTTCTGAGAAAACAGGAAACCTGCCTTATACTACCAGCCTTGACATATCAAGTTGCAGTAAGAATAGGTACATCTCTTTCTATTGATGCTATAAGACATCCTAGTCAGGGTAAAGGAATCCAAAGGCAAACAATGTAGCCAAAGACAGCCTCTCCTTCCACTGTAGGAGTCCTGCATGAAGACTCAGCTGCATAACTGTGACATAGGAACAGAGGTCCTATTCTGTTCCACGTGTGCTTTCTGGTTGGCAGTTCAGTTTCTATGAGCCCTTAGGGGCCCACATTAATTGATTCTGTAGGTTTTCTTGTGGTGTCCTTGATCTCTCTGGCTCCTTCAATCCTTCCCATTCTTTAGCAGGATTCTTCACTTTCCACTTACTGTTTGGCTGTGGGCTCGGCATCAGTTCCCATCAGTTCCTGGATGAAACCACTCTGCACCCTGTCCACTGCATTTTATTTTCTGTCCCACAAATCTGCCTGCTCTCCAGGAGACTACTCTGGCATCAAGGATCCTATGCCATGCTGGTACTAGCCACCAAGAAGGCAAGGTTAGCACCCAACAGCCCAGAGGCAACACGGACCCCAAAAACCCCAGGAAAGATACCCTAGCAAACATGAAGACTAGCTAGTCAGAAGAACACAAGGCCACTCAGGCTAGAGACAGAAGAGAATCAAAGTCAGAGGAGGTAAAATAAGTCCCAAAACACTTATCAAACAAAGATAAACTCAGAAATCAACATCTAAGCCTATAATGACTGTAAAACCCAGATGGCTAAAGGCCAGCTTAAAAACACAATCAAGAGCCAGGGAATTTTGGTACCATAAGAGCCCAGTTATTCTGCTATAGTAAGCCCTGGATACCCCTACACAGCCAAAGCACAAGAACATGACTTTAAATCCAATGTGGTGAAGATGATAGAGACCTTTAAACAAGAAATGAGTGATGTATTAAAGAACTATAGAGAAACACAATCAAACGGATGAAAAATAAATAAAACTGTTCAAGGCCTGGAAATGAAAATAGAAGCAGTAAAGAAAACATAAAGTGGAGGAATCCTGGAGACATGGGTTAAAAAACAAAAGCAAAACAAACAAACAAAAAAACTACCAGGAACCACAGATGCAAGCATTACTGACAGAATCCTGGAGATGAATCAGAGAATCTAAGGCATTGAAGATACTATAAAAGAAATTGATACATATGTCAAAGAAAATGTTAAATCTAAAGTTTCTGACATAAAATGAGATGGTCTCTAAGACTTAGTGGAAGATATAATCTCACATACATTCCTAGGAACCCCAGAGACACTTACTCTCTGCATTTTGACAGGTTGTGGTGTTAAACACAGTTCCTTCCACTAAAAATCTTTTCTGATTTGGTCTGAGTTTATAGAGATATGCATCCAGAGGAATCTTTGTTAGGACTGTTTAACATGGAAATTGTGGTAGGTTCAGACTAGGGACCTATGTGTTTGCCAGACACAGGTTCTTCTCCTGCTTTCCAGTATGAAGCTTGCTTTTCCACCTGTGGGTTGATTCTTAGTTCCAGTCAGAAAGTGGTTTCACTATGTTGTTTTCAATGAGAATTGTCCCATGAATGAAGTTAGGTGTCACTTGGTACAAATATTTGGAAAGTTATTATTAAGAGATGTAGCATGGTAGGAAGAGATATGTCACTAGTGCTAGACTTTGAGGTTTTATTTTGCTTCATGCTTACGGCCTCAAGATGAGAGCATTCAACTAACTATTCAAGTACCATGCATATCCATCTATTTCTGTGATCACTGTCCTGATGACCCCATGGACTCATCTGAATCTTTAAGGCCTTGGTCTTTCTATAAGTTTTATAGATCATTGTGTCTCTTCACAACAATAACCAAATAGCAAAGGCATGACATTCCTATAACATTCACTATTCTATGCATAGATGTAGCTTCCCTCACTGGTTGTCATATATACCTCACAGGTACATAGCTGGAGGAGACTTCTAGTGGACACACTGATCAACCTACAAAGAGCATTTCAGTACTATAAATGCCATTTAGCATGGAGAAAACATCTGTTCAAGATCCATTTGATTTTGCCATGTCCTATGACAAAAGCATGTAGAGTTCCCAGCGAAGGGGGTCTTACCATCAGGTTCTGGTGTAACATCAAGATCAAGGGCAATGGTCTATAACAATGATCTCTTGAAATCAATAGCTATAAAGCTAAAATTAGAAGAAGGCAATGTATCAAAAATATCAGTTTATCTAGGAAAATGAAGCTTACACTTAGAAAAAGTTGGACACAAAGTTGAAAACTACTTCAGAATAAAGTTACAAAATTATATATGATATGGGTTTGTTTAAACAGCACATCACAGGCTAAGAAATTACCAAAAGTAAAAAGGAGGTGGGGAGGGAGAGAGAGATAGAGAGGAGAGAGAAAGAAAAAGAGTAGAAAGAGAAAGAAGAAATGTACTTTCTCAGTTCTGCAAGTGGAAAGATAAAGCAGGAAATGCCAGCCTCTGGAATCTGATTTCCAAGATGCTTGCTGTTTTTCTCTTACATGGTGAATTGTAGCACAGACATGAGCAATAAGCACCATGTTGTTATATGGCATAAAGGCAGCAAATTCACCCCAGCAGACCCTATGGTAATGAAATCAGTCCTCCATGAAGATGAGAACATGATCATCTCTCTAATTTCTTTCCTCCTGCTACTGCCCTGGTGAACAAATGACAAGCAATTCCCTACTTGTGGATATATGAAGTCCAAGAGATCACACATATAAGCATACACGTGCATCTATGAAGTAGTTCAAAACCATAACAGTTTGCCACCTGGCCCCCTGCCCCCTGCCCCCTGCCGCCTGCCCCCTGCCCCCTGTCCCCTACCCCCTGCCTCCTGCCTTCTGCCTCCTGCCTCCTGCCCCCTGACCCCTGACCCCTGACCCCTGACCCCTACCTCCTGCCTCCTGCCTCCTGCCTCCTGCCCCCTGACCCCTGCCCCCTGACCCCTGACCCCTGCCTCCTGCCTCCTGTGTGGAAAGAATCAGCTGTGCCTTAAAGGGACTCAAGTATGCTGAGAGTCACCTCTAGCCACAAGATTATAGGGCCACAGAAGGCTGGTGCTTTTGCAGAGGCAGCCACAAGGGTGATACTTCCCTTCAGTGTTACTTCCATGGAATTCACTAGTGCCTCCAGTGACACTCATTCCTGGGACTACCAGAGCCCATGTGGACTGCTATGTCCCAGGCCAGTGGCTTCTCATGAGAAGATAATGTTGTCTGTCAGTTCTGAAGGCAGGAAGTCTGAGTTAAAGACCCTTGTACCTTTTGTGACTCATGAATGGATACTTCCCAAGGTGTTCTTTTATCAGATCATTTATCTTGTTAATCAGGGTACTACCTCATGACATAACTATCTCCCAATGCTGGAGCTAGAAAAGCATTAAGAACCAGGGCTGGTTTTAGAATCTTTCTGTAGAAGTGCTCCCTGGGAAACAGGTGCATGTGTAGACACATAGAACATAGATTGACTATGGGCCTACAGAAGTTTTATTAGTCTAGAAAAAAAAAGCCCAAAGTACCAAGCAAAACTGGCAGGTAAAAAACATCTAGATGATAACATTAGTCAAATGTGAAGAATTTGTGTTCGAGAATTGAATGTGGCCCAGACAATTGGCGAAAGTGCTCATATTCCAGAAAAATCTCTGATAAAACCCCTAGGCCATGTGGTAATTACTGGGCCCTAAGACTCAGTATTAGTATGGGAGAAGTTAACAGTACAGTGTGGAAGGTCATTATTCTCACAGTCCTGTTATTGAAAGTTCCAACTTATATTTAACAGGGTTTGAGCAATGATCTGCTCACAAATTTGGTGACCTTCAAAGCAGGTCTTTGGCCCAGGCCTACAATAAACAGAAGCAGCAACTAGATAAGGATAGAGAAGTGAGATATAGAAGCAGGATCCCTGGTCACTAGGGAATCAGCAGGACTTGCTGTAGTCCAGATAGCTGATTTCTACATGTCCTAAGGGCTTTTGTTAGCCCTAGATTATTAGATGATAGTTCACAGGTAAAGTCTGTAGATGCATAAACAACCACAGTCTACTTGATTATACTGAACAGCTGCAATAAATCTGAGCATGTCTCTATTTCAAGTTTTTGTACAATTAATTAAGTTTTTAAAACATCATTAATAGCTCCCTGTTTCTCTAGATCCAATCCTCCAGTCACACCCCTAGCACTTCAGTAGAATATTCCTCAGCTTTCCATGAACTCCTAGTACTATTTCCTGTTGATCTCACCAATCTTTCTCTTCAAACCTCCTTTACCTGACACATGGATCAGTCCCAGCCTCCAGCCCCCCTGGTGACTGATGGCAGATCTATATTTCTACTTCTGCTCCTCTAGCTCCAATTCTCCCAGGCTCATTCCCAGCTCTATGATCTATGGTCTTCCTTTCCTCTCTTACCCTATTTCCAACAGGCCCCAGATGTCTTCTTCAACCTTTCTTCCCCCAACTCATCCCATTATCCAGCCTCCAACACCAGCAGTTATAACCTGAGAAACCAAGAGGGAGCAGGTAATAAAAACAGGTCCACAGAAACATTTTTACCTTGTAGCATACTACACCCTCCTGAAGTCCAGGGAGAAAGCAGAAACCAAAGACAACAACAACACCCAACAGAAACAGAAAAAGAAACCATTACCCAGACCTGTAATCATCCCAATCCCCCAGGGCTGAACATCAGCATAAAAACACAATCAGTATCAGCCAAAATAATTTGTCTCCATTGGAGTCCAAGAACAATGCCATAGCAGGTGCTGAAGCCCAAGACACAGACATAAAAACATCATGCATAAAGATCCTAGAGATAGTTAAACAAAGAAATTGTTAATGTCCCTTAATGAAATCTAGGAAAATACAAATATACCATGTGAGAAAATGAATATATCCCTTAAGAAATCCAGAAAACTACAACAAACCATGCAGAGAAAGAAAAAGAAAATTGATCAAGACTTAAAGAAGGAAGTGCAAGTAATGAGAAAAACCAAAACTGAGCAAAAAAAAAAAAAAAAAAAAAAACTATGGAAATGAAAAAAAATGCTTATTTGAAAAGGAACTAGTATGCAAGCCTCACCAACAGAATATTAAAAAAAAAAAAGACTTGATAATTTCATGCATTAAAGACACTGTTGAAAAATCTACCTATTGATCAAAAATGTTAGATCTAAAACTTACATAACACAAAACCCCAGGAAATATGGGGAACTATTAAGAGAGCAAATCTAAGAATAATAGGAATAGATAAAGGAGAAGAAACTCAGATCAAAGGACTAGAAATTATCTTCAACAAAATCATAGAAGAACATTTTTTAACCTAAAGCAGGAGATGCCTATAAATGTACAAGAAGCATTTAGAACACCAAATAGATTGGGCCAGAAAACAGTCTCCTTAGCACACAATAATACAAATATTTCAGAACAAAGAATAGATATTAAAACCTGCAAGGGAAAAATATTAAGTAACATGTAAAAGCAGATATTTCAGAAGTGAACCTGACTTTGCAATGTAGACTCTAAAAGCCAGAATATCCTGGACATGTGTGCTACAGATGCTAAGAGACCGTAGAGGGTAGATCACACTACTATACCTTGTAAAATATTTAAAACATATACAGTTAAAATAAGATGAATCATAATAAAAAATTTGAGCAATATTTATCTATAAATCCAGCCCTATAGAAGATGCTAGAAATTTCTGACCCAAGTCCGAGAAAACCTTGAAACAGGAATAAATAATACCAAACCACCAAAACTAAAGGAAGGGTAAAGACATGTACACACACACACACACACACACACACACACACTCACAGACACACACACATACACTCACATGCATACACACCACCACCACCACCACCAAAAGCAATAACAAAATAACAGCAATCAGCCAACAATATCAGTGGTCCCAACTTCTAATAAAAAGACACAGACTAACAAAATAGATGGTGGAAAAGGATCCATTTTTTTTTTTTTTTTTTTTTTTTTTTTTTTTTTTTTGCATCTTAGAGACATGCCTTAACATCAAAGGTAGACATTACTCCAGGATGAAGGTTTTGAAAAGAGATATTCCAAGTTATTGGACTTAAGAAAAAAACTGAGGAAACCATTTTAATAACTGATAAAATAGACTTCAAGCAGAAACTAACCAGAAGAGATAGGGAAGAACACTACATAACCATCAAAGCGCAAAAGAATCATCAAATGACATTACAATTTTTAACATCTATGCTCCAAACAGAACTGTACCAAAGTCTGTGAAGGAAACATGACTTTACTTAAATTTTATATTGACACTCACATACTGAGTGTGGAAGACTTTAATAACTCACTGTTGCCTATAGATAGGTAACACAGGCAAATTACACAGAGAAATGCTGGAAGTAACAGATGCTATGAGTCAAATGGACCTAACAGATATTTACACAATATTTCATCCAAACACAAAATAATGTATTATTTATCTGCAATTAATGGAACTTTTTCCAAAATGGACAGCATTATCCGACACAAGGCAGGTCTCAATAAATACACAAAAATTGATATAGTACCCTGTATCCTACTAGACCACCACATACTAAGGCTGTACATCGACAACAATACACACGATAGAATGGTTGCAAAATCACAGAAAATGAACATCTTCCTACTAAATGAAACATGCTTCAATGCACAAATTAAGAAATGAACTAAAGACTTGCTACAGTTGAATAAAAATGAATCACAATACACTCAAGTTAATGGAACTCAAGGACAAAAAGTTCTAAGAGGCAGTTCTTAGCAGAAATGACATGACACCTAAAACCATGGAATGCAAGAAGAAATTGCAATATAATGGAGTAGACTGCAAGAAATGATCAAACTTGGGGGCTGGAATCAATAAAGTACAAAAATACAATTAATCAATGAAACAATGGGTTGGTTATTTATGAAAATCAGTAAGATTGAAAAATCCCTATCCAATTTCAGTAAATGGCAGAGAGAAAATATCAAAATTAACAAAATTAGAGATAAAGAGAATACAAACAACAAACAAAAAGAAAATGCAGAGACTCTTCAGGACATACTTTAAAGTTCTGTACTCTATCAAACTTGATAATCTAAAAGAAATGAATAACTTTCCTAATATATACTTTTAATATTATCTTTGATTTAACCAAAGTTAAATCAAAGATAATATAAGCAATTTTAAAAATATATCTCCTAGGAAAATTGAAGTAAACTAACACCCACCCCTCCCCCCCAAAAAAAAAAAAAAATGATGGAGGAAGGGACCAGGCTGGGAGAAGGAATGGGGGAAAAAAAGGTGTGGTGAATCTGGTATAGAGACATGAGAGGAGTGGAAAATAAACTAAAAATTGTCAGCAGAGATCTGGGATGGGGGAGGCTCCAGGTAGTCTATGAGAGTGACTCTCAATGAGATTCATAAGGGTAAGGGACATGGTACCTGAAGTAACCCTCTTCTGTAGCCAGTCAGGACTCCCACTCACAAAATCTTTGACCCAAAAATTTGTCCTGCCTACATGAAGTGCAGGAGCAAAGCTTGAGCAGAGGCTGGGGGAATTGCCAAACAATGGCTGGTCCAACTTGAGACCCATCCAATGGGCAAGAACCAGTCACTGACTTGTTAATAATATGCTGTTATGCTTACAGACAGGAATCTAGCATAACTGTCCTCTTAGAGGCTCTATTCAGTAGCTGTCAAAAACAAATGCAGAGACCCATTGCAAAACAACTGGGGGGGGGGTCCTATGGAAGAGTTAGAGGAAGAACTGAAGAATCCAGAGGGACTCCACAAGAAGACCAAGAGAGTCAACTAACCTGGACACTTGTAAACTCCAAGAAACTGAACCATCAAACAAAGCGTATATTAGGGCTGGACCTTGCCCATCTCACCCCTGTACATATGTAGCAGATGTGCAGCTTGGTCTTTATGTGTGTCCAACAACTGAAGCTGGGGCTGTCCTTGACTATATTGCCTGCCTTGTCTGGCCTCGGTGTTAGAGGATGTGCCTAGTCTTTCAGTGACTTGATGTGCCAGGGTAGGTTGGTAGCCAGGAGAACTTCCCCCTTTCAGAAGAGAAGGAGAAGGGAATAGAGGAAGGTTGTGGGGGGGGGGGTACTGGAAGGAAAGAAGAGGTCATATCATTATGTAAAATGAATATACTAATTAATTAATTTTCAAAAGGCTGGGGCTAAATGGTTTTAGCATAGAAGTCTACCAAACTTTCAGACAAAAGTTAATGCCAAACCTTCTCAAATTGTCCAACAAATATATACAGAAGGAACATAACCAAATATATTCCATGAGGCCACACTTAATCTTGATATCATGCAAAGGCTAACCTGGAAAGAGAATTACTGACCAATGTCTTTTGTGAATATAGATGTGAAAATATCCCTGTAAACTGAGTCAAAGAACACATACAACTTATTCATCACAGTTGCAATGGCTTCAACTTAGAGATGCAGAGATGGTTCAATATTTCAAAATCAATAATTGTAATTCACCATATAAACATGCCAAGAGAAAAAAATATACATGATGATCTAACTAGGTGTAAAACAGACTTTGACAACATTCAACATCCCTTGATTTTAAAAAATTTCTGGAAAGGTTCAGAATACAAAAGACATAGTTCAACAAAATAAAGAATTACACACATATGTACATAAATCACCAACATATCACACATACAAACACAGCTTTTTAACTTAAATAAAAATACATATTCTTTAAATAAACACAACTTGTTCATGTAGTTCACTTGTAGACCCTTACTTGGAATGTCTGTGGTCCTGGTTTGGTCCTCATCATGATTAAAAATAAGTATAGAAAAATAAATGTTACAAATGTTGGCATTAAATGCATACCAACATAAATCTGTGATGGCACTATGAAATGGACCAGAGGTTCCCCTATGGCATGTTCAGAGATGTTTTAAACTTTAAGTCCTAGAATTGTCAAGATCCTGAGTTAAAACTGCAGAACATGTTATCAATGACTTTAATAAAATCCTAACATTGATCTTCTCTAGTTGTGATTCTCCTTTTTGTCCAGCTTCAAGTAAGCAGAATTGCACTGTACTTCTCCCATGGAGCACAATGTCTTTCATTAACCTTATGATCTCCTATTCTGCACCTCTTCTTCTAGTGCCCTTCGTGTGGTGGATTACATACTACCCAATTCACAGCCTGCTCACAGGTCAGTAGACACAATGGTTTGCTTTAGAAGTGACAGTCAAAAGACATTTGTGACATTAAACTGATGACTTGGAAACAGATTGCTCTTTACCACTCACAAATATTGCCCTTTTGAACCATAAGGTTGAGGATGACATAATTGTATCGCACAAAAAAAATGATCTCCTTTATGAGTTTACATAGAGAAGCAAGTGGCTAAATAGTATGTGGGAAAATTCACTTTTTTGGAAAGTCTAAGCTAAATTAAACAAGCTTCTTCCCTGTGGAACTTTTTAGAACCTTTCTTTTTTATTCACAACTTATATTAATGTTCATTATTTCACATTAAATCAATGGTCCTGCACTATGCATTCCAAGGAACTGGTGCTCATCACAACACACTGCAGAAATGATGACCCAATTCACTAAGTAATGAGTGTGCATTATATAATCCATTCTTTCTCCACCCATTTATCCAATTTTAAGCCTATCTCCTCTACCTTTAATAACAAATAAACTAAAATTAAGTTCTACCAAAGAAAAATGACAAAGAAACCAATGGTGCGAGTATAAGCTAATGGGTGCATTTAAATTTTTAAAACTGATACCTTAATAATTTTTCTATTTATGGTTGTCATGTCTTAACATCTTCAAGGCTGAAGACTATATAATTTAATTCTTTAAAGATAAAACACTCAAAGGTATTTGTATACTAGGACAAGGTAATTAATAATAAACAGAAATTAAAGTCATCTTAAAAGAAAATGTGAATTGAATTGACTCAATGCCTTGACATATCTGTGGGGATATTTGTATAACTGGTGATTGATATAGAAGGTCCCAGACCACTGTGAGTTGTATCACCCTTGGGCCAGAGGTCCTCAATTGTATAACATCGAAAACTAGCTTGGACATGACAGGCAATTTGCGGCAGGGCAAAGAATTGGTGTTTGGTCAGTCAATAGACTTTTCTCTGAGGAAACATAGCTTTATTATCTGGGGCAGATGAGAAGGTCCCTGCGGCCAGTGAGAGACATTCTGGGATTAGAAAAATACTCTCTACAGCTGATGAAAAGAAAGGAGTAAAAATTGTATACACACAAACACACACACATGGACACACATGAACACACATATACACTATATATATATTCATACATATAACTATATATTTTACACACAGCTTATATTTTTCAGCAAAAGTGTTCATGCAATATAAGAATCACAATGAAGTTACATCCTACTTCTAAGTGGTTGATTACAATGAGTGTACATGAAAATGTTCCTCAGTGCCCTCAAATGATAAAATGTTTTAAATACTATATTTTAAAAAAGCTGAGCAAGCTGGTATGCAGCTTTCTTCCACAGTTCCTACTCTGTTTTTATGAAGTGACTAATAATGTCCTAAAAGTTGTAAGATGAAACACCCTTTTCTCACATAAGTTGGTTTTGATTCATGTTTTGTCAAAGCAATAGAAAAGCAAACCAGTACAAAATCTTTAAAGAAAATGACTAATACATTTTCTTTACTTGTTCTTATAGTGTAAGAGACACAATACCTCCTAACCTTAACTTATGACCATTCACAGACCTTTCCTTAAATCTCGTCCAACTCTTCAGTATTCATCATCATTGACTTAAAGGGTTTGTTAAAAATGAACAGCTAGACTCCCTAGACAGATATTAGCCCCAATGCTCAGAATACCCAAGATGCAATTCACAACCACATGAAGCTCAAGAAGAAGGATGAACAATGTTCGGATGCTTCAGTCCTTCTTAGAAGGGGAAGCAAAAATATGCTCAAGAGGAAATATGGAGACAAAGTTTGGAGCAGAGATGGAAGGACAAGCCATCCAGAGACTGCCCCACGTGGAAATTTAGCCCATATACATCTACCAAACCCAGATAATGTTGTTGATGCCAAGAAGTGCATACTGACAGGAGCCTGATATAGCTGTTTCCTGAGAGGCTCTGCCAGAGCCTGACAAATAAAGAGACAGATGCTCACAGCCAACCATTGAACTGAGAACAGGGTCCTTAATGAGAGAAGCTGGAGAAAGAATTGAAGGAGCTGAAGAGATTTACAACCACATAAGAACAACAATACCAACTAACCAGAGTTCCCAAGGACTAAACCACTATTCAAAGAGTACACATGGATGAACCCATGGCTCCAGCTGCACATGTAGCAGAGAATGGCCTTGTTGAGCATCGATGGGAGGAGAAGCCCTTGGTCGTGCCAAGAATCAATGCCCCAGTGTAGGAGAATGTCAGGTTAGGGAGGCTGGAGGGAGTGGATGAATACTCTCACAGAAGCAGGGGAAGAGGGGGATGGGATAGCTAGTTTGAAGGGGAAAACGGGAAAATGGATAACATTTGAAATTTAAATAAAATTTATCCAATAGAGAGAAAGAGAGAGAGATTCTGTTTCTCATATCTGATGTAGACCAAGACTATCATTTTGACAAGTTCCCAGTAGAAGATATAATGACATATCTAAGAACAGTGCTGCCCCAAGACAACTGTTGAACTCTTATTAAAAATGCAGAAAGTCAGGACGCAGAGCAGAGCCTGGCCCAACCACCAGCCGGAAAGGCGGCTCGTACAGGCTGAGCAACTGGTGAGTGGGAGACCTAGGCTGCGGGGGAGCAGAGGGATCTCTGCGGAGTGCACACGGAAAGGGCACCCCCTGCCCTGACCTGCCCTGTCCTCCCCGATCCAGTGACCGGGAACAGATCTTAGGAACTTCTGTTCCCACCCGGAGAGGACTTCAGGACGCAGAGCAGAGCCTGGCCCAACCACCAGCCGGAAAGGCGGCTCGTACAGGCTGAGCAACTGTGACTGGGAACAGATCTTAGGAACTTCTGTTCCCACCCGGAGAGGACTTCAGGACTCAGAGCAGAGCCTGGCCCAACCACCAGCTGGAAAGGCAGCTCGTACAGGCTGAGCAACTGGTGAGTGGGAGACCTAGGCTGCGGGGGAGCAGAGGGATGTCTGCGGAGTGCACACGGAAAGGGCACCCCCTGCCCTGACCTGCCCTGTCCTCCCCGATCCAGTGACCAGGAACAGATCTTAGGAACTTCTGTTCCCACCCGGAGAGGACTTCAGGACGCAGAGCAGAGCCTGGCCCAACCACCAGCCGGAAAGGCGGCTCGTACAGGCTGAGCTACTGTGACCTGGAACAGATCTTAGCAACTTCTGTTCCCACCCGGAGAGGACTTCAGGACGCAGAGCAGAGCCTGGCCCAACCACCAGCCGGAAAGACGGCTTGTACAGGCTGAGCAACTGGTGAGTGGGAGACCTAGGCTGCGGGGGAGCAGAGGGATGTCTGCGGAGTGCACACAGAAAGGGCACCCCCTGCCCTGACCTGCCCTGTCCTCCCCGATCCAGTGACCGGGAACAGATCTTAGGAACTTCTGTTCCCACCCAGAGAGGACTTCAGGACGCAGAGCAGAGCCTGGCCCAACCACCAGCCAGAAAGGCGGCTCGTACAGGCTGAGCTACTGTGACCTGGAACAGATCTTAGGAACTTCTGTTCCCACCCGGAGAGGACTTCAGGACGCAGAGCAGAGCCTGGCCCAACCACCAGCCGGAAAGGCGGCTCGTACAGGCTGAGCAACTGTGACCTGGAACAGATCTTAGCAACTTCTGTTCCCACCCGGAGAGGACTTCAGGACGCAGAGCAGAGCCTGGCCCAACCACCAGCCGGAAAGGCGGCTCGTACAGGCTGAGCAACTGGTGAGTGGGAGACCTAGGATGCGGGGAAGCAGAGGGATCTCTGCGGAGTGCACACGGAAAGGGCACCCCCTGCCCTGACCTGCCCTGTCCTCCCCGATCCAGTGACCGGGAACAGATCTTAGAAACTTCTGTTCCCACCCGGAGACGACTTCAGGACACAGAGCAGGGCCTGGCCCAACAGACAGCCGGAAAGGTGGCTCGGAGAGGCTGAGCATCTGTGACCAGGAACAGATCTTAGGAATGTCTGTTCCCACCCGGGGGCGACTTCAGGACGCAGAGCAGAGCCTGTCCCAGCTGCCACCCGGAACCTGGGCTGCTGGGGAGTAGAGAGATCTCTGAGGAGTGCACACGGAAAGTGTACCAGGGACACAGACCAGATACAAGGGAAAGGCAAGAACATATCACTGACAACAAAATGGCAAGAGGAAAGAGAAAGAGTATATCCCAAGGAAACCAAGACAATCTAGCAACACCAGAACCCAGCTCTCCGATAGTAGCAAACATAGGAATTCCAAACACTCCAGAGAAAGAAGACACAGACCTGAAAACATGCCTCAAGACTCTGATAAGAGTTACTTAAACAAGAAAGGGAGGAAAAGCAAAAAGATTCAGAAGCTTTTAAAGAAGAAACAAGAAAAACACTCAAAGAACTCAAAGAACGAGACGAAAACAGAACCAAAGAAATAAAGGAATGAAAGAGGGAAATTAAAACAGAAATTGACACAATAAAGAAAGCGCTAAAAGAGATAACCCTAGAGTCAGAACACCAAAAAAAGAAATCAGGAGTCACAGAAGCAAGCATTTCCAACAGATTACAAGAGATCGAGGAGAGAATCTCGGGGGCAGAAGACAACATTGCAAACATAGACAAAACAGCCAGAGAAGATGCAAAAAACAAAAAGCTCCTAACCCAAAATGTCCAGGAAATACAAGACACAATGAGAAGACCGAACCTAAGGATAATAGGAATAGAAGAGGGAGAAGAGTATCAACTAAGAGGCACAGTAAATATCTTCAACAAAATCATAGAAGAAAACTTCCCTACCCTCAAGAATGAGATGACCACGAGCATAAAAGAAGCCTTCAGAACTCCAAATAGGTTGGACCAGAAAAGAAATACCTCCCGACACATAATAGTAAAAACATCAAGTGCCCAAAGTAAAGAAAGAATACTAAAAGCAGTAAGGGAAAAAGGTCAGGTAACATATAAAGGCAGACCAATCAGACTCACACCCGATTTCTCAACAGAGACTATGAAAGCTAGAAGAGCCTGGACAGACATCATGCACTCCTTAAGACAGCACAAGTGCCAGCCCAAGCTGCTATACCCAGCAAAACTATCAATCACCATCGATGGAGAGACAAAGATATTTCAAGACAAATCAAAATTCACACAATATCTGACCACAAACCCAGCACTACAACGAATTATAGGTGGAAAACCCAATACAAGGAGGGAAAATACAGCCTAGTAAAAACAAGAAAACTCCTAAACAAGAAAACTAAAGAAAAAAACACAGACACAACTCAACCCAAAAAAGCAAAAATGGCAGGAAACAGAAACAATTATTCCTTGATATCTATTAACATAAATGGTCTCAACTCCCCAATAAAGAGACATAGACTATCAGACTGGATACATAAACAAAATCCAGCCTTTTGCTGCATACAGGAAACTCATCTCAGAGACAGAGACAGACACTAACTCAGAGTAAAAGGGTGGGAAAAAAACTTCCAAGCAAACAGCTCCAAGAAGCAAGCTGGAGTGGCTATTCTAATATCGAATAAAGTAAATTTCCAACCAAAAGTTATCAAAAAAGGTAAAGAAGGACACTTTTTACTCATTACCGGGGAAATCTGTCAGGAGGAACTCTCAATCCTTAACATATATGCTCCAAATAAAAAATCACCCACATTCATAAAAGAAACTCTACTAAAGCTCAAAAAATACATTTCACCCCACACAATAATAGTGGGAGACTTTAACACCCCACTCTCACCAATGGACAGATCAGGGAAACAGAAACTGAACAAGGACACTGCAAAACTAGCAGAGACTTTGAACCAACTAGAATTAATAGATATATACAGAACATACTATCCTAAAGTAAAAGAATACACCTTCTTCTCACCACCCCATGGCACCTTCTCGAAAATTGACCACATAATTGGGCACAGAACGAGCCTTCATCGATATAAGAAGATTGAAATACTCCCATGCATCCTCTCAGATCACCATGGTCTACGGCTGGTCTTTAACAACAACAAAGACAACAAAATGCCCAAATACACATGGAAACTAAACAACACTCTGTTAAAGGATAGCAGGGTCAAAGAAGAAATAAAGAAAGAAATTAAGGATTTTCTAGAATTCAACGAAAACAAAAACACAACATACCTAAACCTATGGGATGCAATGAAAGCAGTATTGAGAGGAAAACTCATTGCCCTAAGTGCTTCCAAGAAGAAACTGGAGAGAGCTCACATCAGCAACCTGACAGCACAGCTAAAAGCACTAGAACAAAAGGAAGCAGATATACCCAAAAAGAGTAGACGGCAAGAAATAATCAAAATTAGGGCAGAAATAGACCAAATAGAAACAAAAAAAAACCATTGAAAAAATCAACAAAACAAAGAGTTGGTTCTTTGAGAAAATCAACAAGATTGATAAACCCCTAGCCAGACTAACTAAAGGGCAAAGAGAGAGTATCCAAATTAACAAAATCAGAAAGGAAAGTGGTGACATAACAACTGAAACTAAGGAAATTCAAGAAATCATCAGATCCTACTACAAAAACTTATACTCCACAAAATTGGAAAATCTGGAAAAAATGGATGAATTCCTAGACAGATACAAGGTCCCAAAGTTGAACCAGGACCAAGTAAACCATCTAAATAACCCTACAACACCTAAAGAAATAGAAGTCATCAAAAGCCTCCCAACCAAAAAAAAGCCCAGGTCCAGACGGGTTCAGTGCAGAATTTTATCAGACATTTATTGGGGATATAACACCAATATTCGCCAAGCTATTCCAAAAGATAGAATCAGATGGAATATTACCCAACTCATTTTTTGAGGCTACAATAACCCTCGTACCTAAGCCACACAAAGACCCTACAAGGAAAGAGAACTTCAGACCAATCTCACTTATGAACATTGATGCAAAAATACTCAACAAAATCCTTGCAAACCGAATCCAAGAACACATCAAAACCATCATTCATCATAACCAAGTAGGCTTCATCCCTGGGATGCAGGGATGGTTTAACATAAGGAAATCCATCAATGTAATCCACCATATAAACAAACTTAAAGACCAAAATCACATGGTCATCTCACTAGATGCTGAGAAAGCATTCGACAAAATCCAACACCCCTTCATGTTAAAAGTCCTGGAAAGAACAGGAATCCAAGGCCCATATTTAAACATAATAAAAGCAATATACAGCAAACCAACAGCCAACATCAAACTTAATGGCGAGAAACTTGAAGCAATCCCACTAAAATCAGGGACTCGACAAGGCTGCCCACTCTCTCCCTACCTATTCAACATAGTACTGGAAGTCCTGGCTGGAGCAATTAGACAGCAAAAGCAGATCAAGGGGATACAAATCGGAAAGGAAGAGATAAAAACATCACTCTTGGCCGATGACATGATAGTGTACTTGAGTGACCCCAAAAATTCCACCAGAGAACTCCTACAGCTGATAAACAAGTTCAGCAAAGTGGCCGGATACAAAATTAACTCAAACAAGTCAGTAGCCTTCCTATACTCAAAGGACAAACATGTGGAGAAAGAAATTAGGGAAAAGGTACCCTTCACAATAGTTACAAAAACTATGAAATACCTTGGTGTGACTCTAACTAAGGAAGTAAAGGACCTGTATGACAAGAACTTCAAACCTCTAAAGAAAAAAATTGAGGAGGATCTCAGAAAATGGAAAGATCTCCCATGCTCATGGATTGGAAAGATCAACATCTTAAAAATGGCCATCCTACCAAAAGCAATCTACAGATTCAATGCAATCCCCATCAAAATTCCAACCCAGTTCTTCATGGAATTGGAAAGATCAATGTGCAATTTCATATGGAATAACAAAAGACCTAGAATAGCGAAATCCATCCTCAACAACAAAAAAACATCTGCGGGAATCACTATCCCTGACCTCAAGCTATATTACAAGGCAATTGTGCTAAAAACTGCATGGTACTGGTACAGAAATAGGCAAGTGGATCAATGGAATAGAATAGAAGATCCAGAAATGAGCCCTAATGTATATGGTCACCTGATTTTTGACAAAGGAGCAGTAAACATTCAATGGAAAAAGGACAGCCTATTCAACAAATGGTGCTGGTCCAACTGGCACTCAACATGCAAAAGAATGAAAATAGACCCGTTCTTATCTCCTTGTACAAAGCTCAAGTGTAAGTGGATTAAAGATCTCCACATTAAACCAGATACACTGGAACTATTAGATGAGAAAGTAGGGAAAACCTTAGAACACATAGGCACAGGAGAAAATTTCCTGAACAAAACACCAATGGCTCAAGCTCTAAGGTCAAAGATTAACAAATGGGACTTAATGAGATTGCAAAGTTTCAGTAAGGCTAAAGACATCGTCAAGAAAACAAAACGGCAACCAACAGAATGGGAAAAGATCTTTACCAACACCACATCAGATAGAGGCCTAATATCCAAGGTGTACAAGGAACTTAAAAAGCTAGACACCAGAGAATCAAATAACCCTATTAAAAAATGGGGTACAGAGCTAAACAAATCATTTTCAGTTGAGGAACACCGAATGGCCAAGAAACATCGGAGGAAGTGCTCGACATCCTTAGCCATCAGGGAAATGCAAATCAAAACAACCCTAAGATTCCACCTCACACCAGTCAGATTGGCCAAGATCCAAAACTCAGATGACAGCAGATGCTGGCGAGGCTGCAGAGAAATAGGAACACTTCTTCACTGTTGGTGGGGTTGCAAGCTAATACAACCACTCTGGAAATCTGTCTGGCGATACCTCAGAAAATTGGATATAGTACTACCTGAAGACCCAGCTATTCCACTTCTGGGCATATACCCCAGAGACACTTTAATACACAACAAAGATATATGCACCACAATGTTCATAGCGGCTCTATTTATAATAGCCAGAAGCTGGAAGGAACCCAGATGTCCTTCAGAAGACGAATGGATACAAAAATTGTGGTACATATACACAATGGAATACTACTCAGCCACCAGAAACAATGACTTAACCAAATTCTTAAGAAAATGGCTGCATCTAGAGAAGATCATCCTGAGTGAGATAACCCAGTCACAAAAGAACAGACATAATATGCAGTCACTGATAGTGGGATGCTAACCCCAGAGGCTTGCACTCCCCCAGAAACAACTCACAGACTGTATGAAGTCCAAGAAATAAAGAAAACAAAAACTATACATATATTCACAAAACAAGAAGACTTTCACTATTTCCATGTTGCGTTTTGTTTTGCATGTACTTTACGCTTATTGCAACTAGTACGTTTTCAATGCATACTGTCAAGCCCTTGAAAAAAATCAAGTACTGACTAAAAAACATATTCACATGGTTTTATCTAAAATTTATTTTAATGTCTGAAAAAACAGTACTGACAAAAATGTATAATTTTAAGCAAAAAATGTTTAAAATCTTTAAAAAAAATAATAAGCTGTTAGTTTTTGTGTAGATGGAAATATCTCAAGAAACACTTCTTGTTATGATTAATAATTTGAGTCTTATTTGTAACAGATAAGAGACCAATGTATTTTCCATGTATTTTCATGTTAAAAAAAATAAATCTTGTTTTGAAGACAAAAAAAAAAAAAATGCAGAAAGTCAGTCTTCTGGGGGCATGCCCAGATGCCTGAGCAGCTTGTTGTCCCTGGTACCTCCATTTTCAGGCCTTCTCTCTGCCCAGCTATATAAGAACTGTTGGTCTATAACCATACAGGTTAGAATCCCTTCCTGTACCCAAGTTCTCTCCCTGTACCCATTTGCCCTGACTGTTCTGTTCTCTGGGACATGCCCAACTGCCCCAAGGAGCCAGCTCTCCCCCAACCTCCACTGTCTGGTCATCTCTCTGCCTACCTTCATCAAACCTGATGATATGAAACCCTAAAGTTTATATTCCTTTCCTTTACACATTTTCCCTACCTACCAAGTCCTCTGGAGTACACCCAGGTGTTGTGATCAGCCTGCTGGCCTCTTAGACCTCCATTGTCTGGTCTGTGCTCTATATAACCTTCCCCCAAAATCTCCTTCCTGTTGTGTCCCCAGAGCCATACCCAATTGCTGAGAGACTTATTCTGCCCCTCAGTTCCATTGCCAAATCCAAAGGCCTGTAATACCAGGATCAACAAGGTTAGGCACCCTGCCAATAATTGCTACCACAGGAACATCTAGGGACAACTAGATGGCTAAATGCCCTCTAAAGAATACAACCAACCAACAAAACTCAGGGCAATATGTTAACCTCAGAGCACAGCTATTCTAATACAGCAAGCACTGCATATCCTACCACAACTGAAGCACAAGAAAATGACCTTAAATTCAATTGAATAAAGATGATAGAGGTTTTAGAAGAGGAAATTAATAAATCCCTCAAAGAAATATAGAAAAATACAATCAAACAAGTGGGGATCTTTAAAGAGAAAGCTAATCAAGTCTTTAAAGGAAAATACAAGAAAATAATTGGAGGAAAAATTGAAACTGTTCAAGAACTGAAAATGAAAATAGAAGCAATAAAAAACACAAACTGGGGGAATCCTGAAGATGAAAAACCTAGGGTAGAGAGCAGGGAAAACAGACACAGTATCGCTGACAGAACATAAGAGATGGAATAAAGACTCTCAGCCAGAGAAGATATGATAGAAGAAATTAACACACCAGTCCAAAAAAAATGTTTTATCTTAAAAAAAAAAAAAAAACTCCTCACACAAAACATCCAGGAAACCTGGAACACCCTGAATAAACCTAACCTAAGAATAGTAAGAATAGAAGGAAGTAAAAAAGTCCCAGATCCAAGACCCAGAAAATATTTTCAACAAAATCATAGAAGAAAACTTTACCAATCTAAAGAAAGACATTGTATAAAGATATAAGAAGCTTACAGAATGAAAATCCTCCCACCACATAATAATAAAAAACACTAAATCTACAGAAAAACAACAACAAAAAGAACATTAAAAGTTGCAAGGGGAAAAGGACAGGTAACATATGAAGGCAGACCAATCAGAGTTACACTCTGCTTCTCAACAGACTCAAAAAGCTAGTAGAAGGGCCTGAACAGATATTTGAAACCTCATTAAAAAAAAAAAAAAACAATAGATGCCAACATATAACAATATACTCAGCCAACCTTTCAGTGAACATAGATGGAGGAAATAAGATATTTTAAGACAAAACCAAAATTAAACAATATCTATCCACAAATCCTGCACTTCAAAAAATACTAGAAGGAAAACTTCAACACAAGCAGGAAAGCTACATCCAAGAAAACAGATGATATAAGATTTTTCATACCAGTTAAAACAAGGGAAACACACACCTACACATGTGTGCATGCACGCACACACAAACACAACAAATATCAACATGAAAATATCAAGAATTAATAATCACTAGTCATTCATATCTTTCAACATCAATGAACTCAATTCTGCAATTAAAAGATACAGGCTATCAGAATGTGTGCAAAAACAGGATCCATCATTCTGCTGCACACAAGGAATACAATCAACAATAGAACTAGAACCTTACTTCAGAGAAGAGGGCTGAAATATAGTTTTCCAAATAAATGACCCATGAAGCAAACTGAAACAGCTGCTCTAATATCTAATAAAATATACTTTCAACCAAAAAGAATCAAAATAGACAGGGAATGACACTTTATGCTCATCAAAAAAAAGTCTACCAAGATGATACCTTAATTCTGAGTACCTATTCTGCAAACACAAGAGTATCCACATTTGTAAAAGAAACTTTTAAAGCTTAAATTGCATATCAAACCCCAAAGATACCTTTTAGTTGGACAACTATTATAAGTAGTAACTAAGAAAGCAAACTTTTTCCCTATTGTTTTCATGCAAAGGGATTGTGAAAAAGCAGTCTCTATAATCGGCTATGCCTTAGATATCAAGAAGGAAACAGGATTTCATGTTATAAAGTGCCCATTGGCTAGATGATTTTATTGATTGCTCTCAGATCCTCTGTTTTCCAGATTTCTTTTCAATGATAAATACAGGATTCCAAGGACTGGTGGACTCTTCTATATGTTGGGCTCCAGGAGCTCTTGGACTACTGTAGTGACTATAATTTTTCTTTTGCTTAGGTCATTGTTCTACCCAAACAGGCCTATAAGTCAGCCACATTAGTGGTAGAGATGTTAGTGTTCTGCCAGCAATGGGTCCCCAGTGTAAAATTGGAGTCAGCCTCTGCTGTCTCCTGCTTATGAACAACATGACCAGTCCATAACCACGCTTAATATCTTTTTCAATACTTTCATCAGGAACATCTCCTATTTCATAGCTTATTCATGAAATTAGAAGAATGCTAATCCATGCTTACCATCGTTGCTATAGATAAATTCTTTTCTATAAATTCATAGATATAGTAGACACATGTGGCTTTTATTTTCCTATTTAGCCTTCAGGAACTATACTTTTAAGCCACTTTAAAGTTTGCTTTATCTGGGATAAAGCTCTAACTCCTAGAAATTGAATGTCTACCTCCTAAACCAGCAAATCTGGAGGCTGATATGTTGTTTATATTTTTGTTATATCAGCTCCTGTATCTACAATACCTTTAACTGCAATATTATTTATTAACACCTTTAGTTTTGGATTCTGATCATCTTTGGCAGTTTGCCAAAATACTTGGTTTTTTATCTTTCCTGGTTTTTCTGTTTTATCTGTTGAAGTTACTCTGACATTAATATCTGGTTTATTAATGTCTATATCTGGTACAATGTTCTTTAATTGCTCTGCAGATGAATTTCTCCACTGCTAACCTGAAATAGCAAAATTGAATTTGGTATCTGGGCTTAGAAGCTATTACCAAAACCAAGGGGTTACTCCGTTTTAAACTTGTTGATCAGTGTTCATTTGTCTAGTGATGTGGTCATATACTAATCTACACTAAACTCCCCAGAAGGCACATGTACACATCTCATCACCCACCAAAATGCTCTAGATTTGCAAATGAAAGACACATACACACACACACACACACACATACACACACACACACACACACACACACACACACACACACAAACACACATTGGTTTATTATTCATATGCCCTATGCAGCTCAATGTTTGGGTACTTCCAAACCTCTCTCTGGCTAACACACCCCCCCCTCCAATATTCCTGAGTTTTTACTTTCTAAAATCTATATTTCATCTCAGCTACTCCAGACCTGATTAAGGGTATGGCCCCTGTGGCTGCTTTTTCCCAATTCTTACATGGCTGGTTCTCTGTCTTCTGCAGCTCTCATGCTTGCATCCTATTTCTTTGCTGGAATGGTGATTCCCAAAACCTACTTTCTGTGGTCCCTTGCCCAGGAAATTTAAAGTTCTGCCTCTGTCTCCCTGTCTAGCCATTGACTGCTGACAACTTTATTTAACAGTTAGAATCTACTGGGGTCAGAGACCTTCAGCATCTTACAGGTAGGCATATAGATTCCCAAGTGATTTTGGCAGCCAAATTAATACAAATGGTATTAGAACTAATCCACAACAGACCAGTGCTGGCCTTTGCCACACCTTATGCACACTCCAAAAGGCCCAGGCCTTCCTTTATAATTTATTGGCTTTGATTACAATTCCTTTTGAAATGATCTTGCTTACCAAAATTAAGACAATTGACAGTTTACCTTTCTCAAAACCTTTAGAGATCTCTTCTATTAAAATTCCATCATATGGATGAAAACTAATACCAGCTGTATTTCTATTCCATTCATCTATTGATGGCAGAATCAGGCCTTTTAGGACCTGATTACCTTTTTGCATTCAACATTGGCATTTTAGAAAACTAAAGATTCAATCAGTGCTTTCCTATATTCTGGGATCTGATATTC
This sequence comes from Micromys minutus, assembly GCF_963924665.1. Classification (NCBI taxonomy): domain Eukaryota; kingdom Metazoa; phylum Chordata; class Mammalia; order Rodentia; family Muridae; genus Micromys; species Micromys minutus. Next base: position 9,172,574 of record NC_137958.1, read on the forward strand.
TTCTATTTGCAGATGAAGTCAATATTTGTAAAAAGTCAGCGAATGTTTCTTTAGGGCCTTGTATATTCTGAGTAAATGATTCACATCTTTTTTTCTGTTTCTTCAATCTTGTTACAAGCACTTAAAGTTGCCATACAACATAATGCAACATGGCTTTCTTATATTCAATTGGCATCTGCACTTCCACATATTGACCTTTACCTAGTAATTGAACTTGGGAAATATTGATGCTTCTGGTTCTATTTCTCTGTTCTATCTCTTTAGCTTTTTCTTTCCATCATGATTAGCATTGCAACTTAAGACCAAGTTTTAATATTGCTTTTATCCTATGTTTCCAATCTTGGGGATTATTCTATTTTGAGTTGCCCAAGAATTTAATATCTGCCTCACAAATGGTGTATGCATACCTGTTAAGCAGCAGATTCTTTAACTTTTTAAAAATATATCACATCTACAAAATACCATGCAAATTCTTTAAAACTGATATTCTTTTGATTGATGTTATGTTACATGATAAAGAAGTCAAGAAAAATCATAAGTATCTATAAAATATACTCTTTATATAATATGGCAGAAATGTTCACATCAATTTTAGTCCTCCTTTCTAAAACTGGTCGCATGGCTTTAGCTGGAATTTATAACTACCATTCTTTACTACACATTCTGCTTTTTCTATACCCTCAGCAAACACCTCAGCATGTCTTGGCTCTTGTCCTGGAGAAGTGACCTGTACCTTCATCCCTAAAGACACTGTACCCTTTGCCATTCTGCCTTGAATTAGGTCATTATAGTTGACCACTGGCTCTGATCACATGACATGATAGCACCTAGAAAGGAACCTCTATACTCCAGACATAACATTTCTTACCTCCATGTGAAGAAACAAACCAAATTCTCTTGGTAATATGGATTAATCACACTTAATTACAGCATTGCTTCTTTCTTTGCCTGTTGGCTTAAGGGTATCAGAAGCCCACAGTGGCTAGTGAAAGTCTCACCTTGAGTTCAGTGGTATGTTTGTTGTAGCTCCTGGCAGAAGTACTCTCCCCTTGGAACCACAACTTCTAGGCCAGCAGAACTAGAGGTCATGGGAACAGGAAGCAAAAATTTTCCTAATGACTCACTATGAAGAACTGTGAGTGGAATTACTCCCTTTCCCAACTCTTTATCCCTGGACCTGTGAGTCCTAAATAAGGGAGAAACCATACCTTGTACTGAAGGCTTGGGAGAACCTTGCCCAAGCCTTCCTGGATACTGTCAACTAATTGGTGCTATAACTTTATCTGCAAATCTATCTTACTATCAGGCTATCTTCTTCAAATGTATGAGTAACACGGTAAGACCAGTAGATTCCATAATTGTGTGCCCACTGTAACATTTCTCTGAGTATAAAGTGAGTTCCTCATCAGAAGCAATATTGTTCAGAATACTATGACTCTGGATAAGATATTCAATAAGTCCACAGATAATGGCAGTTTTGGAAGAAACATTATGTAAGTGAAAGGCAAACTCATAATCAGAAAAAGTATCAACTCCATTAAGAACAAAGCATTATTATTTCCATGGAGGAAGTGGATCAATGTAGTCAACCTCTCACCAGATTGTTGACAGATAATTCTGGAGAATCATGCCACATCTGTATGAGTGTTAGTCTCTGATATTTACATATGTGGCATTCAGCACCCACTCTAGGCAGGTCATCTTTGGTGAATGGAAGTCAATGGTTTCATGCCCATGCATAACCTCCATCTCTGTTACCATGGCTACTTTGTTCATGGGCCCACTGAGCAATGTCAGGAATGGCTGGAGAAAGAGTTTTACTGTCCACAGAGAGGGTCATATTGTTTACTTGATTGTTGAACTTCTCTTCAGCTGAAGTTACCTTTTGATGAGCATCTACATGGGCACAAGTATCTTCATATCTTCACTCATTTCAGAGATCTATTCACATACTTCTCCCTCAGATGTCTTTGTCACCAATTTTCCAATTATGCTCTTTACAAGTCTCTAACCATCCAACAAAACCTCTGGTCACATCTATGAATCAGTGAACAACTGTACATTTATATTTCCAAATAAAATGTATATCCTTGTATACCGTCCAAAGTTCTGCCCACTGTAGATGAGGTTTCTCTTTGCTTGTGTCTAGTTATGTCTGGATTGTCCCAGACAGGGGTTGCAGATGTCCATTTCTTGGTGTTCCTTCATGAAGCACAAAACGATCAGTAAGCTAGGTCCTAGTCTATTCTTAATCAACTGATCATTGGGTGTACCCTTGAGGCTATAAGTACATGTTTGGCTGCAGAGACATTATAATGGGAATAGAATCCATAGACATTTGGGCCACTTTTTTCTGTAACTTGATTGTGCCTCAAGTACTTGCTTTGGCATAAACATGTATTCATTTAATAATGGATTGCTGCTGTGTGCATACTACTTTATGATATGATGTGTCTGATAACACTCGGCTCATGATGAGCAGCTTAGATTGCATAGCAACTTGGTGACCCATTGTCAAAAGTTTAGTTTCTAGTAAGGCCCAATAGAAGTCTAAGAGCTATCTTTCAAAGGAAGAATAGCTGTATGTAGATGATTGTAGAGACTTCCTCTAAAATTCCAAATATCTCTTCTTTGATTTATGTGTAGGGGCCAGTCAAAGGCTCAAAAAAAGCATTCACTTTTTCCATTGAAACTTCAAGTACAATTGAGTCATATGTTCCCAAGTGTTAGAGCAGTCTACACAGCAGCCTGGACCTATTGAAGAGCAGTTTCCTGTTCCAAGACCAACTCAAAGCTTATAGTACTCTGAATTACTTGATATATGGGCTAGAATAACACATTCATGTGAGAAATGTGTTGTCTCCTAAATCCATATAGGCCAACTAAACTCTGTACTTCTATCTTGATGGTGGGAGAAACCAGGTGCAATAACTTCCCTTTCACCTTAAGAGAAATATTTCTGCATGCCCCACACCACTAGACTTTTAAGAATTTTATGGAGATAGAAGGCCCTTAAATTATGGTTGGATTTATTTCCTGTCATCTGAAGCACATATGTGGTTACTACCTCCTACTCATTTGGTCAATTCAACATTGTGTTGTCAAAATAGTGGGCCAATGTGATACTTTATGGAAGAGACAGATAATAAAGATCCCAGCAAATTAAATTATGACACAGGGCTGGAAAGTTAATATATTCTTGAGGTAAAATTGTAAAGGTATACTTCTAGCCTTGCCAACTGAAAGTAAATTGCTTCTGGTGGTCTTATAAACAAGTACAAAGAAAAGGGTATTTACTAAATCAATAGCTGCATACCAAACTGTAGCTGATTAATCTGCTCAAGTATACACCCAATATCTGCCACCACAGCCATAATTGGAGTCACTACTTAAATGAGTTTTTGGTAGTCAACTGTCATTCTCCATGACTCGTCTATCTTCTGCTCTGTTCAGAGAGAAGAGTTAAAGGGAGATATGGTGAGAACTATTATTTCTACATCATTCAAGTCCTTGATGATTGTACTAATTGCTGAAATTCCTCCAAGGATGCTATAGTGGGTTTTTATTCACTATTTTCCTTGAGAGAGGCAACTCTAAAGTCTTCCATTTAGCCGTTCTAACAATAATAGCCCTCATTCCACAGGTCAAACAACCAACTTATTTTTTTAAACATAGATATATTCTGATATATGTCCAGGTGGTGACCTAAAAAATTAGTGATTTTTAATTGGATTTTTTAATTTAAATTTCAAATATTATTCACTTACCTGGATTCTGGTTCAGAAATCCAATTTCCTTTCCACTGCTTCTATGATAAAGATCCTTCACCAACCCATCCTCACCCATTCCCTATCCTGACATTCTGCTACACTAGATGATCTTTTCTTGGCAGGACCAAGGGCTTCTCCTTCCTTCGATGCCCAACATGCCAACTCTGCTACATATGCAGCTGGAGCAAGGCAGCTGGAGCATACTCTTTGGGTGGGGTTTAGTCCCTGGGAGCTCTGGTTGGTTGGCATTGTTGTTCTTATAAGATTGAAAACCCCTTCAGCTCCTTCATTTCTTCCTCTAACACCTCTATCAGAGACCCCATTCTCAGTTCAATGGTTGGCTATGAGCATCCACCTCTGTATTTGTCCTGCTCTTACAGAGTCTCTCAGAAGACAGGTATATCAGGCCCCTGTCAGCATGCATTTCTTAACATCTGAAAGACTATTTGGGTTTGGTGCATTTATATGACATGAATCTCCAGGTGGAGCAGTATCTGGTTATCCTTTCTTTCAGTCTCCATATTTCTTTCTGTGCATATTTTTATTCCCCCTTCTAAGAAGAACCGAAGCATTCTCACTTTGGTCCTTCTTCTTGAGTTTCATGTGTTCAGTAAATTGTATCTTAGGTAATCCAAGCTTTTGGGAAAATATCCACCTATCAGTGAGTGCATACAATGTATGTTTTTCTGTGATTGGGTTACCTCACTTAATAATATTTTATAGTTTCATCTATTTGTCTAAAATTTCATGAAGTCATTGTTTTTAATAGCTGAGTAGTACTCCATTGTGTAGATGTACCACATTTTCTGCATCCATTCTGCTGTTGAAGGACATCTGAGGTCTTTCAAGCTTCTGGCTATTGTAAATAAGGCTGCTGTGAACATAGTGCTGGATCTGTCCTTGTTATATATTGGAGTATCTTTTGGATATATGCTCAGGAATGGTATAGCAAAGTCCTCAGGTAATACTATTTCCAATTTTCTGAGGAACCACCAGACTGACTTCTAGAGTGGTTGTACCAACTTACAATTCTACCAACAACAGAGAAGTGATCCTCTTTCTCCACAGCCTCACCAGCACCTGCTTTCACCTGAGATTTTGATCTTAGCCACTCTGACTAGTGTGAGATGGAATCTCAGAGTTGTTTTAATTTGCATTTCCCTGATAACTAAGGATGTTGAACATTTTTTAGATACCTGTCAGCCATTCAATATTCTTCAGTTGATAATTCTTTCTTTAGCTCTGTCCCTCATTTTTAATGGGTTTATTTGATTCTCTGGAGTCTCACTTCTTGAGTTCTTTGTATACATTGAATATTAGCCCTCTGTCAGATGTAAGATTAGTAAAGATCTTTTCTCAATCTGTTGGTTGCTGTTTTATCCTAATGACAGTGTTCTTTGCCTTTCAGAATCTGTTCAATTTTATGAGGTCCCACTTATCAATTCATCCAGATTTCTCAGTTTTGTTGAGTATAGGCTTTTATAGTAGGACCTGAAAATTTTTTTAAATTTCCTCATTTCTATTGTTGAGTCTCCCTTTTCATTTCTGATTTTGTTAATTAGGACACTGTCTCTGTGCCCCCTAGTTAGTCTAGTTAAAAGTTTATCTATCTTACTGATTTTCTCAAAGAACCAGCTCCTGGTTTTGTTGATCTTTGTGTAGTTCTTTTAGTTTCTACTTGGTTGATTTCAGCCCTGAGTTTATTTCTGGCTGTCTATTCCTCTTGGGTATATTTGCCTCCTTTTGTCCTAGGGCTTTTAGGTGTGCTGTCAAGCTGTTAGCATATGCTCTCTTTAATTTCTTTTTAGAGACATTCAGAGCTATGAGTTTTACTCTTATCACTGCTTTCATTATATCCGATTAGTTTGAGTACATTGTGGCTTCATTTTCATTACATGCTAAAAAGTTTTTACTTTCTATTTCTTCCTTGACCAAGTTATCGTTCAGTAGAGCATTGTTCAGCTTTCGTGTATATGTGGTCTTTCTGTTGTTTTTGTTGTTAATGAAGACTAACCTTAGTATATGGTGAAATGATAGGATGCATGAAATTATTTCGATCTTCTTGTATCTGTTGAGGCCTGTTTTGTGGTTGTATGGTCAGTTTTGGAGAAGTATCATGAGATGCTGAAAACAAGTATAATATTTCATTTTAGGATGTAATGTTCTGTAGATATGTTAGATCCATTTGGTTCATGACTTCTGTTACTTTCTCTGTGTCTCTGTTTAATTTCTGTTTCCATGATCTGTCCATTGATGTGAGTGAGAGGTTGAAGTCTCCCACTATTATTGTGTGAGGTGCAATACATGCTTTGAGCTTTAGTACAGTTTCTTTTATGACTGTAGGTGCCCATCCACTTGGAGCATAAATACTTAGAATTGAGAATTCATCGTGATGGATTATTTTCTTTGATGAAAACGAAGTGTCCTTCCTTATCTTTTTTTTTTTAACTTTTGGTTGAATGTTTATTTTATTTGACATTGGAGTAGCTACTTTAAATTGTTTTAAATTTAAATCTTGGGATCATTTGCTTGGAAAATTACTTCTAGCCTTTACTCTGAGGTAGTGTCTGTCTTTGTTACTGAAGTGTGATTCCTGTATGAAGCAAAATGCTGGGCCCTCTTTATGTATCCAGTCTGTTAGTCTATGTTGTTGGGTTTTTTTTAATTGAAGAATTGAGTCCATTGGTATTGGGAGGTATTAGAGGCCAATTTTTGTTTCTTCCTGGTATTTTTGTTGTTAAAGGTAGAATTATGTTTGTGTGACTATCTTCTTTGGGTTAGTTGAAAGACTACTTTCTTACTTTTTTTAGGGTGTAGTTTTCCTCCTTGTGTTGTAGTTTTCTGTGCTAAAAGCTGGAAATACAAGAGGTTAAGTCAGTCAAATCCCTGAAGATGGTTATGCAAATAGTCATCAACAGGTAGGTGCTTTCTGAACCCCCAATTTTAAATCTACTCTGCTGATTGCACCACAATGGGGCAGATATGCAAGGTTCTAGGCACACCCCAAACCCCACCTCCATAGGAGAGTATGACCTAGACTCTAGCCACATCAGCCACTCCCTAAGTTCCTCCCCTGCATGTGCACGCTCACACGCACAAATACACACACACACACACACACACACACACACACACACACACAGCATTAGAAAAACAACTATGGCCAATCTCAGAGGCAAATGAATGGGAAGCAGGTGGTTGGATCCTGGTCTGTTTAAAAAGAATAGAACAAAGGAGAGAGGTGCATAAAAATACACACATTGAAACCTTCTCCGTGGTCCTGGCTCCTTTGTCGTCCATGAACACTCTATTCATGCTTATTGCTAGCTCTTCACTTTTCTGACAGTTAGGCTGGGGGTTTTTAGCCCTGCTGGCTGGGCTTTAATCTCAGCACCCCACTGAGCATTGACCCAGCCAGTGTTTACAGGCCTGGCAGACCCCTGCTGGGATTTGTTCCCACGCTTCCCAGCCTGGATTCCTGCAGGCCAGGCAGAGCACACCAGAAGCTACCTTCCCTCAGAGGGACAGTGCACCCCCTTCTCCCTCTAAGCAGAGTACAAGAGTTTTCTATATATTATCCTTTGTAGGGCTAAATTTGTGGAAATAAATTATGTAAGTTTGTTTTTGTCATGGAATATCTTGGTTTCTCCATATATGATAATTGAGAGTTTTTCTGGGTATAGTGACCTGTCTGGCATATCTGTTCTCTCAGGATCTGTATACTACTCAGGCTTTTAGTCTCTGAGGAGAAATCTGGTGTAATTCTGATAGGTCTGACTTTTATGTTACTTGACCTTTTTCCTTTACTGCTTTTAATATTTTTTTTTGTTTTATGCATTTGGTGTTTTGACTATTATGTGACAGGAGGTATTTCTTTTCTGGTCTAATCTATTTGGAGTTCTGTAGGCTTCTTGTGTGTTTATTTCTTAGGTTGGGGAAGTTTTCTTCTGTAATTTTGTTGAAGATATTTACTGGCATTGTGATTTTTTCCCTTTCTTCTATACCTATTATTCTTAGGTCTGGTCTTTTCATTATCTCCTAGATTTCCTAGATGTTTTAGGTTAGAAGCTTTTTGCATTTTGAATTTTCTTTGACTGTTGTTTCAATGTTTTCTATGGTATCTTCTGCCCCTGAGATCCTCTCTTCTATCTTTTGTATTCTGTTGATGATGCTTGCTTCTATGAGTTCTGATCTCTTTCTCAGAATTTCTATATCTAGGGTTCTCTCCCTCTGTGGTTTCTTTATTGTTTCTATTTCCATTCTTAGATCCTGGATGATATTGTTCAATTCTTTCACCTATTTGGTTGCATTTTCCTGTAACTCTTTAAGAATTTTTTTGTGTGTTTCCTCTTAAAAGGCTTCTACCTGTTTAGATGTGTTGTCCTTTAATTTTTTAAGGGAGTTATTTATGTCCTTCTTAAAGTTTTCTAACATCATCATCATGAGATGTGCTTTTTAAATCAGAATCTTGCTTTTTGTTGTGTTGGGGTATCCAGAGCTTCCTGTGGTGGGAGAGCCACATTTTGATGATGCCAAATTGCATTGGTTTTGGTGCTTTGGTTCTTGCACTTGCCTCTTGACATTTGGTTATCTCTGATGTTAGCTGGTCTTGCTAACATCGCTGACATTGTCTTATCCCTCATGTAAGCTTGTGTGCCAATACTACTGGGAGAACAGATAGCAGAATCTGGGTACAGAGTGTTGTGGCACAGAGTCAGAACTGGGCACAGACAAAACCAGAAAGTGAGATCCAACTTCTAAACATTTCTATCCCAAATCACACATTCTGGGACTGAAAAAATAACCACAAAATGAATTTGGAAACCTATTAAACCTACTTTGAGTGAAACTTCAGCCAAAACTGTCAATCACCTGAGCTGAATAAGCCCTTATTTTTAAATGGAAGGGTACAATGTTTCTTGGAATCTTCCAGAATCTGGATAATTTCACAACTAGTATCTAATAGACTCAAGAAATTCTGATTGTGTCCTTTCTTTCAGTGTATGTTGGTCTTTGTAAAACGTTATAATTCCCTCTGAAGAAGAGGTGGAGAAACTAACAGTAAAACTCTTAGGTATTTCCTTAAGGCCCTTCCTTGGGAGAACCTGGCTTTCTCTTCATTTAGGAATGTCTCAGTGTAAAAGCTGGCTCAAATCTGGAAAATACTTAACAGATTGAGATTCTCATTTGCCATAAAACAACAGAACCTTTCATTTATTTGAAAAAAAAGTCCACTTTTGCACATCAAACAAAATTTAGTGGGCTTCTTATCTATTTCATATCTGAAAACACCATAATGGCTTTAGCCAGTAACAAAGATGTCATGCTACCCCAGAATTCATTTTACCTGTGTTGTTCATTATGGATTAGGCCACCATGGACATTGTTTTTACTTTAACCACAAACAACCTCAAAAACTATGACTTAAATTTAGTTCTATGGCTGCCAGAGGGAAGAGTTTCTTCCAGGAAACACTTAGAAAACTTTAGACCATTTATGTGCATCTGAAGCCAGTCATTTTTATCACCAAGCCCATTGTTGTCTTTCACCATATTCTCACAGTCTAGAAGTTGGTTAATTTTACCACATACTTCATTCTTTCCCTTTGTCATTTTATCCAAAAATGCTAGGAGCAAATAGACAATGCTATTATTTTCCTAATTTTTCCACAAATTGTCAATTTTTATACAGAGAGTTACCAAATCTATTGCCCTTATCTATTTGTAAATCATGATAGTCAAATGCATTTGTCTCTTAAATTTGTAAAATACTTCATGCCATGGGCTTTAAATAGTCTTTGAGCTTCCAGGGGATGCTTTTGTTACTGGAGAATCCTCAGATACTGTAAGTGTTCACAAATTGAAAACCTAGTCCAGATAATTACAAGATTCACCTTACAATTTTGTTGCTCTATAACCATTTCTGGTCCCAAACTCTGTATTATTCAGGGCTTTCTAGAGGAACAGAACTTATAAAATAAAATATATGTAATGGATATTTATTATAATATCTAATGGACTATGATTTGGCCAATCCAAGAATGATTGTCTACTGATGAAATGTCCAAGAATCCAATTGTTCAGTCCACAAGGCAAAATGTCTTAGCTGGTCCCCAGTATATACTCAAATCCCAATGAACTAGGTTCTACCACCAGTGAAGGAATGAGCCTGTCATTTAAATTGAGAGCAAGTAGGCAAAGAGGGCAAGCTTTCTTCTTTCATTTCTTTTATATTGGCTACCAACAATGGTGTAGCTCAGATTAAAAGTAGATCTTACCATCTAAAAAGACCTAGGTGGGTCTTTCTAGTTCAAACAATTTAATTTAGAAATAAATTGTCTCAGGTGTGCCCAGCCTTCCTGATATAGTCAAACATATAAGTGCGTGACTACTGAGAAGATGGGGGTGGGGGATAGTAATAAGAAGCATGAATCAGATGAGTGATGCATAGAAGTAAAACAGTGAAGGCTAACCATTAGTCATCATCCAACACCCATGTGACATCCAAGGGAATTCTCTGTCAGTTTATAAAAATGACTCATCTTCTGCAGTTTGATAGTAGAAAAAAATATAATAAGTACATGGTTCCAAGCTTGGTTACAAGGCAAGGTAAGGCAAGGAGAATTCCAAAAATAATCAAGGTCTTAATCTTAGCAAGTCCAAGGTCAAAGCCTTGGTTGAAAGGAGCGTAACCCTATAATTCTGCTAAGCAACTTTGGAAATACATAATGAAAAGCCCTAAGTCCCAAACCAAACCTCTAAGTCACAAGAGCCAAATTCTTGCAGTTAAGACTAGCACTCTTCATTTGTTTAAGATAATGTAGAGAACTCTGTCTTTTAGAATATGTCTTCTCTGTCTCCACCATGATACTGCTTTACTCCTACCTCTTGACAGAGTCAACTAGACCAAAAACAACAGATATAGCCTGGATGGAAATATTTTGGTTCTATCATTACAGAAAAGGGACTTTATCAAAAGATCCAAGGAATGAGTCCAACGGTTCTCAAAATGCCAACTACTTTTTTGCTACCAACCACTAACCAACACTAAGTCTTAAGAACATCCCTTTCTTTACTAGAAAGAAGATACTGACTTCCTTTGGAGAAATCTGTTAAAGTTAAAATATTTCTGAAGTGGACTAAATATTTTTTATTCATGACTCACATTAAATATATATTGAGTACCCACCTTAAAGACATTAATATATATAAATACCATTTAATGCTTAGGCCAACCTTAGAAGATATGTTTAGAAAGAATGGAGAAACTATTTCATTCCCATTACTGCCTGAGCAAAGGAACATAGAACACATCCTATATCCCAGGGCTAAGACCATGTGGCCAAAGACCTAAGACACTGTTTCCATAAAAACGTCCCAGGGCAGCAGTGTTCCATTTAGTTTTTACAACAAATGGTGCAGTCCATTTAGTCAACCTCACCTTGAAAGTGCCCATTATATGTCACCTGTAGTCTATTCAATGTGCCGATATGGCTTATCTAGTTACCTCTAAAACAAAAGATTAAAACACTGCTCACAAAAAGATAGCACCTTGAGTGTCCACCATCCTTGTCTTTGAATTGTCATGGCTTAGAAAAGAGGAAGCTGGAATGAGGGAAAAACTCTTCAGCAGCCTCCCTGATGTGTGGACCTGAAGGAAACTTCCAACACACATTTTTTTTTTTTCTGAATTCTACCACAGTGAAGGAGGACTTGCTCAAAGATCAGCTTTTGTCCATCTCCAGCTGGCTGAAGCCTCCATGGAAGTGCCCAGTTCATCACAGGAAGATTAACAGTGGACAAGCAAGGCGTAGACAATACTTCAATGAAGAAGTAAAAGGAACTTTCTTTCCAGCTCAGTTCTGTTGCTAAACCTCCATCTTTCCTTTCCTCTCTTAGGTCTCATTAGAGTCTATTTCTTTATTTCCATCAAGCCTAATCTGATAAATTCAAGATTTGTCTTGAGGACTTTTTTTTCCTATGATATCTTTCCCAGACCTTTTCAGTGTGGGTAGGATGCTCTGTTCTCTGTGCATAGAAAGATCTACTCTCTAAATTTTGGTGAGGTATAATTTAAAGAGTCTTTTAAGATAATGAGCTCCAAGAGATCATATGGCCCTCCTAGGTCTAGGCATGAGCTAGAAATCAACAAGTGACAAACATATTTCTTAGACATGGCCTTGTTATCTGCCTTTTTTCCCACAAGTATCTACTTACCACATGATACTCCTACTGATGGATAAAATAAATTAAGCTCAGAGGTCATCTCTTTGCCAGAACTAAGATTGGCCATAGAACTCCTGACAGCATGTAATACCTACCCACTTCCATCTCTCATATCTGTAGCTTCTTTGCATTCTTTCTTATAAATACCAGCAGAAGAGCCAAAACTGCCAACATACCTCTTTAGTCTTAGAATCTGACCATGTAAGATACTACTGGTAAATGCATAAAGAAATAAGCTAGATTTATAACAGCCATGATCAGCCAATGGTCAACCCTACAGTGACCACATGTAAGGAATGATCATTACTATAATCAACAAAAGAGGGAAATACTCATTATGGCAGCCAAACAATGGGTAACAAAACACTTGCTCTGCTCTCTAGCACTGAGCCACAGTTTGTTCTTTGTGACTATGACAAAACACTGACCAAAGCCAGTTTGGGGAGGAAAGGTTTTATTGGTTTTACACTTCCACACTGTAGTGCATCACCAAAGGAAGCCAGGACAGGAACTCAAATGGGGCAGGAACCTCAAGGCAGAAACCAACCGATGCAGACACAATAGGGGGGTGCTTCTTACTGGTTTGTTCCTCATGGCTTTCTCAGCCTGTTTTCTTATACAACCCAGGACCATCAGCCCAAGTATGGCACCACCCACAATGGGCTGGGCCCTCCCCCCATCAATCACTACTTAAAATGCCCTCTTAAAAATGCACTTTCTCAGTTGAGGTTCTCTCCTTTCAGATAACTCGACATCATGTCAAGTTGACAAAACTAACAAGGACAGGGAGAAGAAAATGCTTATTTGCCATATGGTTATGATCCATTATCAATGGAAGCTGAGACAGGAACTGAAGCAGAGACTATGAAAGAATGTTATTAACTGGCTTGCTCAGCCTGCTTTCATATGCATCACAGAACTTAGCTACTCCTCATGACTCATTCATGTTTTCAGAACCAGTACATGAGAAACTCATACATAACCAAGTTTGGCTGGAGCTCACCCATCCCCACCCCCCAAACCATGACTTTTGTGGGATGCCACTAAGTAAGTACTTTCTAGAAGATCCTACCTCCTTGATGCTAGTCCCACCTTAATCACAGCTTGTTTTTCAACCTTAGTTAACCAAAATTAACTGTCCAAGTAAACCAATGGTTTCACCTCAATTGTGCTGATCTCTAGTTAATCAGGGCCTGATCTTCAGCCCCAGATGACAAAAACTCCATAGATTATTTCAAAATGTCATACGAGTCAGTCCTCCATCATCTACACTGCCCTCAGCATTATTTCTCAAGTTCCCATAATAACCACTAAGCTGTGAACACTCAATGGCTTTTCTAGCCCAGCGATCCAAACACTACCCCAGTCCTTCCATAGAACAATATGGCCAGGTCCATTACAGCAAAATCTCACTCTCTGGTATCAACTTCTGTCCTAGTTTACATTCTGTTTGCTGTAGTAAAATGCTGCCCGAATCCAACAAGAAAAGTAAAGAGATTTATTTTTGTCTCACAGGTTATAATCTATCATTGAGGGAGCCAAGGCAGAAAGTGAAGTAAATACCCTGAAAGAATGTTGCCTACTGACTTATTCAGCTACTTTTTTTACACAACCCAGAACATCCTTCCATGGTCAGCAACACCCACAGAGGTGCTATCCCATATCAATTAGAAATAAATAAAATGTTCCCAAAGATACTCCCATAGGCCAATCTGATGAAGACAATCCTTAACTGAAGTTCTGTCTTCCAAGATAACTCTGGGTTACATTACATTGACAACCAAAATTAGCTATCACAACAGACTATTTAGGAGCTGCCTTGACTGAGTCTCATGCATACCACCTCACAGGGGCCAGAAGGATAAGCCATGGCTAAGGCATCTTTCAGGAGTCACTAAAATACTGTCAGACTTAAGAGTGAAGCCAGCTTAGTCTAGTTGATGGATTCCAGGCCAACAAGAGACCATGCAAAAAACAAGCTAGGTGGAACCTGAGGAACAAAACTTCCATGTTGTCCTATGCCGTACATAAATGTGACACACGTCTGCATACAAATATGCACATATACACAGAAGAACAGGAGGAGGAGGAAGGAAGAGGAGGGAGAATAAGAGGAAAAGTAGGAAGAAGAGAAAGAGGAAGAAGAAAAGACAGTAGTGTTCAAATCAGAGGTGTTGTATAAGATAGTAAGAAATGACAATCCCATTGCCTCATCAGCCTGGGTTTTCACCTCACTGTGACCATGTGCCATTGGCTGTAAACCCATCACTCAGCAAAGCCCATCCTGCAGCTATAAGCCCACATCACTCAGCAAGGCTCAGCAAGCAGCTGTAAGCTCATCATCACACAGCAAGGCTCAGCTAGCAGCTGGGGCTTGACCTTATAATACACTTGAGTTTTTCTAGCTTACAAACTAAAACAGACTTGCTATAAAACTCTAAGCTGGGGGGAGAAACAGTCAGAGTGTCTGGTGGGGAAGCAAAATGAACATTTAACAAATGTCTGCAACAGGGATCTCAGCAACCTCACCAGTCGCCATCAATCTAGTCCTTGCTGAGCAGCCTCATGGGTAACCGTTGCTCCTTTAGACGATTCTCTGGGGAAGATTCTGGAAAGTAGTTCCATAGTAAGATATCCAATTAAGCATAACCCCCTCCTGAGGTAGAAAATCTCTTTTCTAACATTGGGGAAAGACCCAGTTTCCATAGCAAAGAGAACATTGCACTATTCTCTTAGACAGCACTAGACTTTTGCAAACTTTGTTTGTAAAATCTGTTGTTTCATCACAACCCACAACTTAGTGCAGTAGCAAAAGCAGGCTTTCACCTACTTGGGAGAAAAGGCAACAGCTTGGTTGGCAGTCAGGAGCATTGCATATCCAACCAGGGTCAGCAGCAAGTGTCCACAAGAGATAAGTGATGTAAGTTCAAGACAGCAGGTCATTGGACTAGAGACTTAACTACTTCCTGTGGCTGGCTGTGGAGCTTGTCTCAGGCTAGGCATGGCCACCAGCATCCCCTCTACAGGTGCAAAGTCTCTGCTGATGCCCATGCATATGCTGATCTTTCCTCAGCTGCCTGCTGTCCCTTGTGCTCCCAGCCATCCTGATCTTCTCAACTGACCCCCACCTCATGGTTTTCTCAGGGATGGCCTGACCTGTTCCTTGAAGGATGCTTACCTCAGATCCCCTGCGGTCATGCAGTGTGGACTCTGCTCTCAAGCCCCTTGTCTTTGCAGAAACCTTGTTCAAGCTGTGCAATGTCCTGATGAACTGAAAGCAGAGTGGTTTCATGATGGCTGGACCAGGGCAGCCTCCATCATTCATACACAAAGCACTAACAGCAGTTTGGAAAGGTGTTCACTTAAGTAATTATGTGAAATAGCAAGCATGTCATTGTTTCCTTTTATGGTATGTGTGTGTGTGTGTGTGTGTGTGTGTGTGTGTGTGTGTGTGTGTATACACATACACACATGTGTTTCCAAATTTAGGAGACCTGAACCATCCTCACTCTTCTACCTCATTCTTTGAGGCAGAGTCTTGCAAACAAATGGAGAGCTTGCTTATAGAGCTAATCATAATGATAAGCATTCCCTGTACCTGCCTCCCAACCCCAACCAGCATTTCCATGGGTCCTGGAAAGCTGAATCTGGTCCTCACATGTTCAGCCAGCACTTTAACCACAGATCTCTGCAGCCCTGGTATGTCTTTTAATCCTGTGATGGAACAGATGAACTAAGCCTTAGGGAAACCTGTGCTAGAAGGTTAAAAATGAAATCTGAGACCCTTCATCTTGTATACTGTAGATGCCAGCCTCCCCTGTGAAGTGGTATCATTAAATACCACCATATATTACAGCCTTACCTTCTCAGACAATAAAAGTGACACTACTTTTTTTCTCTCGTTTTATATAGGGTCTAACTTTGTTGTGCAGATGGCCTAAAATTCTCAGTCCTTCCACTTCAGCTCCAGGGTGCTTGCATTGCAGACACATACCACCTCTGATGCTTTATAGAAATGTCATGGCTAACAATGTTCTGATGATGCTGTGCGGCAGACAGTTACATGTTCACACTGGAAATAAGGAGCTAGAGGTACCCAGGGTTAGCAAATAAATTCTCTCTGGGGACTGATATTAGAGATTATAGTCCCCAGTGCTGAATAGAAATTTTTCTCTTTAGCTGAGATATTCTCTCTTGGAAGGATGCTCTACAGATTCAGGGAGTAAAGGAACTACCCATGGTTATTCAAGCAGTACAAACTGCCTGGGAGAGGAAACTGATCATAGACCTACCTCCAAGTTGTGCAGGGAGCTCCACAGATGTAGCTTTTGTGGGTGGTCCCCAAGCATAGTGAGAGCAGAACCCCTGATCCTGTGAGCATCCCAATAAATTCACAGGTTCACTGTGTCAAACACAGGTAGAGTCACCTTCTTAGTTTGTCATCCATGTCCTATTGAGTGAGTTCCATTTGTTTGTTTGTAAGATAGAGACACGTGAACAAGAGAAAATCATGTACTTTCCTCCAGGAGGGCCAAGGTCCCAATAAGCATGAGTTTTGTGCTGGGGATCCTGAGGTCACTGGCCAGGAGCCTCCAGTGTGCAGCAAGTGGTAATATGGAGCTTACAAGGTATCACTGGTAAGTTTCTCCTACCTGGTCTCCCTCTTCTCCTTCCATTCCTGGTGTGGAGTGACAGGAGTCAGCAAACCACAGCTGCATTTTGACTACCCTGATGTCATCAATAACCAGCTCCAGAATTCAAATTTAAAGGGTGAGGCAGATGAGATGTAGGGAGGTTAAAAGATTCACCCAATATCATAACCATCCAGTTCTCCATAGAAGACTCCCCACAATGCATCTCATCAGACCCTGGGATAAAACCTTTGTATTTAACCTGGTGGCCCAGGGCAGGATATGTACATTGCTATTGTTGCAGTTTATCTGAATAGGAAAGAACACACACCAGATAGAAAATGGAATGAGACAGGACAGGGGGCAGACTATTTGGTCTTTTTGAGGGTCTTCAACTACCTAGCTCAAACACAGAGTTGCAAGAGGCTCTTCAATGATTCCATATGACAACCATTTAGCATTTCATTGGATTACACATTAGACTTGTCCAGGAAGGTGTACAAGTTCTCTTTAATGCAATTAGAAGTGCATTAGAAGGTGAGTGGTTTGATAAACCTTTGCTATGGCTAATATTCAGTCTTGTCTATGAATACTTCAGAGATGAATTTTAGACACGGTGATGAAGAAAAGCAAATCCCATATGATGGAGAATATACCTGTTGGTTTTAACTGTCAACTTAACACAACCTCAAGTCACCTAAAAAATAGCCTTAATGACAAATTATCTGTATCGGGTTGGCCTCTGGACATGTCTGGAGGGCAAATGACTTCACAGTTGATGTAGAAATAAAACAGCCCACTGTGGAAGACATTATTTTCCAGGAAGGAGATCCTGAACAGTATGAGAGGGGGAAAAGCAGCTGAAAGTAAACAATCAAGAATGTATTTATCACTCCTGACAGTGGAAGTGATGTTACTGACTCCTAGAGTCCCTGTCTTGATTTCATTACGATACCCATTAGCTGAAAATTGTAATCCACACAAGCTTTTTCCTTCCCTAAGCTGCCTTTTTGTGAGTATGCTTCGACTGCACAGAAATGAAATTGGAAGGGAAAGTGACACCGCATTCTAGTCTAAGCTCTAGCACATCCCCAGTTCCTCCTGCCTCGACTGTGATTGGAAAACACCTTCCTAAACAGGTCTAATGTGTAATCCAAGAGGCATTCCAAGGTCAGGCTGTACACACCATGGGATGGCTTTTGGATGACAACTTGGATCCTTTCAGGGACCCAGGGCTTTGTGCTGAATGAGTCTGTGGGCCAGGTAGGTACACATGACACAAATTTTGCAGTGGTGAAGAGATTCCCCAATTTTCTGGGACCAGAGACTAAAGATGCAACTGTATTTAATGGTTTACATTTTCTCAGGTGTACCTTTCAAACTACAAAGTAATACATGCTGCTTGTTACAAGGCAAATCAAGAGTTCAAACTCCCCAAGGTAAATGTTCAAACTTGAATGGCATCCTCCCACATGTTTTTTTCACATTCAAGATGAAGTTACATAGTCACAGACAGAGAACCCTCAAAATGCAGACATCTTCAAAATCTATGTCACCCAGGAAAATGTCTTTCTCGGCCACACCTTATCATCTTGTTCCTTAGCAGCCATCGCTGTTCCCCAGACTGGTGACTCTATATGTGCTCCAGTGTTCATGTGTGGAAAGCTGGTACACCAGGCTCAGATTTCCCAGCTTTGTGAGTAATGCTCCAGTCAGTACCCCCATTTACTGCCCTATACATGAATGGCATCTCTTCTATTTCATACTCACATGGCTTTGTTGAATCTGGCCTTTTTACATGAGCAAACATCTCAGAGTATTTGTTCTTTGGTGATTAGCTCATTCCATTTACCATAAGGCCCACCAGATGACATGAGATGATGTCTTTCTTTCTTAAGGATGTGTATTATATCCCAGTATGTTCTATGTTTAATTATGGGCATTTGGTTTGCTTCTACATCTTCCATATGGGGAAGGAGGGTACACAGGTATAGGGAAATATAAATGCATCCCAAAGATTTCAAAATTATCTTTTGGATCTTTAGAATACACATCCAGAAATGAGATTGGTAGGTCATGTTGGAATTCTATGTTCAGTGTTTTTTAAGAACTTCTAAGATGGCAATACCATCTTACATTCCCACCAATAATGTCTAATATTCTGACCTCCTAGCAACCCATCAATACTATTATTTTTTTAATAATATCAAATTTTCATTTACATCGTGTGATAAAATATCCTGACAAAAGCAGCTTAGGAGAAAAGGGTTCGCTGACACTCATGATTCCAGGTTACACTCTACTGAAGCAGGAAGTCTAGGTGGTGGGAACTAGCTCGTATCCACAGTCAAGAAAAACGAGAGAATGACTATGTCATGCCTGGTGCTCAGCTCACCTTCTCCTTGTTCTACAGTCTAGGATCCAAACCCAGGTGCCATGCACACCTTCCCTTCTCAATTAGCACAATCAGCACAACCCACAGACATGACCACTGGTCAGCCTGATTCAGACAGTCCCTCACTGAGATCTTCTTCCTAGGTGATTCTAGGTTGCATCAAGTTGACAGAAGCAACCTGACATAGATAGCATCCATCCTGACATGAATAAGGGGCTATCTCATTGTGGTTTAGTCTTGCATTTTTATCATTGGTCATAATGACTGCCTCTTGATACACCTGTTGACAACTCTATAAAGTTCTTTAGAGAAGTGCCCATTCAATTCTTGTGTCTAAGTTTTATTGAGATCATTTGCAGTCTTGGGGGTTTTGAGTTACAGGAGTTTCCCGTATGTACTTTAGGCTATTAACCTCCAACCAGAAAGACAATTTTCATGCACTCCCTCACATTTTACAGCCTGTGTCTTCTGTGTTTCCTTTAATGTTCAGAAATTTAGAAACTGATACCATTCTGTTTGCCTGTGCTTTTGTTATTATATCCAAGAAAACATTGAATAAAATGTCCTGAAGAGTTTCAATATTTCTTCTAGAAGCCCTTCAGTTTTAAATCTTGGCTTGCTTGTGTCGAAAATTGTGAATTAAGGTTTGCACATGGTATACACAAATGTTCATTTTAGTATGTCAGCTTTAGACAATAACCTTTGTTTAGGGACTCTACTGCAATTTCCCCATTGTTTAGTGCTGGTACCCAGACACATATTGCTTGGGTGTGTTTGTTAAAGTATAGTATTTTATTGTATCCACAACACATATTGTTTTGGCAGGTTTGTAAAGGATTTTTTGTTGATTTATTCTTTTGTTCCATTTGTCGACATTGCACTTTTATGGCAGTGCCACACCGCTTTGACTACCGTCACTTTGTAATGAGTTTTAGAGCTACAAGTTGTCAGAGTTTTAACTTTGCATTAGGTTCAAGATTTCTGTGGCCATTCAACATCCCTTTAAGTTCCATGTGAAATGTGGGATATTTTCTGTTTCTGAAAAAAAGTAAAGTATTTGGATTTCTATCAAAGTTTCAGAGTGGTTAGTGTCCTAGTCTTTCATATTCTTAGGTGTGTGTTCTTCATTACATGAATTCTCTTCTTAATTTCCTTTTCAGACTGGTCATTGTTATCATTTAGAAATGTAACTTATTTTCTTATATATTTTATTTTTAATTATATGTTTATAAAACATGTACGTGGGTATATGCACATGTGAGTGAAGGTACCCATGGAGGCCAGAAGAGGGGAATGAATGGCCTGGAACTGGAGTTACAGGCAGTTCAGCTGTGAGCTGCTCAATGCAGGTGCTGGAAACTGAACTCAGACACTGTGCACAGGCAGTATGTACTCTTGATCACTGAGCAATCTTTCCAACACACAACTGATTTTCTTATATTACATCCTACAGGATTCCTGAGCACATAACTCACCAGTTTTAATCAATTTTGTGAACTCTACAAGGTGTTTTGAACTGTAAGGTATGTAAAATGTAAAGTAAGTTATATAGCATATAGAATAAGTTATGTAGAATGTAGAATGTAAGGTATACATGCCATGAGACAAATTGTTGGGTATCATGGATATTTGCTTGATTAGCTTTGCATTGGTTCCAAGTTTTTATTTGTCAAAAAAATATTCATTCCCCCTTGATTTCTGGTATCATTGGATCTCATCTGTGCTTGATTTAAGTGCACAAAATTAATAATTATATGTTTGTAATTTGGTACCAGACAATGTAAATTGGAAGCAAGGGACAAGTGGGGCCAAAATGATCTGAGTGGCACATTAGAGGTATCTGTCTATTCTCTCTTAGTCTTTGAAGACATTTTTAGAAACCAGTTGCTGAGTGATAGAAAATTAAATTTTTCTCCTTATTCCCCCATTACAAAAATTATCAAGTGTAATATTTTTCAGATTAAAAATAGTATTTATGATCTGAATCCATAAAGTTTTTCTTCTTGCTCTTCACTTGCATAAAATATTTAAAGTGATATTTATTAAATGAAAATGTTATTCTTGCAAGGATTTGTTGATTGATTTGTGATGGTCTGGATGCTTTATTAAAACTAAGAATCAATTTTATACATGTAATGAAGTTGTCACTTAAATAACAATTTTGAACCAACACATTTGATGTCACCTGGTTAAGTCCTTGCTTGGTTCTTATACAAGTAATTTCACCTAAAATAACCCAGATCAAGAGAACAACACTTCATATTTAATAGGCAGTCCTGTGGCAATTTCACAAAATCATTGCTTGGCATGCCTGAAATTGAGGTCATTTTTGTATTCAATCCTTTGTAAAATTTGAAGATTTGAACCTTCTAGAAAGTGTATTCAGAAAACTGCTATTCTTTTTCAAACAAGCAAGCCTCTGTATTAAAGCAGGTCAGTAGGCTTTCCTTGATAGCACAGTCAATTAGAGACAGAACCAGAGCAGCAGTTAATTGACCCAACTTCTAAATTAACCAAAACAAAAAGCAAAATTATTATTTTTCTAATGAACAAAAAAAGAAGCATGAGAAGGAGGAAGGGAAAGTACCTTAAATAGTCAGAACTAAGTAGGTCAGAGAAGGAGAGTTTGTGATCAAAAGGGATTGAGTTGTGAGGAGGACATAATAATTGTATGGTGTGTGTGTGTGTGTGTGTGTGTGTGTGTGTGTGTGTGTGTGTGTGTGTAGGAACAGAAATGTCTGCAACACTGAAGAATGGAAAACAACACAACAGGAGGGCACTTCGAGTACCTGCTTTGATGAGGACCAGGGTACCCAGATGGGAGGCAATTAGGAGGCAGAGGGAGGAACACACCAGGTCAATGACAAGTATAAGTATCTGCAAGGCTCTCTATCCAACAGCAGCAGGACATGTGTCCTTCCCAAGACCACATGGTGAGGTCTCCAGGACAAGTCCCAACAACTCTGTGAACACTGAAATCATGCCAAGCGAGTTCCCAAGCCAAGCGACTTCCCAAGCCAAGCAAGTTAAGCCTAGAAATCAACAGTGAATGGAAAATTGAAAATCTAATAAATGTGTAGACACCAAGCATCCTGAATAATGACTGAAGAATAAATGAGAAGGGAACCAAGAATTATCTCCAGGCAAATGGAAGCCAAAACACAAGATGTCAGTATACAGGAGAAATGGTAGTAAGAGAAAGTTCATAGGTGGATGCCCAACTTCCCAAAAGAGTTAAGATTTTACAGCAGAAGCCTACTTTGTGCTCAAGTTGTCAACAGCAGAAGGAGACTTGATTTAACTTTGCCAGCCACAGAACCCAAGAGGTACCCCCTGGGATGTCAACTTAGGTGTAGCCTGGATCCTGATATCTCATACAAGAAAGAATTTTAGGATGAGTTAGTATGACTCAAGAAGAGAGCTAGAACACACACTATGGAATGAGTGTAGGCATCTCAAGAGAAATAATCACATCTAAATATGTTAACAATGACTACTGTGTGTGTATATGGGGTACAGAGACATATATACTTACATATGTGCATATAGTATAATATTTATGAACATATATAATTTGTGACTTTTAAAATAATATTCAAAGATAATATTTTAATAAATATTTTATAATTTATAAAAATATTTGTGTTTGCTTGTTTTTATCTAAATAATCTTGGTTTCATAAAGTAACTTGTAGCTTCATCCAACAGTTTTGAGGATAAGAGTGCTGACAAGATAGTAATACAGGTCAAAAAGCCCAGGTTGACAGATGAGAAAATAGTACTGGTATGGTCAGACTCAAAGGTCACACATATCTCTGCCTTAGCATGGCTCTAGCTGTTTGAGCATGTCTTCTCAAATCTCTCTCAGAATGGTTCAGTACTTGCAGCTCCTTCAAAGGAATTTGGTTACTAGTACTTTTGTGGTGGTCACAATTATCTGTAACTCCAGACCCATGGAATCTGGTGGTATCATCTGTGCACATTAAGACATATACATACATACATATGTACATACATACATACATACATACATACATACATGGTATACAGATATATACAGGCAAAGCACTCACACATGCAAAATAAAATAGATAATCTTAAGTAAAACCAAATGTTTCTAAGGAAGGGTAATACTGCAAACCTGTCATTGGGTTTTAATTTTCTTGAAGTTCTTAACTCTGGGTCAGTGAGAGACTTGAACCAGATCTGAGGGACTGATGGGATATCTACCTGTCTTGAATTCCCTAATTTTCAGATCTTTCTGTTCTGTCCCAAAGGAACTGAATCAAGAAGACGTAAACATTTCTCTGCCTCAAGATGACTCCTTCTACCTGAGCAGTGCTCTAACCTGGCTCAGGGTGTATCTCTCTCTCCATACTCTGTCTTCTGGGACCTGTGTTCTGTGTTTAAAGTGAACAGCATGCACATGGGATTGTGATGCTCCCTCGGGCACGAGAGAAGGAGTAAGTGGCTCACACTGGGTCCCACATGCCATGAGGTCCCTGCTCTCTGCTTCAAAGCAGCTGTGCCACCTGTCATGGCAGCAGCTACCACATTAGAGTTAACAGGAACATTCTAGAGGGCAGAATTGTATGGAGAAGAAGGTTGGAAAGGGACAGAAATTTCGAGATGGAAGAAGGAAGAAACCCAGATGAATTCTTGGAGACTCCAGATGTAGTTTGTGTACACAAGTTATAGCTTGCCATGGAGGAGTAAACAGAGCTCGACAGCCCAGGGGTGGTTACCCGTTTAAGCAGCATGTTTCATATTTAGTTTTGAGTTACATTCCTTTCACCCTAATAGCAGGTTTAGTAAATGGTGATCTGCATACTCTCAGAAAGGCTAATTGATTTTTTAAAAGCAGCACGTTTAGATGCACATGAAAACCACTGCAGCTGCAGAGCTCGCTAGATAAGTGGCTGGAAGGATCTACATATTAATGTACACTTTGCCAGTGTCTGTCTGGGACCTCTCAACCATTAGCTAGCCACTAGATCAGAAGGATTTCCTGCCTTGGAATCAACAAGTCCCCTCCAGTCAGAAATGAGCAAAGACCTTGGTAATTCAGTCACTTATCCTCCTGTGCCCCACACTGTCCTTTCTGCTTGCTTCAGTACACCTACTCTGGTTTCAGCAAAAATCTAAATAAAGCAAAGGGGGGGTTCTCTTCTGCCCACAGAGGGGCTTTGAGTGACAGAAGGAGGGATTTGCCAGGAAACTCTTCTTGAGTATGTAACCTGGGTGCTCTGGTCATTAGTAAACATATTAGACCCTGGCTCTCCAGAGCCCATAATTTTTAAGGGAGGGTCAAAAGACAAAACTCTGAACAGAGCCATGCATGACAATGTCAAATTAGGATGTTATTAAGAAATATGGAAGACTGGGGACAAGGACCAGTGGTTAAGAACATCTGCTGCTCTTGCTAAGTACCAGAATTCAGTTCCCAGCACTGACATCAGATGTCTTACGACTTCCTGCAATTCCAGTTCCAGAGGGTCCAATGTCCATGGACATGATAAACACTAAAAAGACAGACAGACAGACAAAGCAGATCAGAACAGAGAAGGCAAAGGGGAAAAAAACTAGACATAGTAGGAACACATGGAAGGGAGACTTCTGGTCCTCAATTAATTCCTTACCTTGACTACTAGAGTTCCTGATATTTGTCACCACAGATCCCAATGAGCAAAGAGGTAAAATGAATTTTCAGAGAGTGCTTCATTCAGAGAACCAAAATCTTCAATGAGCAGTGTCCTTAAAAGGACTACCTCCTGTCCCATAAGCACACTTTCTAGGGATTAGCCACGCCGAAGTGGAGTCTTTTCCTTCTGTTCAGGAGCTGAGCTTTGGCTCTGAGAGTTGTGGTTTTCCCTCCCATCATCACTTGCCCTTTTCCCCCATCATCATCTTACCCTGTGCACTGACAAACTCCCGAGACCTTGTACTCCTCCCAAGATACCTGGGAAACAGAGGTTTGCTCAGAACTCAGCAGTGAGTATCTGACCAACCACCAACAATGGGTGCTTACAAATTCCTTCTTATAACATGAGGTTCTGATGAGCCCTTATAATAGAGAATATAAAACTACACACATCTCTTTACACTGGTCCCTTCTGAGGTCTCTTTCAAAAATGGAACCAATCTGTTGCCAAGCTCCCTACACAAAAAATGAATTGACACAGAAATATTTTAAAGTAAGAACCTTGATGACATTTGTTTTTGGGCCCAGGGGACCTGCCTCCTCTGGGAATCTTGGGCTGTCTGTACATTGCTGTGATCTGACAGACGCATCAAAGGAAAAAAAATGAAGTCTCTAGAAGTACATGAAAGCCCCTCTCAATATATACATACAGGTGTGTGTGTGTGTGTGTGTGTGTGTGTGTGTGTGTGTGTACACTAACCTGCCTTGGCCTTGGCCAGAACGAAGCTATTTTAAAGAGAGACAGTTAGGCATTAAGATTATTGAAATGATTTGTCTTGGAGAATTAGAATCTTATGTTGGGGTAAGAGAAAAGCTGAATCCTGATTGTTAGCATTTTGTCTAAATTCCACCCCATAGTTACCTGGCAACAGCCAGGTATTCCCCACCCCACAGTTTCCTGGC
This sequence comes from Micromys minutus, assembly GCF_963924665.1. Lineage (NCBI taxonomy): Eukaryota > Metazoa > Chordata > Mammalia > Rodentia > Muridae > Micromys > Micromys minutus. Next base: position 9,198,198 of record NC_137958.1, read on the forward strand.
AACAGCCAGGTATGTCTGGCACTATAAAAGGGGCTATACCCCCCTTATTCTCTTGGTCCTCTCTTTCTCTTGCCTGCTTGTTCTTGTAGCCTCTCCCCTCTTTGTCCCTTCTCTTCCCATTTTCTTTCCCCCCTTCCATGTGCTCATGGCCAGCCTCTTCACCTCTTCTCCTATTTTCTCTACTTCTCTACTACTCTTCTTTCTCTCTCTGCCTCTACTACACTTTTAACTCCCCTGCCCATGCTATGAATAAACTCTTTTCTATAATATACCATCATGTGGCTGTTCCCTCAGGGGAAGGGATGCCCCAACATGGGCCCACCAGAAACACCCCTTCCCCCATACCTCACCACACCTCCATAAAACATATACCCCATATACATTTTATCTTCTGTTCAAACCTACTCAAACCTGTCAGGACTCTGAAGGCAGACTTGGGATGGACCCTTTGTTTCTCTTCCCGAGTGGCCACATTGGACAAATCTCCTCTCTGTCCCCCTACTTTACTCTTCAACTTGCACATTAGGAATAGACAGCTAAGCTTGTTGTGACTTCCAGGGCCCTGGTTTTGATCATAACCACTCTAGAAGCACTAACAACAGATGGGCTATGGCTGGTCCTCAGGAGCCTCTTGAGGTGGTTAGTTAGAACAGTAACAGTGCTCCAAGCCAACCATCAACCACCAGCCCATGCTTTGTGTGGGCCAGAGAGCACCATGTGGAAAGAGGATGGGAGTAGCTTCAGGCTAAAGCCCCTTAGTCATCACCTATTAACAGTGTGTTGGCCTTTTTAAAGGAATACTATAAAGGATGCTGCTTTGGGATTCAGATCAAGAGGCCTTGGTGACAGGAAGTGCAGGAAAGGCTTTCTTATCTAAAGATTGTATCCCCCCCCCCAAAAGAACATGATTACCTCTGATTGTCTTCCTTAAGTGTCATTAATGAAAGAAGACTAAGCCCATAGTAGAGAAATCAAGAACAGTGAAGCCAGCCCCAAATGCCCTGGGCCTTTGTCTGTTCCCTGGGGTCATTTCCTCTGAGAACCATTCTGCCCCAAGCAGCCCCTACTGCCCCCTCCCTATGGAAAAGACATTTAACATTCAATCACCAGGCCCTTTACTTCTATGAACTGAAGTTCCAAGGAAGAAAGCCACATCTGTGCTGAACAGACTCTGCAGGCTGATTGGCCAGCGCTTCCTGGTGTGAAGAGTTAGAGCACTGTGAATCAGATTTGATAGTCATTTATGTCCCACGTCTGTATCTGATACACCACCTTTTAGACTTAACGAAAAGCCTTGAAGTAAGTTCTGAGCATACTGCTAGCATTCACTGCATCAGTCTGATGATGTCACCAGTCACTAGGCAGCATCTGAAGCCTGCGACAGTTTTCCCTGTTTGCAGTAACCTAGTGAACACCTTGGTTGCTGGAACCTCTCTGTTGTAACCGAAAAGGTCCATGCAACCATTTAAACAGCAGAGTATGCCACTCAGGACAACCATGTCTATGTCACTGGGCCACAGACTCACATGTGGCTCTTGTTCCCTGTGTTGTGAGGGCTTTGCAGCAACATTATGTGTGAGTTGTGCGAGTGGGCATGGAATTCACTCGCCTACCTGTCTCTTGTCTCCTGTCAGTTCATTTCAGCTTAGAAACAACCCTCCTGTGCCTTCCAAAGAGGAGTGAAGAAATCCTATTGGGGAGGGAGCACTCAGCCCTCACCCAACAAACAACAGGAGCTTGTTTGACCAAATACCATTTCAGTGTGAGTTATGGCTCAGAACAGTGTGTACAGTGTCCTACATCTGTCTCTACCAATGCTCTTCAGTCTTTTGTTTTAACCTGTATAAAGACCTCACACACCCAGTCAAGTCTGGTCATTGCCTTGAAATGTATGTGTACATCTTTAAATATATTATATTTAGATCTGCACAGTATCCAGATAACTAGAACAATAACTCAGGCTAGGTTATGTGTCGTTCATTAAAAAGTGTTACAACTCACCGAGTTCCTGCTGTATGTGAGGCCAGCTCTAGCCCTGACACGAGCTACCTCACCTGATCCAATGACTCCCTTTGCTGTCTGATCAGCAGCTGCTGTCAGAGCAGGTTTCATGGACAAGCTCCCATTGCTGATAAACAGCAGAGTCTGACAGGGACTTCGGTGGTTTCAGTCTACATCCCCGAGTCTTCAAAGCAGTGCCACAGAGATCCCAAAACAAGATCAGAGGATTAAGTTATGCTTCAAGGTGGACATTTCCAAGACCTCATAAGAGCTATGGGTCTCACAATGGAGTCACAGTCACAAATAAAGCCTGCTTTCAAGTAAGTAGCAAGAAGACAGGTAGTCCCATTTTTCTATTTCAATAATTAACTTACATGTAAAATGTTTAATTTGAACATTTTTTCCAGGACTAAAATAAAGTCTGTCCTAATTAACAGGCAGCAATGATTCTGTCTTGTGGAAGAACCTTTAAAATAATCAGTGGGGTTAACAGCTGGCTAAGAATGTTGAGGAATTTTCCTCCTCCAATGGCATAAATAAAACGTTGCACTATGAAGGTTGGCCAGTAGGGATGAAGTTTCCAGATCAGTGGCAGTTTGACGATACGTGATGTCATCAGCAATAGGGTCGTGTCATTAAGATCTGGAAAATAGCCAAGAACAATGGCAATAGCCTGTAAGGCTTGGGATCAATGGGACTTCACTGACCAACAGCCCCGAAAGACAGAACACATTCATGGCAGTGAGGTCTGTCTATGACATTTGGGAGGCCCTGAAACATATATACAAGTAACATTATACAGACTGAGGGGAGAGAGAGTGAGAGAGAGTGAGAGAGAGAATGCATATATGCATGTATGTGTAAATATATGTAAATAGAAAAAGAGGCCATATGTTTCATAGCAAGAAAGGGTATCGGTGACTGAAGGCAGAAAAAGGAAGAAGGAGGAATGTTATAACTATATTATAATTAAGCTCAAAAATTTAAGAAAAAAATCAAAAGCACATGAATTTGGGAGTGGTAGAGAAGGGATTCAAGGGGATGGAATTGGAAATGGAAATGGACTTATCAAATTTCATTATACATTCATGTATAAAACTCTTAAACAATTAAAAAGGTAATTTACAGAAAGGAGTTATATACATACATATATATACAACAGTCCACAAAATGTGGAGAAAGTTTGAAGGCACCACAATGTGCATGTTCTCTGACAACCCTTACTTGTACAACTGACTAAAGTGACTGTGTGTAATTTTACATTGTGTTAAATTTAGTCAGTTGAATCATTACAATTCACATCCTGAAAATAAACCACAATAATTATGTCAACATAAAATGCCATTTTTTTCTTTATTGCACTGTCCTGGGAGACATGATAATTTCCAGTTAGCAGTGAGACTACTGGAGACGCTTACAGCTGTTATTGCAAACCAGAGGCACCTGGGATCTACACAGAGGGGCTTGAGTAGGTGGACCTCATGCTTAAATGAGCATTTCAGTTAATTCAATCTTTGGAGAAAGATTATGGCTAGTGTCTGAATCCATTCTTCTGTGGAGGTCTACCAAAGTAAAAACCCAGCCGCCTTTGGCAGCACTGTCTGCAGTGTTATTCCTCTCTACACAGAACCACAGAATGCTGTGGATCTATAGACCCAGGGTTGAAAAATGGTAAATGGGAGAGGATGAAGTCTTTTTAGAGGCAGGACCCAGGGAAAGATAGTGATATTCCTTTAAGGTAGCTGTGAGACTTTCTCTTCATGATTTCTGGCTCTTGGGGCAAGCTTCTCCTTTCATTGCAAAATCTTACCAGGATGTACTAACTGAATGCCCAAAGTTAGACGCTAACTGGCCCATGTTGTAAACCTCTTAATCCAGAGGTTGAAATTTTATGGCAGTTAATTTGCTTTGTAAGAATGCCTGTTGTTCTTTGTGTTATGAAGCATTTTCACTAAAAAGACAAAAATAACTCAATTTCCTTTGTGTGCATGGTGTGTGCATGCAAGGTGCATGTTTTTGAGTGTGTGAGTGTGCATGTGGAAGCATGCATACAGGTTGCATGTGTGTGAGCAAGTGGGTGTGCATGTGGAAGCATGCATACAGGTTACATGTGTGTGAGCATGTGGGTGTGCATGTGGAAGCATGCATGCAGGTTGCATGTGTGTGAGCATGTGGGTGTGCATGTGGAAGCATGCATGCAGGTTGCATGTGTGTGAGTGTATGGGTGTGCATGTAGTAGCCATAGGAAGACATAGGGCATCTTCTGCTATTACTCTGTCGGATTGCCTTGACATGGGAACTCTCACTGCACCTGAAGCTCACCATTTTGGCCACCATGTTTGCTCAGAGAACTCCCAGGATTCACCCGTCTTTGCTTCCTGATGCTGGGGTTATAGGCGTGCACAATTAGGCCTAGATTTTTGTATGAGTGCTAAAAATTTGAACTCATTTTTATGCAATCACAGCAGGCATTTTTACTGAACCATTTTCCCATCTCTCTCTTGGGATGCAATTTTAGAGTAAAGATGTCTTTGCCTAAATGTTTAGAACAAACAACCCTCTGCATATGCACATCACTTCTGCACTGTTTGTTCCCATTCTTATGGAAGAAAGAGTTGATTTTTAGCTTGCAGTTCCAGAAGGAGAAGTCATCATGGTGGGGGAGGTATGAAAGCAGATGGGCGGGGCAGGAAGTTGAGAATTCACAGTCTCACCTGCAAGCACAAAGCACAAGGCCTGGAATTAGAACAAGGCTGTGAACTCGCAAAGCCCACCCCCCAGTGATGTACTTCTTTCAACAAAGCTGCACTACCTAAATTTCCCCCAAACTATACCATCAAGTAGAAACCAAATGTTTAAAAACCTGAGCCCATGGGTTGGGGGGAGGGCATTTCTCATCCAAAGCACAACAGTATTGAGTTATCCTTTTATCTTTGGTTATGTAGTAAATCATTTCTTTATGATTAAGTATCAAAGGATGTTAGTTTCATATAAGTAGTTTTTATACCTGAGGTAACATAAGTAGTTTTTTTTTTTTGTTTTGTTTTTTGTTTTTGTTTTTTTTGTTTTTTTGTTTTTTTTTTTTTTTTTTTTTTTTTGAGAGAGAGAGAGAAAATGTGCCACAAGTAGAAGGTTAAGATCTGCCTTACTCGTATTGAATTGTTTCTCTGGTATATGTGCATAAGTGGTTTGCCTACATGCACCCCATATATGAAGTGTCCACAGAGGCCAGAATTGGGAATGAGATTTCTTCGTCAAAGGAGGGGCTTATGGCAATTTCTCCTTGTTGATTGGGAAACTAGAGAGCCAAAACCTTCGGGGTATATGGACAGGGAAGGCCAGGCAAGGCTGCATTGTATTAAGGTCATACTGATGGTTAATTTTAATTGACAACTTAGGATTGTCTCTGAAGGTGAGGTATCGCCTAGATTGGCATTTATTTAGGGAACTGTCTTGAGTGTGCCCATTGTGGGTGGCAGCATTTCCCAAGTTTGGGTCCTGGATTGTTTAAAAGAGGAGAAGCAAGATGAGTATAGGCAAGTATCTGTGCTTTCATTTTCTCTGCCCTTGGCTGTGGATATGACTATCTGTGTCAGGTTCCTGCTGCCCTGATATCCCCACAATGATGGACTTAACCTGGAATTGTGAGCCAAGTATACCCTTTTCTTCTGAGTTGCTTTGGTGGGATATTTTGTCACAGCAAGCCCCCCAAAAGTAGAAGAGCCACCTTTGCTGGTCTGCCCAGTTATTAGGATGAGCACATTAGAATGCTGTGGACAGTCCATGAGGAAACAACTAAGGACAGATGTGGAAGCTGACCCTCACCAGAATTCCATCACCCTCCCTTCTAGCCTCACCCTTCTTTTTTCTCATTAGGTCCCCCTCCCTTCTTTACATACTTTTGGAGCTAGAGATATGGGTCAGTGGTTAAGAGTCCTTGTTCCTCTTGCTGAAAACCTGGGTTCTGTAGGCATAAATTTTTGCAACCTACTTTAAATAGGGTCCAACCTCTCCTCTTGCCCACCATCCATCAGAAATGGTGGAAGAGAGACAGTTTTTTAGAATAAGAAGAAAGTGGACCTGTTCAGCACTAGTTCTGTAGGGGCAAGCTTGATCTTGTTTCTCTGCAGTTCAATCTCATAGCAAACACCAAATATGACTCAGCAGATTCAGATCAGTCCTCTAGGCAAGCAAATACCACACATGAACTGACAACTACAGTCCGCTTCTTTCTGCAGTCAGACACCAGGCACAAACCAACAGCTGTAGTTCAGTTCCTGAAAAAACCACCTTGTTTTCCAGCTGGCCTGAGGTAAGGCTGAGGAAGCAGCAATGCTGCCACAGGAACCTCGTGAGAGGTCAGTTCTTGGTCAAGTTTCTCTCAGTGGTAGTGTTCCCACAAGTTGAGATCAACCATGTTATGTGAGACAAACCAATCAATACACAAGTGTCTTTAGCAAAGCATACAAGGCGGAGCAAACCAAACCAAAGCTCAGTGCTCATCCCCCACTGTCTGTGAGCTCATATTTATACTCCTTCACCACAGGTCCTCCCACATGTCTGCTATATCAAAACATCCTTCCTGTGTCTGCTTCAGGAAAACATTCTTTCACGTATGACATCCTTTCACCTGTGTGCCCCAGCAAAACATCATTTGACATAAGCAACTTTCCAAAGAACTAAAAGTTTCTACTTGAGGGTTCAGTTCCCAAAACCCATGTGGCAGTTCACAAACTGCCTGTAACTCCTGTTCCATGGAATACAATGCCCTCTCTGACTTCTGTAGGTATGGAGCACAAGTATACATGCAAGCAAAACACTTATACATATCAAATAACTAATACATAAAGTTATGCAAGCCATACTTCTGCAATGTCCCAGAGCTCACATCTACTCCCTAATAAGAATATTATGTGATATGAGCTGGCAATCAAAGGCCTTCCTCCCATCACATGCGGCAAGATGCTGCAGGGACTGTGTTTAGAGAGTGCCTCACCTAAGAAGACACTGCAGAGGTACCTGCCCATCCCCATGGTATGTCAAATATTGTAGACATGTAGTGGGTTGGTCTGATGCTGTCTGTATTCTAATGCTAAATACTGGTTTCTCAAGATATGGTTGCCCCTGACGAGCAGATCTTCAAAGTGATACCACGTGAACCTTCTTCCCAATTTAACTGGTCAATAAAAGGCTAGAGCATGTGATTGGGCAGTGGAGGGAGAAAGGTGGAACTAAAGATTAGGGTGAGAAGTTTTGGGATGGAAATAGGAAGACGGAGTAGGAAGAAGCCACCATGGACCATAACCACATGCCAGGAGAAACCGCAAGTAACAAGGGACTTTATAGCTGGGGAATAAGTTAGTAGAGCTCAAGATCTGCCCAATTTGGGTTATATCTTGGAAATAAAATACCTGATTGTATGTGTTTTATGCAGGCTTGTTAGGATTACAACTTTCTTACAGGTAGGGATTTTAATACTCTGTCTTCATGCAGTGACAAGCATGTTTTGACTTAAAATAATTTTCCCCAGTGTCATACTAATGGATATCTACATATGTGAGAAAGCCTACTGTATGTCTGTGTATGTGTGTGTTTCATAGATGCTGTCTTAGCTCCAGTTCTGTGGGATGTAGCTACATCTGCCTTGGGATCTGGGTTGGGCAGACAGAGAGGGCACATTGGCTACTATCTCATGGGCTATGTAGCAGACATCCTTGCTATGATACTGCTACAGCCTTCACAAAGCTGCTGAAGTATAAACGTAGATGGCTCAGCGGTTGTTCCCATGTTAGGGGCAGTTCCTAGAGAGCTGGGTCATACCTCTGCCTCCATTTTTCTCCCATCTCCCAGAGCTGCATTTAGGACATAGCAGGGACCACAAAAATATTTTCTTCTCTTGCAGTTGTCTGGTTAAATAGGGCTGCTAGAAGAATATTTTAAGCTCACTTCAAAGTATATGCTAAAAATTACAGTTGAAACAAATTATATAAAATAATAATATCTGATCCAAAAATACCCATGTCCCAGTAATGTATAATTTATTCAACTTGTAAGATCTTGTGTGGTTTGAAATTTTTCTTCTTTGATGTTTCATAAATGAATACAATTCAGGTGCAAAAAAATGGAGTGGAAGAAATTGCACAGATAATAAATTGCTTTAAAATTTTTGAAGCAAGTACTGCACATTCAAATGTCCAGAGTCAAAATATCAGAAAGTGTCATGTCTACTGACTTGTTTAAAGACAGGTGGGTCTCAGTAAGAGCCTGGACAAAGAAGACTGCTATGTGCCTACCATCAATCAGCGGGCCAGTCAACATGTGCGAATTAAATGTCTGGTGTGAATAAAACATTAGACAGCAGACAGGAGGAGGTCACTGTGGCATTTGGCTTGGTTTATCACCATTAGCATGTAACAACTCTAAATAATTAAAGTCAGAACATAATCCAATGCCAAAATCCATCACTCATTGCCATAGTTAGAAAGCTTTAGAGATACAGGGAAGGGACTTGGTGAGGGACAGGCTCCATTACAGGTGTGGGGCTAAGCTGCGTCAGAGTAGAGAGGGAGCATGGGAGACTGGCATGAACGAGTCTGGCCAGAGCTACAGGGCTGAGGGAGCAGACACTGCAGAATAGAACAGTGAAGTTGTCATGTAAGCCGTGATAGGAGAGGTGCACCCCATGGAAGCCAAGTCTGGACTTCACACTGACATCTGGGTAGAGGGGGCAGGGGGGACAAGACTTCAGTGAGTCAGCCCCTCTGTCTGTGGGGGAGCTTCCTTAGATGCTACCAGAGGAGCCTCCATCTGTTCTTCTGAAGGAGTCGGCTGCAGAGACCATGCTCAAAGGTGAATGGCTGCGGGCTGGTGGAAGGCTTAATGTGCAAACTTTCAGATTCCAGGTAAAAAAAGAATGTAGTGTTTCATGGTTGTGTCCCAGTGTCTGGGAGGCAAAGACATGGGGACCCACAGCACTCATGGCCAGTGGCAGACCCTGTCTCACAAAAGAACGTGACGACATCCTGAAGAACAGCACTCAAGGTTAACCTTTGGACCCCACACACACATGCACATATGTGTACATGGATATGCACATGTGCACTTACACACATGAGGGGACAGGCAGAGAGGAGGGAGAGGTGGAGAGACAGAGAAAGAGATGAGAGAGGCAGAGCAGAGAAAGCTGTCCTTCAGGCCAGAGATTGTATGGAGATGCTGCAGGCAACTCAGCTTTGCCCTCTGCCCTCTGCCCTCTGCCCTCTGCCCTCTGCCCTCTGCCCTCTGCCCTCAGCCCTCTGCCCTCTGTAGAAAGATGTGAAAGGCAGGAAACAACCAGAGAGATGATAAATGTACCCTACCTGAATAGTACCTGAATAGCCCCCTAGGTCCCAGAGACAAACAAGACTTTGATGAGACTTACTAATGCTAAACTCCTACAGCTGAGTGTATTTACATGAACTGAAACAGTACTTGAACTGGGTACGAGCTCTCAGCCTTGTACTGGACACACTACATTATGGCTGCCTGTGGCTCCTCTGACCTCTCAGGAATGGGCTCTAATGAAGCCTGTGAACTTGGGACCAGTGCTGAGGACTGGGGAGTAGTCCCGAAGGCAGAACGGAACCTTTCTACACAAGAAGTCAGATACTTCCTTCCACCCAGGGCAGGGATATTGAAGAAATACTGATTTTCTCTGCTCCCAGCAAAGGAGGAGGAGGTAGCAATCTCCTGAGAAATGTGTCCTCACTCCAAAATTTGAGTATAAACTCATTTTCCCAAGGACCTGGGAAGCCCCACTTCTACCTTTACCAGCTGTCTGTGTGGGGTTCATGCTTTTTGATATGTAGATGCCTGGCATGTGACTCTCCACTATCCCTGCACCTGTGGACCTTGTTAACACTACAGCTATTTCATTAGATTTAGAAAGATTTGACAAGTTCTGCCAGCTTAGGATTCAGAGCAGCGAACTATACCGCAGAGCTCATTCCTGGAAAGCTAATGCTATTGCCATTGGGGAGACTAGAACTTTTATAGAGAAACCTGGGATGCCATATGTCCCTATATGGATGAACAGTGTGTGGCTACTAGTAAGTGTGTGCTTATAAGCTGTATTGGTAAGAAGCATTTAACTCCCAGAGGGGCTCACAAGTGAAGCTGCATGGAAGCCTGGCATCTCTGCCTTTGTTTTGCCTCAGTCTCCTTTCCTTTAGATCACCTGGTTAGCTCTGCAAGCTAGTTGTCAATCACAGTGTCGGTCTAACCTGGCTGATCCCACCTCAAGGCTAAAGGCACAGGGACGGGCAGTGTCCTGAACCTGTTGTCATTGTGGGTCCCAGGAACAGACAGGACTATGCGGAAGGACTTGGCTTCAGATGAGGATGACTATGCACTTATGCTGCCCAGGGCAGGGACCAGATTGACTTCATTAGACTGACTTGAAAACCCAGATCTGAAACATCAGAATAAGAATGCTTACTCATGCAGACCTCTTGCCCCATCCCTCAATTCTTTCTCTGCCTATACCTCTCTATCAGTGCCCTGAGATGGAATGAGGCTCACTGAACCACTTTATCTATCGATCTTCACAATAGGGCCACATTAGATAAGTCTCCTCCCAGCTTTTGATCATCTCTCTCTCTCTCCTTTCAAATGTATTTCATTAATACTATAGGTGCATGTGTGTACACATGTGGGTGTTGTGAATGCATGTGTGCATACGTGTGTGCATGTATCAATCTGAAGATAAGTCTTCAGTCTCCTCCCAGGAGCACAGACTGTAGGACATAAGGCCACCACGGGTCCTGGCATTCACACACCTCCAGCGTCAGAGAGGAGTTAAGGGCCCAGGAGCGTCCCCCACCACTGCAGGAAAGGATGCTGGAAAGGGACACTCTCAAGCCTGTGACCACACAAGAGAAACCTGTGCCAAAGTCGCAAAAGTCAGCCAGTGCACAGAATCAGGCGCAGGATCCGTGTTGATCTGACAGATGAAAAGCTTTTGTTTAGGGGTGTTTGGGAGGAGGTATTTCTATTTCATGATTTCAAAGCTTAGGTTTAAATGACTGTCCATGCCAAGTATCAGACATGAGTAGGTAAGCTTTCCTAAGACACAAAAGACTTAAAAGCAACTCCTATAAGCAATGTGGACATCCCTTCAGATGCAAGCACTAAGAGATTAAGGATGACAATTCATGTGCACAGAAAGCTCTGAGCCCTTCCCTTGGTTTGGTATATTATGTTCCTGCACAAGACCAAGGAAAATCTTCAAGGTTCAAAGGCACTTTGTCCACATCCGGATTTTAAATACTGCAGGCCAATCAAAGAACACAACTGTACGGTGACGAAATGGCTCAGCTAAAAGCTGTGGCACAGCCTGGGCAGCAGTTTGCCACCACCTGTTGACCTTCCATCAGGCTACCAAGGTTGGTGTCTTCCAATCAGGTACCAAGGAACACCTGTTGCTAAGGGACAAAGGCTCCCCACCTTGCCACCCACCCTTTCCTGGAGGAGCTTCCAGATGTATTTAGCATTCTTGAATAAGGTAGGAAATTAAACCCCTAAAGGCAATGGATCAGAGAGAGAAACAAAGCCCTGTGAGCCAAACAACAGTCCTGATGAGCACCAACCCACCAACCAGATGGCAACCTGCAAGGATCTCCCACAATCACCGAATGGCTCATTTTGGGCCATATTTAGACGCATATTAACCAGTCAGAAATTGATACCCTGTACTCAGATGCTCTGGAGCTTCCAGATCAAAAGACAAGTGACTAGAGCTCAGTGGGGGAGAAAGAAAAAGCAGTAGCCAGAGGTCAACACACGGAGGCTCTCTGCCCCTCTTCCTGCTGCTGGGCTCAAAGTCTCCTGGTGTTTGCTGCTTCCTCCAGCCCTACTCTGCAAGGTCTGTTCTTGGTTGGTGCCCCAGAGCCCTCCATGAGCTTTGGACTTATAATACAATCTCTTGGTTGGTCACCTGAAGCCTGCTGTGAACTTAGGGATGTGACACCCCACCTCTCTTGATTGCCATCTTGTTGCTACTGAGAGTCTGGAAGTTCACAATCTTTATCACAGTGTAGCAAGTTAGCCTTGCTTTCTGTTCCATGTCTGTCTCACTTTAGTCTTGAGAGAGGGTGGGACAAGGACCAGATAGGGTACAATCTCCCCCCACCCCCACTGATTGCTTTACTATGATTTAAATGCAATGCCTGGCATCAAAAGCCTGGCAGTAAAGCTGGGCAGGCTGCTCCCAGTGAACTCTCTAACCACAGCTACACCTGAGGCTCAGCTGGGGCAGGTGTTAGCACCTAAACTTTGACAGATGGAAAATGGAGGAAGAAAACAACAAAACTTTGTGTTTCTGAGTCGGGAAACAGGGTGGCTCACAGTTAAGAGATTGTCCTGTTTCCAGGTATCAGCACCCCAGAGGGTCAAAAGTCCAAAGTTGTTCTCAGCTTCATAGCGAGTTTGAGGGCAACCTTGGCTACATGAGACCTATCTCAAAACAAAGCAAACAACCAAGCAAGCCTCTCTTTAGCAGCAAAAAAAAAAAAAAAAAAAAAAAAAAAAAAAAAACACAAAGGACAATGTTAACAGTAACACCAAAATCAATACAATTCAGGCAGATAAGGCAAAGAATAGCCAAGGACATTTATCAAAAGCCCGGTGTGCCAGTGGGTACATCTGTGTTGTTTACTTCACCTTCTAAGCAACTCTGGGGGTAGCCACTTGCTGATAAAAGAGAAAATTAAGGTGCAGTGAAATTAGTTGTTTGTTCTAAGATAACACGGTGGTTAAAGGTTCTACATGCTCTAAAGCCCTGAAATTTCATGTGATGTCACATAACCTCCAAGAATAAGCACAGGAGATAAGTGTGGGTGTTGGTGTGTGGCCTAGCATTCTCCTGACTTCTCAGGAGAGGAGGTTGTGACACACTCATAGCAGCTACACCAGGATGGGAGGAATTGTTGCCTAGGCCACAGCTGTCCTTGTGCTGGTTAACAGCCTTCTAACAAAAGGATGGAATCATTCCTAGGACTTCTTTTCTGCAAAACTGTGGAGAGAAATAGAAAGGTGTGATATTACCAACTGCATCCCCAGATCATGGGCATTGTTTCTTTTATATCAACAATTATCACACCAAAGGAAGTCACAGTAATAAGGCACATTTTTAGATTATTACACTATATATTTTAGATTATTACACCATAATATATGACAGGTAATTCAAATTCGCAAGATACAGTGGTTTGAAAATGGCTATAACTATTCTGTCTCCAACTGTGCCACCTCTCTCTACAGTGTGGCTTTTTTCCCCTCAGTTCATCATAACTGAGTGTCTCTAATCCTGAACCATAGCCTCAGCTGCCTCTTATGAGTTCTTTTCATTTCTTGGTGTGCTCTGTAAGACGTAACTAGTCCCTAGACATGCCATACCCCCAGAAGAACCAAGGTGATCACAGACACATGAGGAAACCCAAATGGGGCCAAAAGATGTTCAGCTGCACTCAGTCTCAGCCACCAGCCCAGAGTAGTGGAAGCTAAATCAATTGCTGGATTTTAAAGAAAGGTTTGGGGCGATGGCTTAGCAGCTGAAGCTGACTGCTTCATGCTGCTGACTAATTGGCCAGAATCTTGCATCCCTACAGAGTTGAACTTCCTGCTTTGGGATATTTAGACAAGGGTAAAAGGAGGTGAAAGGCATTGCTGAGTCTTCCCTGAAGGAGCATAAAATCTAGTTAATGCTCAAAACACACAGACATCTGATAAATAATGAATTAGGCAAGACAGGAGATGATTGTGTGATCAGCCACAGATCCTGGGGAGCCTAGGGATGAGTCTGTAGAAAAATCAGCATATTTTCACACCTAGAAACTTTTCTCTTTCCACCAACGTTGATCACTCCAGCACTTCCCTTTTCCTTGGGGGAAAACTTGGCCAATAATTACATGATTAGTAATGACTATCTCAGGGATACCCAGTAGTCATGGTATCCACCCAGCTTTCTTGGGTTGGCTCTGGAGAGAACAGATATGCTGGAGGTGTCTAAGCTGATGAATATTAATGTCGAGGAATCGTAATCCCTTGTTTATTTCACACCATCTGCATAACAACCTTTCAGGTAAAACTAATAAATGCTCACCAGTGTTTGCACTTCAACAAAATCTTCACAGAGAACCAGGCTGAAGAAAGGATCAGATGGACCAGTGGAGGATGCAGAACTCTTTTTTAAGAACCCTGAAAAGAAAAATTTCATGAACATGATGAAGTAATGTCAACTTCCAGAATCCATAACACTTCCATAGCAAGTCCCTGGGTCGAGAACACCCAGTCCCCTAGTAAAGGACACTCAGTGCATCCCATTTCCATAGTTGGTCCCTGAGACAGAAGCTCTCAGAACCAGGACTGAAACGAAACATTCAATCCATGCCACTTCCAAAGCAAGTCCTTGGGTTGGGAGCACTCAGTCCCTTGGCGAGGAGGGATGTGTCCTGAGTACAGAACCCTCATAGATTATAAACATGTTGAGAGACTAAACAAATTCAACTGTCTAGTATGAGATTCAGGTAAGTAAGCCAATCTTGCAGAAATACAGAGCATACTGTACTGTGTGAGACAATGACAGTCTGAGGGGTGTTGTAAACACTTAGGCACACTTGGCACGCCCTAACTTCTAAGGGCTATATCACCTGACCCTAGTTACACTGTGTTAGAAAACAAAAAGTGTGCCTCTCCTAATCTATGAAATCATCAAAATTTTGAAACTAAAGCCAGCCAAACAAGACCAGAAACCATTTTTCATAATTAAAAAAAAATTTCACCTGTTTGGACAAATTCTACCAGATGATGTGCTACAAACAGGAGAGCCATATACTTTGTTTCTTTAATTAAAATTAAAAGATGAGCTATCTGATTTGGGGAGGAGTAGCCATTTAACCACTATAGATTATAAAAATGTATATAAGTGTTACAGTCATTGGCATACACTCTATAATGTCCTAAGTTTCAGCATAACAGGAAATCAAAGAGAACAATATTAGCAATAAACAAAACAAAACAAAAACCAACCTAACAAACAGCAACAACAAAATGAGAGAGAGTCAGAGACAGAGAGACAAAGAAACAGAGAAACGGAGAGACAGAGAGACAAAGAGAAGGAGAGAACAAGGCCCAGGGGCTGGAAAGATGGCTTAGTAAACAATAGTGTATATGACTCTTGCTCAAGACCCAAGTTCAGTTCACAGCACCCATATTTGGTAGCTTACAACCACCTCTAACACCACTTTGAGGGGATCTGATTTTCATTTCTGGCCTTGGGAAGCAATGTACTCACAAGAACAACATGCTGAAGGCAACCGGACAACAAAAGACAAAAGCAGGCAAAGTGTTAGCACTATCTATCACTTGACTGTGTGGGAGAGGCTAGGGTAGGGTGGACCTTCAGACTTGTCTTGCATTAGAGTCAATGTCCTCCTTTGCTTTCAGTTGCTGGTGGGGCCCACCTACACCAACTGTCAATCAAGAAAATTTCCTCACACACTTGTCTACAGGCTCATCTAATAGAAACATTTCTCAATTGAGATTGAGGTTCCGAGCTAAAATACTAACCAGGACAGAAGCAGAAGCAGGAACATGAAGACAGAAACTGAAGCAGAGACATTGGTAAACACTGTTTACTGGCTGCTCCCTTTGGCTTGTTCATCTACCTTTTCTATATACCCCAAGGCCACCTGCCTAGGGAGAGTACCTCCCATAGTGGGCTGGGCCTTCCTTCATCAGTTATTAATTAAGAAAATGTCCCACAGGCATGCACACAAGCCAAGCTAATGGAAGCAATTCTCCATCCGAGGAACCCTGTTTCCAGAAACAAGTGTATGATCAGCCATTGGAGTGTAGATAGACATCTGTACATTCTGTGACCAGTCACTGGATGTGGTTTTCCTTCTGCTAGTAGTAGAAACTTGGTTAAACACCTTCTTTGGCCAATGGCAATTTGTGGGGAAGAGTTAACTGGGAGAAGTTCTCAGGCATAGTCTGATCTTAGTGTGGGGTTCTAGGAAATGTCTGCACAGTAACCAGTAACTACAGTCTTCCTCATTCACCACTGTTTACTCTGTTCCCTCTGCTCGGTTAATGTCTTGTCAATATTTAGTAGACATCAGTGGAGAGACCAGGAAAGTAGGTAATCATTCATAATCCTTGGACTGAATCCTATTGTTTCATCTTCCTATTAGTTTCCTTTTTGTTGTTTCTGAGAACAGTTTCTCAGTACCTAGTACCCTCCTCAGAGGTCTGTGAGTCAGTAGTCTATACAGGAGGAGCACTGTCTTGGGCTTTCTATTGCTGTGATAAAGGTGTGTGTGTGTGTGTGTGTGTGTGTGTGTGTGTGTGTGTGTGTGTGTGTGTGTGTGTGTGATATTTCAACTTATACTTTATAGTCTACCATGAAGTCAGGAAAAAAAAAAAAAAAAACTCAAACAGAAACTGCAGGAACTGAGACAGAAGGCACGAAGAAATAGTGTATACTGACCTGCTCTTTCAGGCTTGCACACTTTGGTTTCTTATAAACACAGGACCACCTGCCTAGGGTAGGAAGGACCACCCATAGTGGGCTAAACCCTTCCAAATCAATTATCAGTGTCCTACAGACTTGTGGTAGTTTGAATATGCTTGGCCAAGGGAGTGGCACTAGTAGGAGGTGTGGCCTTGTTAGAGGAAGTTTGGCCTTGTTGAAGGAAGTATGTCACTGTGGGGGTGGACAATGAGACCCTCCTCCTAACCACGTGGGAGCCAGTCTTCTAACAGCCTTCAGATGAAGATGAGGAGCTCTCAGCTCTTCCGGTACCAAGTCTGCCCGGATGCTGTTGTTAATCAAATCAGTCCCAGCAGTGGTGGCATCTGTACATTCCTTGCTACCCACCCCAATATTCTGGGTTCTAGAATGAATTATACAAACATACGGCTTTTATATTCTATGTGCTTTAAACAGTTCAATTGCTGGGCCTCTTCCTAGTCTCCACATGGCTCCACCTCCCCCCAACTGGGGTGGGGTCCTTCAGTGTCTTATTCGCTAGACACTGTAAACAGGTTTTGGGGGAACATAATTAACATGAGAATACAGACAGCTACAGGATGCTGCCAAGTTCCTGCCTTGATAATAATGGACTGAACCTCTGAACCTGTAAGCCTCAATTAAATGTCCTTATATGGCTTGCCTTGGTCATGGTATCTGTTTACAGCAATAAAACCCAAACTAAGACAAGACTTGTCAAAAAGCAATCTGATGGAGGCATTTACTCTATTGGGGTCAACTTATGTCAAGATGAAGAAAAACAAAACAAAACAAACAAACAATAAAAAGACTATACAGGGCAGGCACCGACTCTGAGCCCAGGGACCCCAGCTCTCACACAGTCCCTTTCAGAATACCACTTTTCTCCTGTAGCAAATATATCCATATAGTCATAAATTTCTCATAGTCTTTTGCAATTTTTTTAAGTTTCTTGGTGCTGAAGTTCATTTTTATAAGCCTGCCCTGTGAAACCTATAATCAACAATAATAGAACTTCATGGTTTCTATTTCAGACCCCTAACGATCATGTTGCATAGGTTCTGAACTAGTCTCCTTACAGAAGCTGATCAAACAGCTAAGTGGTCTCTTTCCTTTCCCTAACTAGGACTATAAAGGGCAGTAGAGCTATAATATACACAAGCTCACTTGAATATGGTCTAACTAGTCACAAGGATAACTTGTAAATCTTAAAATAATAATGACATGGGCTAAGACTTTGTGAAATGTCATGTTCTCATTAAAAACTAGATTGCATTTTAATAAGTACATACTGTTAGCTTTGGCTGAAGGGTTAGAGAAAGGCTGAAGGAAATCCAAAGAGCTGATTTGAATGATAATAGAAAATGTAGAAAACAGATTCTTTCAGTAGCATGGCCAGTGTTTCAACCCTCCTTGGTAGTGAGTAAAATTATTATGTAATTGTACCAGAATAATATCTTGATAAAAAATCCTCAGAGTTACTTTCTCAACCAGTCCAATAACCATTTATTGGGGTAGGATTGACTATAAGAGTCTATATGCATGTGGTGTAAATGTCCGAGTTTGGGGAGAAATATACACTCATGAAACTCTCTAGTACCACCAAGGCTCTATCCCAACTATCATCTTCCAAAGCCCCCTCTTTCTCCCTTGTAGCTGTTGCTGCTGTTGCTACAGATGTTACTATTTTATAATGAGAATATAGCATAATATCTGTGTCAAATTTTAAGAACGTAATATTGGTAGATATTGGCACTATGCTTTCTTTTCAGAATTTATTCAACTCAAATAACTAAAACGTTGTACCCTTAAGGCATTCTTAAGCCGTTGCCTACTATGCCGATGTACCTAGAGGTACCCGTGTTACTTCCATGGGGTTAGCCATCTCAGATTTTATGTAAAAATGAGACCATATCATAGTTTTTATGTTTACATTTTCTTAATCATCTGACCTCTGGTGATAAAGATAAACTTTTCAATCCATCTCTTCTTCAAAACCCTGATATAATCTCTACAGCTTTTGGAAATGGCTCATCAAATTAGGCAATCTTAGTTATAAAATAATAAACACATACTTATTAGATCATATAATATTAAATGTTATATAAATATTATATATAAACATATTACCATATATTACCATGTATAATATATAATAAATACATAATATATAATGTACAATGTTCAATATATAATATGTAATGTATAATATATAAAATATAAAATATAATACATAATATAATACATAATATATGATATATGATAAATGATATATTATACATGATGTATAATGTATAATATATGATATATGATATATAATATATAATATACAATATACAATATATGTGGGTTTTTTATTATGTTTTTTATCATATATATGTGTGTGTTTACTAAGTAAAATAATCATTTTATTAGCTTCATAACAAAGGTATCATAAGCTTATTAATAAATTCAGATAGGTTCTACCCAGGCATTAATTGATAGCATCCTAGTGCCATCAGAGATATATGAAAATGCTTTAAACTGACTTCATTACCCAATCCTACCCACAGCAGAGATGATTAGTTTTCATTATGGACATGCCACAATCTAGACTCGTGGAGAGGAGTGTCTCTATGACAGGTTGAGAGCAGGCTGGGGGCAAGTCCAGGGGCTATTGTCTATGTTAATTGCTGAGGGAGGACCCAGCTACTGTGGGCATCACCATTTCTTGTTCTCTGAGTCCCGAATGTACGAGTGGAGAAACTGAGAACAAACATGTGCTTTCTCTTTGCTTTTGACTGTGGATGTCATTAGCTCATGACTCTTGCACTGCGCCCTGAAATTATAATCTGAAATAAATGCCCTTTTCTCTTAGTTGTCTAATGAATCTGGCTAGTTTCAGATACTTTCTGAAGCCTTTGAGCTTTTTACTTCCTGTTTTCAAGAGCTTCCCTTTGGAATGGAATGTTTTGCCTCCCTTCCAGATTTTGCTTGCAGATCTCAACACCAGCTTTTCTTCAAAATGAAAGATTTTAATCTCAAATGAAATCAATACACAATAAAGAGATACAGTGGCTCTTGGAATAATAGTAACAGAAACATCTGAATATGTGGATTAAATCTAATTATGTAGACTAGAATGTAAGATATTTAGGCAAAGGCTGGTGTCTCCATGAAGCATTGAGAAAGAAATGTATGTGCATGGTAGATTAGATGTATGTATGTATGTATGTATGTATGTATGTATGTATGTATGTATGTATACATGTGCATACCAATTTTAGTTACATTGTTATTTCACAGCGGCCTGTCAGTTACTGGTTGTCTTGTCTAGCCCAAATGTGTCCTAATTGGACATCAACTTTGCAGGTATCTCCTTGAGTTCCTGTCCCGATTTCTCTCAAAAAGGACTGTAAATCCTTTCCTCTTCAAGTTGCTTTTGGTCATTGCATTCACCACAGCAATAAAAAACAACACAGAACAGGTATAGCCACATTCCTGGTGTCTTATTCAAAGAATTGAAACCCCATATACAAATAGCACAGAATCACAGAGTTTAATTTAAAGTGACATTAGAGGCTAGACATGTATAAGGGCGGGGGGATGGGAATGAAGCTGATCAGGGTTGCTGGACTACTTCTCAAGGCCTCACTTCGAGGGTCTCAACAGAGGAGGAGTGGTGTCTAGTGGTGGGATAGGGGTGTGTTTTGATTGATGGGCTCTGGTTATGTAAGCTTTTCCTCCCTACATATGTCTTTTCCCACAGTGCATCTGGTTTCAATCATACCTACCCACTCACACATAGGCACAAGACACTAAGTAGGTAATTATCCTTAAAAGTTCATTGACGAAAATTCCCTTCCAGTCCAAGATGGATTTTCCTACTGCACATAGTTACAGGGCATTCCAGAATGTGCTGGTGACCACAGGGTATGACTGCGGAGTAACCAGGAGAAGGGCCTGCTGCATTTGTTGAAGTTGCATGTGGATAGCTCAGTGGAGGTGGGATCCCAGTTGCTAGGCAGTTCTGACACTTGCCACATCTGGGGGAGACACCCAAAGTTTACTTTAGTAACTAACTCTAATACATAATTTTATCAAAGCAATACTTGAAAAAAATTTAAAATGGTATAAGTGGTAAAAGGCCTTTGACCCAGCCCTGAACCCATTCCAGGAGACAGCTACTTTATCCACTTGCATTTTATCTTCCTGCTGGTTACTCCAGTGTTGTTAAGTAATATACTGCCTCAATATTGATTTTTTCCCCACCACTTCTCTAGGAGAGCTAAGGGTTCAGCACACCTATGCCAATTCCCATTGTCCAAGAAGCTGCAATTATACTGAGGTTCTCAGATCCTCAAATCAGCCCACTTTGAAGCTCTAGTCCTTCCTATCAGCCTTTTTTATTCACCGAATCATCCTTGCAAAGAATACATTTGAACCAAGCTCAAGTTCGGCGTTCCATATCTTCATACCATGCTATTTTCAAATTCCGTGCGCTATATCTTTATATTTTATGAAGATTGATAATATTTACTATCGACTTTTCATAATTAAGCCTTCTAGGCAATGTAGTGTCCTCCTCTGAAATTTTGAAAAGATAACAATGTACTCATGTTAGCATAAATATTCCTGTCTGTTCTGCTTTTGTTCTGTTGCTGTGACGAAACTTTCTGACCATGAGCAACTTGGTAGGAATGATGATAATTGGCTCATATTTCCAGGTCACAGGCTATCACTGATGACAGTCCAGGCAAAAAAAAATGGAAGCAGGGACCATGGAAAGACTGTTTGCTGGCTCACTCCCTGGCTAGCTCACTGGTTTGTTTGTAGATAGCTAGCTTTCTTATACAATCTAGAATCATCTGCCTAGGAACAGTGTTACCCCCAGTGGGCTGGGCCCTTCTACATCAGTTAAGGCAATCTCCCACAAACATGTCTTTATCATTCAATGCTAACAGGGATACTGTCTTTTCTAAAATTCTAATGCCACAGTTCTTTCATTTAAACCATTGTATATAATATCAAAATGAATGAGTTTTTCTCCATATACTTGACTAGCATCCCTGTGCTAACATTTAAAATATATTTGATGTCCAGACTGAATTTTTGTACAGTGTTTTCCTGGAATTTCAAATTTTTGTGTGGGAGATTATACTAATCCTGTTTATAACATCCCTTATTCTTACTTTCTTATTGAACTCTGTTCCTTTTCCAGGTCTTAACAGACCATTCTTGACGCCACCAGCTTCCTGATCTAATTATACCTCCAGCACCAAAAACTGTCACCCCAGAATTTTTTTCTATGAGCTTGAGATTAGTTTTACTCTTTTGATGACTTTTATGTCTGTGTTATTACAATTTAAAAATCAAACACCTCTTCCAGAAGGTTTTAAAGGTAACATTTCTTTCTCTTTCTTTTAGCTGAAAAGAGCTCTATTTTGCTCTTGGGAACAATGGAGCATTTTCTGGGTACAGGTATTAGGTGAAGGTAATTTTCACAAGTTCCTTGGGCTGTTTCTCTACTGTCCTCTCACTGATGAGATGTCTTATACCTGCTGGAGCCTCGTTATCTGTTGGCTCCCTTTTTGATGCTCTCCCTAGAAATGCATTACAGAAACCTACATTTTTGTGTATCATATACACATTTTCTCTTATCCCTTTGCCCTTATTGGAGTTGAAGACCCCAATCTCTTCTGAGTCTGAGTAGATCTTGCTATTACTTCCTTGACTGTTTGTCATTTATTGATTATTTATTGATTATTGCTTCCCTCTGATCCGTGACTTGTGCTCATTAGATATCAGGCCCTTTTCCCTTTCTTCAGTGTTCCCCCATCTCTAGTTTTGTACTCTGAGTGTTGGATGGTCCCTCGACCTTTCCTGTGAACCCTAGCCTTAAATTATTAACATGTCCCTGGAAGCATTCCTATCTGAACTTCCAAAGTCTAACTTATGTTTTCTAATTGAATGCTAGAACTCAGAAGAGTAGTGCAAATCTTGTACCATCTGGTTTTGCTTTTATATCTATTTCTGATAAGCCCCCTCTCTCCAGCCTGCCTGCTTCTACTCATTGTAATTTGCCTCACTCTTTCTCATGCTGCAGGGTTCCCTGGAGTGTCTCATTAGTCCCTTTGTTCCTCTTCTTTGAGGTGCAGTGCACAGAATTCCCCCAACCAAGCAGAACACTGAAGGAAAGCACCAAGACCAGAAGCAGCACAAAGGGACCAGTAGCAGAGCCATGAAGATGTCTGACCTGTGACTACATTTAGACTGGAAGCCCCACAGCCTGGCTTAAATGAATCCATCAGCATAGATATCATGGGGTGTCCAAAGATGGTGTGATATCCAATGTGACTGCCACCTCTACCTCCACCATGGACCCCTTACTATAGGGCTTCCTTTTCTTCATTCCTTGAGAGACTCTTTCCCTAGAGGACCAGAATCTTGCTTCTCCTACTTTCATTCCCTCCCCTAGCATTGTGCTAATATGGAGTGGCACAGCAATAAACGTGTCACATGAATGAACTAATGAATGAATGAATGAGTGAATTAGCCTGGGCCAGAGGGAATTTCCAGTTAACTTGGAGGTTTTCTAAGGTGAAGAATTCTTTTTGTAAAAAAAAATTATTTATTTTTATTTTATATCTACCATTGTTCTATCTACATGAGTGTCTGTGTACTGAGCTTGTGCCCCTAGACACAGGAGGAGGGCATGGGATCCAGAGTTCTGAGTCATCATATGGATGCTGCCAACCATATCTAGGTCCTCCGCAAGAACAGCTCTTAACCATGATCCATCTCTCCAGTCCCATAAGATGTAGAATTCACCATGCATTATTTATCTATTTGCTTAAGAATCACAGCTTGAATTAACATAAAATCACAGTGTTAATTTAGGGGGAAATGGATAGCTCACAGGATGGAGGCACAACTTCCCAAAGATGAAGATTCATGATTTGATGATTCACTTTAGCAGAGTCAGATTGAGGCCACAGCTACCTGTGGATGAGCACAGCTGTCCCTTGTTTAGAACACATTTATGATCTTTTGAATTCTGTGTTCCAGGGCTCAAGTAGCAAAATCTCGTTGGACAACAATTTTATAGAACTAGTAAATTTGGGGCAGGACAGTTTGTTTTGGCCTTTCCTATTTTTTTGGTGTTTGCCATGTGACCTGGGCATCTGGTTCTATCCTTGACAGGAAAGCTATTGACAATCAACAGCAGATGAAGAGTCCGTTTTCACCAGAAATAAGCCTCTTAATAGATTATCCAGTTCCAAGTAGCCAACCCTAAACACGAGTACATACAAGCAACACAAAACAGTGTGTGTGTGTGTATGTGTGTGTGTGTGTGTGTGTGTGTGTGTGTGTGTGTGTGTAGGAATAATGAAGAAAATAAAGTTTGTGTATTTGAGAAGCAGGGGAACTCAGGAGGGATTGGAAGGAGAGAGGAAGTTGGAACTGATATAAATACAGTATGTATGAAAGCCTCAAACCTTTTAATTTTAAAATAGCAATTCAAGGTTAGACAAGAAAACAAATTATTTGCAGGAGAAAAGATGTAGCAAGAAATCATATTAGAAGAATTAAGCCAGTCTCAGAAAATAATAATGCATATTATCTATTGTTTGTACATTCTAGACTTTAAATGCTAGCTAACTTAAAACATATTTAAAGCTGGGCCATAGGTAGCAGGAAAGCAGAGCAGAGAGAAGAATCTATTGTCCTGTGTGCATGAAGTGCACCACTGTCATTAGTGAAAGCCAAGAGCCAAGAACTTGCTGCCTGGCTCTATTCACCCAGCCATCTAGAATATACATCATCACACACTGGGAGACGTCCTACCCTGATGGCTCAGGACAGTTCTTACCTCTGCTCATGCAGTGCTATGATTCATCAGCATGGTTTTTTGAGATGCCCTTTGCCGTCTTTGTCTTTCATCTTTTCTCTAAAAACAGGTTGGTGGAAACCTGCCCTTTCCATGTGCCATGGAGTCTTTGTCCCATAAGATCACCAGTTCCCTAAAGCACATAGTATTGGAGGGATCTGTCATTTGCATCCACAGCTCTAAAAGAAGCCAGAAGAAAATATGAGAGCCAGAGGTGGTGGATGGCTTCGAGGAAATCGTGTTTTCCAGATACAACAGGACAGATTAGCTCCCAGAGACTGTGGCCGCATGCATGGAACCTGCACAGGTTCAAGCCAGACCAATCCAAGCAGGAAGGGGAAGTGAGCACAAATTCCTACCACTCAGCAAGAAGCTATTTGCATTCATAACTGATGGGAGAGAGAAAATTAATTCCCTTCAGTGGAGTGGTACTGGGGTATAGCAATCGTGTGCCGGTTCAGGTCCCATCCTCACTCACAGTTGAACAATATAAATTAGACACCAAGTTTCTGGTTGTGTGTGTGTGTGTGTGGGTGCGTGTGTGTGTGTGTGTGAAAGAACATGAAAGTGGGTGGATATTGAGGGATATTGAGGTATTGAGGTAGGGGAGGATCTGGGAGGAGTTGGGGGAAGGGAAAAATATGACCAAAATATGTTATATAATGTTCTATAGGAATAAATTAAACATTTTTTAAAAAAAGCATTAGGAGAGGCAAAGGGCCATCAGGAATGAATTCAATGGCAGTGATAAGGAAGACACAGTGAGCCAATCAAGAACTAGAGCCTTGTGGAGATCCCAGAAGGTAAGCCAAGAAGAAGGTAAGCCAAGAGCTCCTGGCCAGGAAAACCAAAGTTCCTGTTTCTCCCTGGCTCCCATCCTAGCCTCCCATCTGTACCTGTCACAGCTAAGGAGCCCATCTGTAGAGAAGCAGTGTTTACATCACCATACCAAGGACTGTGTGACTTTGACAGTGGGGGCTGAGTGTCTGACCCTGGCTTCTGGCCTTGCCTTGCTGGCCCCATGCCACTGTATCATTCCTGCTCACAGGGACACGGATGATAAAGTTTCCAGCATTACAGCCTTTTCTTCCTTCCCGTCTCCAAGCACTGTCTCTGGGAGATTACCTAAATCACACACATTCAGTCATGATTGATTACTCCCACACACACACCCCAGTTCTCCACTGTCCTGGGAGATATAAATTTCTCAGTTGGTTATTTACTCAAAAAGGGACCTCTGATAAATGTCCTACTCAGAGGAGTCACAGGTGGGTAATAACAGATGTTATGTGCTTAGAAAGGTACAAAGCATGAAATTAATGACATAGAAGCAATCCTGGGTCAGGAATTATTAGGAAAAGTACTGAGACCTGGGGAGGAAAAATGGGAGTGAGGAATACGTTCTAACAACCGTTTCTCTTCGACCACATATGGTACCCAGCAATTGCTGAGGCACTCTGCACTGTCAGGGGGATAGAGGTGGCACAGCAGTTAGAAAGTGCCAGAAGATAAAGAATCCAAGTGGCAGATTCTTCCTGCCAGACCAGGATGCAAGTCACATGTGTAGGTCAGGCTTCTTGCTCTCTCCAGAGGATGGTTTTAGAAACCCTTCTCCTACACAGTGGCCGGGAGAAGCAATAAAACAGCATGAAAAATGATTTATATGTTGTGTTTATATATACACATAAATAAAACAGTTATATAACAGAAACATATAGCATACAACACACACACACACACACACACACACACACACACACACACACACACACACACACACCTCAGTCGTTGTTATGGTCTGAATCAGAAATGCCTTCAGAAGGTGCCTGAGTTAGGGTCCTGGCTGCTTACCAAGAGATTTTGTTTCTTAATGGTCAGATCATAAGGATTTTGACTAATCAAGGATTTATTCTGATCATGGATTCAGCATTTAATGGTTATTGGGAATTAGTGGAAACTAGAAATCATGGCCTAGATGGAGAAAGTAGATCACGGGAGAGCTACTTCTGGAGGGAGTGACATCAGTTCTGCCCTGCCTCTTTCCCTCCCCTTATCCCCCCACCCCGCGCCATTCACCCATTCTCTCTACTTATTGACTGTTATGCTTCTTCCATTATAATATAGTCAGCTGACTGTGGAATCACAAGACTAACTAAGCTTTTCCTTCCCTGGTTAGTTATATCAGGAATTTTGTCATCGAGACAAAAAGCTAGTATCTTAGTTAGGGTTTTCTATTGCTGTGATAAAACACCCACACCAAAAACCAAGCTGGGGAGGAAAGGGTTTGTTTGGCTTACACTTCCAATTTTACTGCTCATCATTGGAGAAAGTCAGGACAGGCACGGAAACCTGGAGGTAGGAGCTCATATAGAGATCTTGAAGGGGTGCTGCTTGCACCCCCTGGCTTGCTCAGCCTGATTTCTTATTGAACTCAGGACTACCATCCCAGGGGTGGCACCATCCACAGTGTGTTGGGCCCTCTGTTAGGAAAAAGATAAATAGGGTTGGGGTGGTCTATGGAGGTGTGGTGAGGCATGGGGGTAAAGGGAATGCCTCTGGTGGGCCCATGTTGGGAATCCATTCCCCTGAGGGACCAGCCACATGATGGTATAGTACAGAATACAGGTTATTCAGGGCATGGGGGAGTTAAGACAGTAGTAGGAGCAAAGAGAGAGAAGGAGAGGAGAAGGAGGAGAGAAGTAGAGGCTAGCCATGAGCACATGGAGAGAAAGAGGAAAACGGAATGGGGAAAGGAATAGGAGAAAAAGGTGTAGGGGAGCAATAGAGAAGAACAAAAGAGAGCAAGAGAGAGAGGAGGGGGCAAGCAGCCCCTTTTATAGTGCCCAGTAACTGTGGGACAGGGCACACCTGGTTCTTGCCAGGTAACTGTGGGGTGGGGTTTACAGCATCCCAACACCCTCCCCCATCAATCACTAATTAAGAAAATGCCCTATCAGCTTGTGTGTAGTCTGATTGATCTATGGAGTCATTTTCTTAGCTGAGGTTAGGTTCCCTCCCTTCAGATGACTTTAGCTTGTATCCAGCTGACATAAAACTCTCCAGCACAACTGTCTAGCATAGTGCTCAGGCTATCCTGCTAATATCTGCAGCCCCTGGGAGGCTGCTCACGCTTCACTAGGCAGTTTCACACTCCTGTGCATACCATCAGCATTAAGTGGACTCCATTTTCAAAAGAAAAGATCACATGAGGTTGAGAGGGAGCAGTGCTGGGAGAAGAGGAAGGAATTAGAAGGAAGCAGATGGGCTGACTTGACGGAAATGCAGTCTATGAACCTTGAACAATAAAAAAAGAACTTCCTGTGCAAAGTCTTAACTACAATGTCTTTTCTGAGACCCTCCATCTCTGAAAAAATGGTTTCACAGACTTTTGCTAGGGCAATAAATCATAGTGACCTACCTGCTATGACATGACAGCCAATGATAGTCTCCTGTCTTTGGGCCACGGGGTAGATTGCCTAACCAAAGAGAATCTTGCCATAGGATTAGGTAATTAGGAGCAAAAGGAGGAGAAGAAAGCTGGTTGGTGGAGAATAATTGTGTGTGTTAACTTGACTAGGACACACACACACACACACTCACAGACACACACACATCAGCTATTTGGTCAAGCTTTACCCTGGGTAAGTATGAAGGTGTTACATAATAATATTAACATTTTAGTTGGCAGAATCAGCCAATCAGTGGCTCTCCCCATTGTAGGTGATCCATGTCCTTCAGATGCAGATCTAAATAGAACAATGAGACTGACCCTGCTGAGAGTCTGAGGAGCCCTTCTACCTGCCTGCTTGTACCTGGACATGGGACATCCCTTGCTGCTGGTCTTGGCTGGAAGTTTGTTCCTTCTTGGGTCAGGCATTCACTGGCTTTCAGATGAGAACTGACACCATCAACTCTACTGTTCTCAAGCTTTTGAATCTGACTTGAGATATACCATCCTTCCTCATGGGTCTCTGTAGATTGCTGAAATAATTATTAAAAAATAAATCCCAGGGATGGGTTCTCTACCTGCCCCAAGGTTAATGTTCCCAAATGAAAAAAAAAAAAAAAATCACACACACACAACCTTTATATTTTTAATTTGCCTTAAATAACACAATAGCTGGGCTAACACCTAACCTCCCCCATTTCCCACTAATAATTTTGAGTTACTGCTTACTAGTCTGTGTTCTATCATGGTTGCCCTCTGAGCCGTGTTTGACTGGCTCCTTCCCATGGTGATCATGCCTCTCTGTCCTTCACTCTTCTCAGGCATGGTGTCTCATCTCTCCTTCGCACTCTCCCTGCATGGTGGATCTACCTCCTCTTTCTCCTCCCAGGCTCAAACTTGAGAATTCTAAAAATCCCACCTCTGTCTGTCTGTCCTGCCCAGCTATTGGCTGTTGGCACCTTTACTTACCAATCAGAACCAACTTGGGGTAGGTTCCCAGAAGCTACGTGCAGATACTCTCTTACAGTTTTTTTTTTTGGGGGGGGGGAGATAATTAGCAATCAGAATACAAGCAGTTACAGAAGCTATATTCTCTGGGGCACTGGTATGCCCCTTTTGTTACTATAAAAGTACAGGGCATTTCTGTGCCCTCTTTAGCCCATTTTAACTCCTAAGTGACTGATACAAAGACCTATTAAGTTAATTATCAAGCTTTAGGCATCATGACTGAGAATGTTCTAAGCTAGTCTAACCCTCTCAGCTTTCTACATCCAGCCACAGCCCCTGTGTTAGTTGTCATTTGAGTCTCACCGTGGCTTACTCTGCTCCAGGTGTGTCCTCGTGGCAAATCCCTTGGTGAACTGTTTGTCATGACTCCCTTTGGTTCCTCTACCTCATGGACATCTCTTCCCTCCCTTTCTCGTGCTTGTCTTCCTACCCCTCTCCCTGGCACCCTTGGCTGGGATTGGAAGTCTAGCCTTCCTCTCCTCTCTGCTCAGTTGTGGGCTGAATCAATTCTTTATTAACCAATCAGAAGGCGATGAAGAAGAATGTTTACAAAAGACCGAGACGGGCGATGCTCCAATCAGAGAACAGTACCAAAGTCTGGCCTGTACTGAACTCTCTGCCATCGGCATTTGAAAATATAAAGACAACCCTTATACAATGCACAAAACCATTACTGCCACAGATCTCCTGCTTGACAGCTCGGATCTTGAAACTTCTCAGCCCTAAAACTGTGACAGGCACTTCTGTCTGGTCTCTGCGCATGTCAAAGGGTCAGTTCTTTCTCTGAGAAACCCTCGTGCAGATGAGGCTCACTTCTCCCTTTAAAGAATGAGCCAAGAATGCAGCTCTGGATTGGCATCGCTGTCCTTCCTGCCACGTAAAGGAAGCCGCTGACTATCTGGGCTCCCAAAGCTGTTCACGTTCAGTTCACGAGTAATAAAGTGGGTGTAAGTTGCGCCCTTCCTTTCTCCACTTCATGCTCCGGCAAGAGACATTCAGAACCCTGGGTCATGAGTTCTGCATAAAACATCAGCCACCCTAGGAAACAACAGGATCCCAACAGAACTGCATGGCACCTGCCCAGGGACCTCACTGTCACTTTCTAAGGAAGCTCAGTGTGGTATCCAGGAAGGCAAGGAAATGGCACCAGGAGTAGTTAAGATTGGTGGAATGCATAGGCTCATCCACAAACTGGCTTCTGTACTACAAAGCAGAGTCTAGTCAGGACAACAGCTGCATGTGGCCCTGTCTTCCACACAACAGCACCCCACACAGCAGTCAGAGTACTTACTCTGTGTTCATGTGTCTCTCTGTTTCTGTCTTTATGTCTCTGTCTGTCTGTCTCTATGTGAATCCATCTTTCTCTGTCTCTCTGTGTCTGTATCTCTTTGTCTCAGTCTGCCTCTGTCTCTGTCTTTCTGTGTGTGTTATGTGTGTGTGTATATATATATATATACATGTGTATATAGACATACTATGTGTTCTTGGGGGGGAGGCATAATACAACCTTGGGTGCTGTTTCTTATACATGACCCACCTTAATTGTTTAAATAAGGATTTCTTACTAACCCTGAAACATACTGATTAGATGACCTGCTCAGGTAGCACCAGGGATACACTCCAGTATTGTGGTGTTGGCTCTCAAACTTATAAGAAGGTCAGTGATGATAGGGCACCAACTAACTAACAAGCCTTTAGGTGTAGAGCGTGCACACTGGGGTCACAAGCATTCACTAGTATGCCTTGCTTTTACATGGGTTCTAAGGATCAAACTCAGGTCCTTATTCTTACAAGGCAGCCAATTTAACAACTGAGTTATTCTCTCCAGAACAAAGTTCCCAGAGTGTTTATAAATGGGCCAGTAAGACAGCATGCATAAAACACAGTATACATTATCAAATCATGTTTGTTGTCAACATCTGCATGCAAAATACCTTCAGAGGAATTCCAAGTTGAAGGCTTTGCTGCCAGCTGTTATGTGTGCTTAGAATGTACATGTGTACAAATCTGTGTATATGCAGGTGTGAATGTGTGCATTTGCATGTGGACACCATAATCTGTGTGTTTTCTGATAGGCAAATCTTCCAAAAAACCCTTGAGGTGCCAGAAACAGGGTGTGCTCGGAAAGAGAGAGTCCTGTAAAATGGTGGCTTTTGATTTGTTTTGAGGGGAGCAGAAGTATTAAAACAATATCTTTCCTCTTACAAGGCACAAAATTTCATGGTTAGAAAAGCTCTGCTTTGGATCCAGGCATTACTGGCTTTGGAAGTAAAAACTGCTATCATCATTAAAATTTAGCAGATCACTTAGTGCCAGGGACTGTTCTAGAAGCTTTGCATGCATTATCTCAATGCATAGCTGTCGGATCCTTCAAACAATTAACTAATGCCGCTTTACACACAGGAAAGTCACCTGGGTTTTCGCATAGGTTGTAAGAGGCAGAGTGCAGCTGTGAATCCAGATGTGTATGCAGGTGTCCGGCTTTTGCTGTCAAACATGAGCAGCTATTAGGTTTCTCCAGCCCCTCCCCCAGTTCATTGGTGACAACGTGCAGGTGTTATTCTCAATAAATAACCTGCTCATTCCAAGCATATGGTCTCACCTTCACTCTGTGCTTTCGTCAAAACAAAAGCTCACATCTGTGAGCCCCAGTCGAACCAAACATAGCAGTAAAATTTAGTAGTAGCACTCACGAAATTCACCCTGGGGGTCGGGGGAAGGTTACTGTGACCTCACCGAGGTCTCAGAAAGGAGAAACCTGCCAACCTATATGGTCAGATCTCAGCAAGAGTGTCTCATTCCTGTTCCAATCCCCATGTTTCCAGTCCCCTCCCTCAAACACCCACAATGTCTATTTTGTTTCCCCTTCTCAGTGAGATTCAAGGATTCTCCTCGATCCCTGCCTGTAGGTCTGTGGATTGTAGAATGGTTATCCTTTACTTTGTGGCTAATATCCACTTATAAGTGAATATATACCATGCTTGTCTTTCTGGGTCTGGGTTGCCTCACTCAGGATCATGTTTCCTAGTCCCATCCATTTTCCTACAAAAATCATGATGTCATTTGAATAGCTGAGTAATACTCCATTGTATACATGTACCACATTTTCTTCGTTCATTTTTTGGTTGAGGGACATCTAGGTTGTTTCCAGTTTCTGCCTAATACAAATAAAGCTGCTATGAGCAGAACTGAGCGAGTGTCCTTGTGGTATGGTGGGACACCCACCCATTGACTATATGCCTAGAAGTGGTATAGCTGGGTCTTGAAGTAGATCTATTCTCAACTTTATGAGAAACCACCAAACTAATTTTTAAAGTGGCTGTACACATTTACACTCCCAACAGATACGGGGGAGTGTTCCACTTGCTCCACGTGATGCTTTGTATATGCTTACCCCGGGAAGTGGTGCTAAAAGGAGGTGTGGCCCCGGTGGAATAGGTATGTCACTGTGAGTATGGGTGTTAAGACCCTCCTCCTAGCTGCCTGGAAGTGAGTATTATGTTAGTAACCTTCAGATGAAGATGTAGAACTCAGCTTCTCCTGCACCATGTCAGCCTGGTTGCTGCCATGTTCCTGCCTTAATGATAATGGACTGACCCTCTGAACCTGTAAGCCAGCCCCAATTAAATGTCCTTATAAGAGTTGCCTTGGTAATGGTGTCTGTTGACAGCAGTAAAACCCTAAGACACTCCACATCCTCACCAGCATGAGCTCTTGACTTTTAGATATTAACCATTCTGACAGATATAAGATGGAATCTCAGAGTTGTTTTGATTTGCATTTCCCTGATGGCTAAAGGCATTGAAAAGTTCTTTAACTGCTTCTGGGCCATTCAAGATTCCTCAGTTGAGAACTCTGTTTAACTCTGTACCCCATTTTTAAATTGGGTTATTTGGATTGTTAACATCAAATTTATTGAACTCTTCATATATTCTGGATATCAGCCCTCTGTTGGATATAAAATTGGAAGATCTGTTCCTTTTCTGCAGACTGCCATTTTCTTCTTTTGGTGGTATTCTTTGCCTTACAAAAAATTTCAATTAATAAAATGAAAAACAATTAATAGATGAGGTTTCATTTATTAATTGTTGATCATTGTGCCTGAGCTGTGGATGTTCTGTTCAGGAAGCAGTCTCCTGTGCCAATGCATTCCAGACTTTCCCCCACTTTCTGTTCTATTAGATATAATGAATCTGGTTTAATGATGAGATCTTTGGTCCACCTGGACTTGTGTTTTGTGCAGGGTGATAGATATGGATCATTTGCATTCTTCTGCATGCAAACATCCACTTCGACCAGCATAGTTTGTAGAGATGATTTTTTTCCATTGTATAATCTTGGCTTCTTTGACAAAAATCAAGTGTTCATAGGTGTTTGGATTTACTCCCGGGTCTCCAATTATATTCCATTTATCAAACTGTTTTAGACCACTACTGTGTGGGATTATTATTATTATTATTATTATTATTATTATTATTATTATTATTGATTTCTAGTATAACTTGAAATATGAGATGACCATACCTCCAGAAGATCTTATTCTATAGGATTGTTTTAGCTATATTGGGATTTTTGTTTTTCCATATGAAATTAAGTATTCTTCTTTCAAGGTTCATAAAGAATTGAGTTATAATTTTGACAGGAATTGTGTTGAGTCTGTAGATTGCTTTCAGAATGGTGGCAATTTTTACTATGTTAATCCTACTGATTCATAAGTTCGAAAGAGCTTTCCATCTTTCAATATGTTCTTCAATTTCTTTCTTCAAAGACTTGAAGTTCTTATCATAGAGGTCTTTCACTGAGGGATTAGGTGGGGGAAGGATGGAGGGAGAATGGGAATCTATGAAGGTGATAGCTAAGATTCCTAGCGATAGGAGATATGGAACCTAAACTGGTCACTTCCTGGAACCAGGCAAGACAACCAATGAAGAGACTGGAACAGCAGCACAGACACGAAACCACCGACATACAACCTGTTCTGCCTACAAGATGTGCAGGGATAAAGACAGATCATAAATTGAGGGAATAAGCCAACCAATGACTGATCTAGCTTGAGACCCATGCCCTGACACTGGTGACTATATCCTGCTACACTGGACAGGAGCCTGGCATAGCTGTCATCAGAGAGGCTTCCCCCAGCAACTGACAGAAACAGATGCAGAGACCCACAGCCAGACATTAGGCAGAACTTGGAGAATCCTATGGAAGAGGGGGAGAAAGAATTGTAGAAGCCAAAGGGGTTAATCACACACACACACACACACACACACACACACACACACAAAAAAAAAAAAAAAAAAAAAAAAAAAAAAAAAAAAAACTACAGTAACAACCAAAGGGCCCATAGGGACTCATAGAGAGAACACACGCATGAGATGGGCCTAGGCCATCTACACATATGTCACAGATACGCAGCTTAGTCTTCATGAGGAACTCCTAACAGCAGGAGCAGGAGTTGTCTCTGAGGAACTCCTAACAGCGTTGTCTCTGACTCTGTGTCCTGCCTTTGGCACTGTTTCCCCTTCTACGCTGCCTTTTCTAGCTTTAATAGGAGAAGATGTATCTAGTCTTACTGCAACTTGATATGCCAAGGCTGGTTGACATCTGTGAGAGGCCTCCCCTTTTCTGAGGAGAAAGAGGGAGGAATAGATGGGGAAAGAGGGGAGAGAGGAAAAACTGGGAGGAAAGGAAGGAGGGAAAACTGTGGTCAGGATCTGAAAGAAAGAAAGGGGGATGGAAGAAATTTTTTTATTAGATACTCTCTGTATTTACATCTGAAATGTTATCCCTTTCGCCCACCCTGCTCCCATTGCCCCCCCTACTTGGCTTCACAAAGGTGCACTAGCTCCCAATCACCCTCTCCACCTCAGTATTTTGGCTTCCCCTACATTGGGAATACCTGGCCTCACTGGACCCAAGGCCTCCTCTCACATTGATGGCAGACACTGCTATTCTCCACTGCATATGCCACTGGAGCCATGGGCCTCTCAATGCATGCTCAAGGGTTGGTGTTCTAGTCCATGGGAGCTGTAGAGGATCTGGTTGGTCAACAATGTTGTTTTTCCCATGAGGCCACAACCCCCTTCAGCTCCTTCCTACCCTCCCCCTACAAGCACCCTCACTGGGGTCTCTATGCTCAGTCTGATGGTTAGCTGCAAGTATGCTCAGCTGCATGATTCTGACAGAGCCCCTGAAGAGGCACTGTCCACCTATTTGTTGAAGCAAGGTCTCACTGGCTTGGACCTAGCCTAGCAGGGTAGACTGCCTGGCTGGGATGCTCCAGAGATCCACCAGCCTCTACTTCTCCAGTGCTGGAATTAATAAACAGAAGCCATTATGCCTGTCTTTTTGTGTGACTCCTGGGATTGATCTCTGAAACCCATGTTCAGAAGGCAAATATGTGTGTGGTATATGTTTAATGTGTGATGCTATGGTGTTTGTGTATTGTGCATGGCAAGGAAGATGAGCAGAAAGATCACAGTGGTGGCCATTGCCAGAACCTACCCATTTGGCCTTTGGCAGCCCTGCCCCATGGAAAGCCTCCTGATGTCAGCCCTGGTCTGGGCTTGGACCTACACACCTGTGTGAAGCAGAATAAGGGTGAGGCTTCTGGTCTTTGTGGTACACAGATGGCCTCACAGGTGGCGGTCAGTACAACACTTTGCAAAACAAGCTGGAAAATGGCATCAAGCTGAGGTGTGGGCAGCAACATACATCAGATATGAGAACAGGGACTGTTCTATCCCTGTACCCAGCTCACCTCCAGTCAGAGATGCCAAATCCAAACTCTAGCGTCTGTCCAACCTTGTGCCTTCATGTCTTAACTATATCCCAAGACCCGGCCCCTCTGTCAAACATTTACTACTGTTCTGTTTGGGGATCTGGGTCATGCCCATCCTCTTTTTGACAGCATTGGGTACCTCCTTTTTCTTTCCAAAGTCTGTAGTACAGTCCAACCCACCTGTCAACATTTGAGATGAATACATCCCAGTCTCTACAGAAAGCAGCTACAGTTGCAGGATGATTTGTACCATCAACCAAGGTTCCTTCCTCCTCTGCTCAGGACCTGGGTACCCTCCTAGGTTTATATCTTTATTTGTCATGATGAAATATGAAGGCTATGCAGAAACCAACTCTCTCTCTCTCTCTCTCTCTCTCTCTCTCTCTCTCTCTCTCTCTCTCTCTCTCTCACACACACACACACACACACACACACACACACACACACACACACACAGTTAGTTTTAAACCCCAAGTCTCTTTCAACTCAGTTCTGAGACCCAGTCTCTACAAAGAGTATTGCAGTTTCCTTTCTGTTGCTATAATAAAAAACTGACCAAGAACAACATGGGGAAGGAAAGGGTTTGTTTGCCTTACACTTCCAGGCCACCGAGAGAAGCAATGGCAGAATCCCAAAGAAGAAACCATGGAGGGTTGGTGTCTGCTGGCTCCCTCTCTGGCTCAAGTTTCCTTAGCCTTTTTATACATACAGCCCAGGACCACTAGCCTAGTAATGATATCACCCACGGTGGATGGGTCTTCCTATATCAATCATCATTCAATACAATACCCCACAGCCATGCCCACAGGCTAATCTGATCTAGGTTTTTCTCAAAGAAAAGTTCTTAGATAACTCTGGTCCATTTCAAGAAGACAGTCATGCTAACTAAGACAGGGAGCAGGGACAGGTTTGTATTCTAAAGAATGTTCTGGGACTGGTTCTCTCCCAGAGGATGGAGAGCTAATCTCTGTGGACAACCCTGGAGCCTTCTTCGTACAGTAGTTTGAAGGTTTTACATCAAGACTCCTTCCCACTGTCCCCTGGGGAATGTACCACAAAGTCAAAACCAGTCCAGAAAGTTCCTTTTCCTTTTTTTCCCTGAGAACATACACCCAAGGAAAAGTGTATAAGCAACAAGACCCACCTCAACAGGTGACATTCCCAGGGGACTGTGAAAGAAGAAGCTTTAGGAAGGGAGGAAAGTTTTTCTCCAAGTGTATGATAGGGTCAGAGACTGATTTTTTTTCTGGAAGCCCTGAAATCACTAGCTGTGTCCTTAGAGTTTTCAGCTAGCCCCCAGTAGGCTATCTGTCAGGGGTGCTCTGACCTCTCTTATCTAGGGTGAGATATTCAACTTTGACAGCAGAGATTAGTGGCTGTCTTTGATCTAGGACTCCACTGACAGAGGGGATCTGATTTCCCAAGCCTACTCCTCCATCCTGGCTTATGAGGCCCACACCCAGAAGGTTCTGTTGGAGCATAGAGTAGCTCACAGCATACCCTTGGGTGCTTTTACTGTTTGAAGAAAGCACAGAAATTGGACATTGAGGCACACCCCATGAGTACTTCATTCTGGCAGCAGGTGTCCTCAGAACCAGAGGCAAGGTTTTCCATAGCAAAGCTAAGCCTTGATGGTCACTGGGAGTGAAAGCTGATGCCACATGGAGATCAGGGGACAGAAATGGGTTCTAGTGTCCTTCTGTGGGAGAGTGACCTGACTACAATGCTCTAGAAATCAGAGAGTGTGCTTAAGAAGCACAGGAGAACTCCCCTTGCAACAAAGAAACTCCTCTTTGCCACAGAAAACCACAATCCATTAAAATTCAGAGAACAACTGATTGTGTGGCACCTACTTTCAGCTGATCCATCTATACGTAAGTCCTGCATCCAAGGCTCAGGGATCCTTGCAGAAGAGAAGCAGAAGCAGGAAGGCCATCCATTCTGAGTGAGCTGAGGCTTTATTTGCATTCTGAAATTCTAAGTCTTATTCCCATCCACTTGAGGCCACAGAAACAACAGACCCATATTCTCTACAACACTTCTTCTCACCAGGTCTTCTACCATTTGTTGCATAGCAACCCTGTGGGCCCTCTGGTCCTGATTTTCTACTTTATAGAGCATCCATTCTGGTCAGTCTAAGAATCTCTTCCCCTTCCCTTCCTCACAATCATCCTCAGTCTTGTTCCTATGTCACCAGTGCAGAGTGGTTTCCTGTGTCTTTCATTTAAGGAAGAGTCCACCTCTGACCTCTCCTGAATCCCTAGTCTACCACACAGTGGCCCTGCCTTGTCAGTGTCCTCATATTCCTTCCCTGGTGTGACTCTTGCTGTCACAGTGATTTCAGACCTGGGGCCTAAATTCATGTGATGATTCAGTCCCACAGCTGAAGGCAGGTGGCACAGGCATCTTTGAAAGGATGACAAAACTCAATGGCAAACATTTGCAACAGTGATTCACCATAGTCACTAATAATGAAGTGTTGGGTGTGTAGTAACCATTTAATCTCCATCTATCTGGGGAACATTCACAGATAGGAAAACTGTGTTACCAAGATGATGGGTCAATAGCTAATGTCACACAACTATGACAGAGTAGAGATAAAGTTTGAGCTCAGAACTTCAGTGCCAACATCTATATCATATCACAAGGTCTGATCTTCCCTTGACCTTTCAATACATCTGAGGCATGTGTGTGTCTCTACAGATCTTAAAACTAAGCATCTTTACAAGTGTCAAGAATACCTTGTTGGAATACCTCCGCATAACATTCCCTTTCCTCCCTTTGCTTGTGCTATACTGTCTTGGAAGGTAGTAAAATACGGACATCTGTCTACCTTGATGTCCAGTGACTGACCATTCAGCAGCTCAGTCAGTATTTCTCAGACATTGGTCACAGACGACATCGTCTATATACTGTATCTTGAAGGACAGTTGCTATTATTATATTGGCAGAAAAACACAGAAATAAAAGATTAAGACAACCAAGACCCTGCCAAGTGTTACAGGGGTTGTTATCAGGCTGGGATTGGACTTCATGTACAATCATCACCAGAGATCATGGCCTTCACCCCTCCTCTGTCTGCCGAGAGAGAGCCCTGGCAGAGAACAGGTTTACCTGTCTACACTGTGAAGGGAAGCCAGCAATCACAGAACGTGGAGAATGGAACAAGCAATTATCCCGGTTATCAAGAGGCAGTTTTGATTTAACATCAACCCTTGTCCAAGACTTCAAAGCCTTATTAGTAGGACAACAGTGCTACCTTGGACAAAGCATGTTCTTCGTTTGCAGTTCAGAGCCTTGTCATTTCCAGTTCCACCCTTCAGTCCCCGGCCACGTCCTGGGAGACATAGTGGACAGAGTCTGAATAGAATGTTTTGCCTGAACTAGCTGGTTCTCAAAACAAAAGATTATGAAGTTAGATTCTGCCATCCACTTAAGCAAACGATCATATTCTGCTCAAAAGGCACCTTCTTCACAGTTAGAGCCCACTTCACCGGGAACACATACGAGTGCACACTGTTCAGTCTGGGTTTTCCTGATTCACCAAAACAGCTGTATGTCCCCCAGTTTCACTTCCAGCATGCAGCTGGAAGCAAACGCCATTGCTGCCCCAGAGCTCAGGCTGAGAGCTGAGGCTAGAGAAGAAGCACCAGAGAAGCAATCTCATGGCATTCCCGAGGGGCAGGTCTAGGGGTGCTGAGTGGTGGATTTTGTGCCCAGATAAGACACTCTACTGTGATTGGTTACAGCACCAGACACATTTGCTATTCATCACTAAATTAGAGCTATGTCTACGTTAGGTTTTTGGTTTTGTTTTGTCTTCTTTACTTTTCATCTGAAAACGCTGGCAATGGCTGCTTAGAAAAAGACAGGTCCCCAGAAGCGTGGTCCTGGGCAGAGCCTCTGAGTTCTAAGGTTCTACTAAATAACACGGGTTGCAGGATTGGAGGGGCTACTGAACCCAAGGTGAAGTCTTAGCTTTGGTTCTAGTTGTTGCTACCTACCTTGTTTTGACTGTCTTTCGCCCAGGGTGTTATTGGTTGGCTTTCCTAACCCTGGCATTGCTGCAGGGACTAGGACTATGTCTTGCAAATCTCTTTCCCTTGCTGTCTGACAGTTCCTCAGGCAAGGGTGTGGGTCCACAAACAGCCTGTGAGCCTGCAAGTTCTTTACCCTGTTAACTCCTCCTTGGTGAGACTTGGGGGATGGGTACCTGTGGACACAGGAGTTAGTTCTTTATCTTCCCTAGTTATATAAACAGTGCCTCCAGGAAAGGCTGATTCTCCTTAGCAGAGAACTTTCACGGTCACAGAGCAGGGATAGCAAACAGGAATATGTTTGGTAGAGCAAGGTATGGAGTGGGGGGGTACCTCTGTGGGTACATGCTGAGACATCCCTTCCCCCTGAGGTATCAGCTACAACTGTGGGTATAGTATAGAGTTTATTTGAGGCATGGAGCAGGGAGTTGAAGGAGTTCAGAGTGTTAGAGAGAAAGAGAGAGAAAAAGGGGAGGCAGAGGGGGAAGGAGGAGGGGGAGGGAGAGGAGAAGAGGGGGAGGGGGGAGGGGAAGGGAAAGAAAAGCAGCCCCTTTTATAGTGAGTAAAACATACATGGATGTTGCCAGGTAACTGTGAGGCAGAGCTTAGAAGAAATGCTACCCACTCCCTGACTCTGCCCATGGAAGCTGCTCCAAACCCTGAAATCCCGTGGAAGACAGGGGCCAAGCCAGAGAGGCAGAGATGAAGAGGAAATGGAACAGGTAAACTGTCTTCAATCACACAAATGTGAAATAAGCTGCACTGGGGGCCAAACTGTGCTCCTCAACATCTGCATGTTAAAGTTTTAGGCCATAAGCAGCTCTGGTGCCTGTCCTCAGAGCTAAGATCAAGTTAGACCTAAGTGGTCTCATAGGAAAGAGGAGGGACCGTGAGAGACACAGTCATCAGTCAAGAGCAAGGCCTCAGGAGGAACTAGCCCCTCCCAGGCCTTGATCTCTGAATCCCAACCCTAATCCTTTAGGCTAGCCCCTTTGAGGCTTTGTACAGGTTTACACGGGGGTGGACCCTATACTGTTCTAGAATTTTCTCTCATGCCCACCTGCTTCTTGCTCCCACCATTTCCTTGCTGTAGACCCCTCCACCACACCGTCACCTTAGATACCAAGACAGCTTGTCAGAGAAGCTAATTAATCTGCATGCTTGGTGATTAGTCTCTGGGCTAGGATGGCCAAATAGAGATAAGGTGAGGCAGGGCCCATCTGGGACATGCTGTTCACCTGTGCTGGCCCCACACCCTCTGTCCTTGGTGATTAATAGCCTCTCGCTCTCTCACCCTGCTTTGGATGATAAATTATTTGGTTATGTTTTCTCATTCTGTCTCCCATGCCGGCTCCTGACTGTCAGAATACTAAGTTAATCATAAAAATGAATAAATCATTCCGATTATTTATGAACACCAGCATTCACTCTTTTTGGTGGATTGGGGAATGGGGACCACAACATTAATCACAATATTTATAAGTTATTTTTAACATTCTGTCCGATTTACTATTGTCATCAAGTTTCACGCAGACCCTGTAAGATCAAAAAGACAGCTTATCCACCAGAAGATTGTTAGACAAGGCAAAATAACTGATTAAATAAATAGTAAAAAGAAAAATAATACCTCCAAGTCTCTAGCTTACCTGGGGTCACACAGTAACAGGTTCAGGAATAAAAAAAATTCATGACACTTCTATGTCATGAGGTTAGAGGTCAACACTAGTATTTCAGGGGGGAGGGGCAGATGGGATTAGCATCTTTGTTGAACATTGGAATCAACGACAGTGAGTGTACTTATTATCCTTCAATGCCATCTTGTCACAGCCTGGAGTCACCTCAGAGGAAAGCCTCCGTTGAGGAACTGCCTAGCTCAGGATGGCCTGGGGCATGGTTTTGCCAACTGTCTTGACTGTTGATTGAAACAGGGAGATCCAGCTCACTGGTAGCACTGGGCTGTATAAAAGGGCAGGCTGAGCATGACAGTAAGGAGGCTTTCTGAGACAATCTGCCTGCCAACAGGATTCTACACACATGCCAGCAAGTAAGAACAGAGGGGCAAGGCAGCCTGGCACATGCTCCATGCTTGGCAGACATCAGATTTTCTTTCTTCCCTGACCTGTGAGTGAAATCTCAGTCAGTGTTGCCATCACCCCAGAAGTTCCACCCCAACCCCTTCCGACAAGGCCTCTAGGCCCTGTCCTAAGCAGCCAAGGGTTGCTTATGGGCTTTCTCATTTCACATTTAACCAAGATTCCTCGTGCTTCCACTCGGTCTGTATTGTAAATCTGTCCGTATGGAACCACATCAGAACACATTTAGAATCCCACATAGACCAAATTCTGAATTCACCTATAGATGGACATTTTGAAAGGTTAGCTAAGTTGGTTCCAAGACGTTGGCAACAGAATCTATACATTGCAAAGTCTAAGCCTTATCTGCTTCCTTATCATGTGATCAAAGCAACTGTCCTTAGAACCTTAGACAGCTCCTATCACACAAGATCCCATTATGCCCAGAACCTCATCCCCACATCCCTACTCCCTCACCCCCACACCTCTACCCCCTCACCCCACACCCATACCCCCCTTACTCCCTCACCCCTCGCCCCTGCAGCCAGAAAGCAAGGTTCCTGCTTGAGTTTCTCCCTCATTTCCTTCAGAGATGAACTGTGACAAGGAAGCATACGCCATATAACCCTTCCCTTTCCTAAGTGCTTCTAGGAAGTTTTATCACAACAATGGAATAAAACCAGAACAGTGAGTGATTCTTTCCCTGACAGGCTCGAGTGCAGAAAGAATTCCTCTCTCATATACGAGGAGGAAAGAACTATTTGATCTCCACCAAGCACAGAGTACAGGGTCTGCCGTGCCTCCTCCTTTCCTTCTTGGTGAAGTGCAGTGAGATGCTGAGCCTTGTGAAGAACCCTGCAGGAAGGCAAAACACCTTGGAAAGCCCCCATCCTGCCACTGGTATCTTGTTTTCAGCTGTAGAGGTAAGGATAAGGTCAGGTTTCTATTAGCTCTGAGCCATAAAAGCAGCTCAGAGCCAAAGGATAAAAGACCTGTGCACCAGGCCTAGGATCCTTCTCTGTTCCTTCTTTATAGGGCAGGGAAGGCAAAAGAATGAGCAGATGTTGTGCCTGGTGATAAACCAGCTCTCTGAGATTGGTAGCCAGCTGGTGTGAGAGGACCACCTGATGAAAAGCTTCCTTCACAATGAGAACCATTGTGCACTAATGAGGCCTTTAGTAGTCATGAACTCACCTAAAAATCCAGCAGTGGGCTGTGCAGAAATGGGCAGGAAGTCTTCAAGAGCATCTCATTGCTGCAACATCCATGCATCTATGTCACAAAAGATGCTGGGACTAACTTAGAGTGACAGCAACAAGACATATACATCACAGCATCTAAGCTGTATCCTCTTCACTACCATGTGTGCCAACCAATGAACAATGCCTAACATCTGAGCTTCTTCTGTAGTTTCCTCCATCCATCAGTTCCCCACCCTGAAACCAGTCCAGGACTCCAAGGCTCTGATCTAGGCAAGCAAAGATTATGTACTGGATAATTTGATGTCAACTTGACATCAGAGAGGAGGCAGCCTCAGTTGAGAAAATGCTTGCATGAGGTTGGGCTGTATGCAACCCTATAAAGTATTTTCTTAATTAGTGATGCAAGAAGGCCTAACCCGTTGTGAGTGGTTCCACCCCTGGGATGGTTGTCCTGGGTTCTATAAGAAATTAGGCTGAGGAAGTTATGAAGAGGAAGTTAATAAGCAGCACCCTTCCATGGCTTCTGCATCAGCTCTTGCTACCAGGTTCCTGCCTGGTTAGAGTTTCTGTCTTTGCTTTTTCTAGTGACAAACAGTGATGTAGAAGTATTAGCCAAATAAGCCTTTTCTTCTTCAATTTTATTTTGTTGTTGTTTCATGGTGTTTCTTTACAACAGTTACAACTCTGGTGAAGACAGGTCACTGTATGGCTCTCATTTAATTCTCATTAAGTTCACGTTTAATAAAGATTCCTTGCACCTCCACTTTGTCTGAAATGGAAATGTGTACATGTGGGACCCCATCAGTAACTTGTCACATAATTACTGTATAGAATCCCACCTTATGCTTACAACAAATTCTGAATTCATCTGTTGGTAGATACTTAGAAGGATTCCAGTTTGAGATTCTGGGTAGTACTTCCGGTGAATATTTACCAGCAAGCATTTTTGAGTGCATGTAGTTTTATGTCTTAAGTTGACTCCTAGAAATATAACATCAAGAACTTGTAGGAATTTATTTCAGCATTTTAAGAAACATTCTTCAAATTGCCCATCCCATCTTACATTGCCAGAGTATATGAAGTTGCAATCTGTTTGTATATGAGCCAATATTTTCTAATTTTTATTATGGACATCCTCACTGGGAGTGGCTTTAGTTTTACCCCCTCCAGTGATTAATGGCTCTCAGCAACTTCTACCAGTCATTCATACACCATCTTTAAGAAACTCTTGCTCCAAGCCTTCCCCATTTTAAACTACGTTATTTGTTATTTGTTGTTCCTGTTGACTTCCAAGTGCTCTAGATGATCTGCATTTAAATCTTTCTTATTTAATGGGTCTAGAACAATGTCTCAGCAGTTAAGAGGACTTACTGTTTTCCCATAGTACCTGGATCCAATTCCTAACACCGATATGACAACTCACAATTATCTGTAATTCCAGTTCTCAGGGATTAGTTGCCCTCTCTGGTCTTTGTGGGCACCAGACATGCACATGATGCACATACATACATACATACATACATACATACATACATACATACATACATATAAACATACATACACATTACATACGTACATGCAGGCAAAATACTCACTATATCATCCACTGTTCTACTGCTACAGTGAGACAACATGACCCAGCAACTGTTTTAAAAG
Source organism: Micromys minutus (assembly GCF_963924665.1). Classification (NCBI taxonomy): domain Eukaryota; kingdom Metazoa; phylum Chordata; class Mammalia; order Rodentia; family Muridae; genus Micromys; species Micromys minutus. The sequence goes on from NC_137958.1 coordinate 9,242,821, forward strand.
AATACATTTAATTAGAGCTTGCTTATAGTTCAGAGGTTTGATCCATTACTGTCATGGTGGTAAGGATGGTGGTATACAGACAGACATGGTGCTGGAAAGGAGCTGAAGGTTCTACATCTGGACCCACATAGAGAGCCACTGAGCCTGGCTTGAGCTTTTCAAAAGCTCAACGCCTACCCCAGAATAACACACTTCCTCAAACAAGGCCACACCCACTCTAAACAAATAGTGTCACTCCCTAACCACTCAAATATATGATCCTATAGGGGCTTTTCTTATTCAAACCACCAAACTCATGCACATAAAATACAAGACACTTTAAATGTATTTACTCATGTGCGTGTATGTGCATTTATATTGAATTTATGTGTACTATATACAATCAGAGATGAGCAGGGGGATCAGAACTGGAACTGAGGTTTCACCCAGTTGTAAGCTGATGGATGTGGGTGCTGAGAACTGAACCCAGGTCCTTTGAAAGAGCAGTAAGCACTCTTAACCACTGTGCCATATCCAGCTTCCATTTAAATCATGTGATTTAATCATAAAAAGTATGATTCACATATATCGCTTTTTCAGCCCTTCCCAGGTGACTCAGCTTGGATCAAATTGACAAAACGTAGTCAACCGGATGATTGAGTCAAAGCTCATTGCCGCCCTTAGGTCTCAATTTCGTGCGTGTGTGTGATGTAATTGCAGAAAATGACAAAATCCCAGCAAACTATTTCTTTCCAATTGTCCAGTCTGTTGGTAAGGAGTTCTGAGGATTGTTCTGTGGTCTTTCTATTTCTGTGCTAACAACTGCACAGTTCCTCTCTTCGTCTCAGGTTATATTTGCATCTTCTTTCTTTTCTTTTGTTCCAGCTAAAGCATCTCCGATTCTGATTAGTTTTTTTCACTGCATGGTCCCTTTGCAGTCTCTGTGTTGATTATTTCTTTCTTGGCAAGACTTTGAAGTTTGGTTTGCTCTTTTTTTCTAATTCCTTGAGATCTAGCATTGTGCTGTTTATATGGGTGCTTTCTGCCTTTTGATGGTGTTTGTTTTTTTATAAACTTCATACACAGAACTCACAGCTAACAGCACACTGAAAGGAACAAGGAAAAGCTCTTCCCATGAGACTCAGAACAAGACAGGAAGGAATACTAGCTTCAGAACTTAGATTCTACACAGTAATTTATAGGAAAAACAAAACAATTAGCCAGGACAAAGGAAAAGTAGTATCTGAACTGGAAACACAGGAATAAACGTTTATTTATTTATTGGTAGGTATCATGCAGACATGAAGAAAATAGGACCAGAGATAAAGAAATTTAAAAAGAGAACAGGTTTATCCAAAAGGATAGGATCATCATGGTGGGAAAAGCATGGCAGAGGACAAGACATGATGATGGCAGGTTCAGGACGCTGGATGGTCACGGCAAAGTCACACTTGAGAAGTAGCACAGGAACAGGAAGCGGGCTGTGCTGTGAAGTCTCATAGTCTATCCAAAATGGCTCACTTTCTCCAGCAAGGCTACACCTCATGAAGGGTCCACCATAACGTAGAAGCTCACAAAATCAAAACACAAAAGTCAACAGCCTTCTTCTAGAACCACAACAGGAATTCTGAAAAGGGGTCATAGACACAAGATGTTTACATTAGCCTAATAAAGAAATAACAGAATAACCGTAACCAGGGAGGTGAAAGGCTTTTACGTTGATATGCTAAATCCCTAAAGAAAGAGTCTGTGGAAGGCACTAGAAGACACAAGAGTTTCTCATGCTTAAGAATTTGTAGAATGAACATTGGGAAGATGAATGTCCTACCAAAAGCAATTCATAGATTTAATGCAATTCTGTTTTAAACCCCCATGAAATTCATCACAGGAATAGAGAAAAAAATCATAGCACTCAGGCGTAACCAGTAAAGACCACAGACAGATGAAGCATCCCAACCAAAAAGAGAAAGGCTAGAAGGATAACCACACCAGATTTCAAGACATACTGCAGGGTTATAGTAATAAAACCAGCATGGTATTAGCGCAAAGGTAGGCATACAGAACAAAATAATAAAAGGCCCAAATATTAGGTTACACATTACAGCCACCTGATATTTAACAAAGATGTCAAAAATACACAGTGGAGGAAAGATGGCATTTTCAACAAGTGGCACTTGGGAGATTTGGATGTTCATACGTGGAAGAAAGAAATTAGACTCCTAGCTATCACCCGGCACCAAAACAAGCCCCAAATGACCGAGGATCTCAACATGAAACTCAAAATGCTGGCACTTCTGGAAGCACTCATCTGCACTACCCTATGAGATGCAGCTGTGGGGAAGGACTTTCTGAGTAAGCCTCTATTTGCTCAGTTAAGGCAGGCCAGAAATTGATAAATGGAGCTCCTAAAACAACAATGGCGGGCTGGAGAGATGGCTCAGTGGTTAAGAGCACTGACTGCTCTTCCAGAGGTCCTGAGTTCAAATCCCAGCAACCATCTTTAATGAGATCTGATGCCCTCTTCTGGTATCTCTGAGGACAGTGACAGTGAATTTATATATAAAATAAATAAATCTTTAAAAAATACAGACAATAACAAAGTAAATACCTCTGTACAACAAAGGAAGTAATCAAGGGAAGAAGATGCCCACAGAATGGGAAAGAATTTTTACCAGATGCACATTTGGGAGAAGATTAATATCCAGAATATATAAAGAACTCAAAAACAGAAAGTTAAGAGATGACATATTCAAGAACTCTCTGAAGAAAAAAAAAGTTAAGAAATGTCCTTAAAAATGATCACCATACTTAGTAATAAGTGAAATGCAAATTAAAACAACTTTGAGATTTATCAGCTAGAACAGCTAAGATCAAAACAAGCAACTCAGCACAAACCCTGGTGAGGCTGTAGGGAGAGGAGCCCTCATTCACACTGTTGAGGCTTTAGCCTGGTGAGACCGCCATGGAAGTCCACGCAGAGGACTCCCAAATGTACATCTCCCACATGGTCCAGCCATGCCTCACACATGTCCACGGTCTACACAGCCTACTCCATATGTACCTGTTCAGCCACACTCACGATCATTCTGTTCACAGTAGTGAGGACACAGAAACGGCCTACATGTTCTTTGAATGATGAATGAAGAATGACATTGTGATACAGATTCACAACAGAATGCTCGTCAGTTGTAAAAATAATAAAATTATGAAGTTCTCATGTAAATTGGCAGACCTGAAAAATATTATATTGAGTGAGGTAAGCAAGACCCAGACAAACATCGCCTGATCTCTTGTCTATACTCCTGGCCTCAAATCTTCAGATAAGAGCAGCTAATCTGGGATATTGAACAGGAAATTTCCTGGGCAGAGAAAAAGTGATACAGCAGGGGGGAAAAATAAAGGACAGGTCACTAACACTGAGGACATTTGAAAAGGCCATGGGAAGCATTATATATTTTACACCCTTACTGTGTACATATACATACATACATATACACACATACATACATATGGATGGATATATATATATATACATATATATATATATATATATATATATGATTTATGGTTATATATGTATATACACATTTTAATGTAGTTATACTACAGGGGATGATAGTGCTTTCCTAAAGAAACATGTACTGTCTGATAAAATATCAATGCTAAGAATGGAGACGTTTCTTTAATGTGTTGGTGCAGGAATACACCTGCTGCTAAATAGTGTCCCTTAGACATGGCAAGACAAATACACAGATACAATTTTTACAATTTGGGTGCCTAAACAAGTCCAGCATAATGACAGTATCAGTGGATATGCCACCTCTAGATGAAGAACTACAGGTCAGTGGCCCCAGAACGGTTGCAAAGGAGAGTCGGTCTCCTCCAGCCTGAACTCCCAAGGCTGTTCACTCCTGAGCAGTCAGTCCATACACAGGCACACATTAGCAGTGCTAATATACGTGTGTGTGTGTGTGTGTGTGTGTGTGTGTGTGTGTGTGTGTAACAATAGTAAATAAGAGATCATGAATTTTGGAGGAAGAGGGTGGTGAGACAGGGGAGGAGTGACAGGGAGGTGGGAATAACATAGATATATTGTTCACCAATTAAATTCACAAATAAAAGGAAAAACAAAAAGCAAACGTCCATTGTACAGAAAGCAGATTGTGAAGACCCAGGCTGCAGGGGGGCAGAAAGAACTGACTATTAGTTGCAGGAATTTTCTGCAGTGGTCAAAAACAAAGCAAAACAAAAGCAAAGCAAAGCAAAACAAAATAAACAAACAAACAAAAAACCCCACACTCATGTCAACATCTGCTACAACTCAGTAAATCTGCCAAAATGATTATGTCATGTGATTACAATGGGTAAGCTTAATGACATGTAAATGATACCATGATAAAACTGTACTAAAATCATCTGTTATGTTGTATAAAACTACTTTAACTGTATTGTGTGTGGAGAAAGACACAGAGAGAAACAGAGAAAACAAGGAGAGGGTGGACAAGGGAGAGGTGGGGATGGAGGGAAGGGGAGGAATGAGGAGAAGAGGGGAGGAATGAGGAGAAGAGGGGAGGAATGAGGAGAAGAGGGGAGGACTGATTTTGTAAAAAACACTTGCCTCTGACATCTGCTTTCAGAGAAATCCTGTTCCTATTTAGGGTGTCTTCTTTGGGGCCCGCAGGCTCCGCCTCAGCCGGGAACCTGTGTTAGTAAACATATCCTCAAAACTTTGACAACATTCTCTTCAAAGTGAGAGTCTTTTTAAAGTTCTTACTTTTCACTAGAAAGTCATAGTCTCCAGCAGTGGAGGCCTGCGCAATGCTTTGGAAGCTTATCACCTTGTGGACCTGTTAAAGCAGACATTTATTCTCTTGGTACCACTCTGGGGCAAGCGGGGAGACCAAAAGAGGTTGTGAGTCCAAATTAGCAAGTTCCAGGTATCTGGGAGGATTAAGCTGGTGAGCAGATGTGGTGCACATAAAGGTGTCTATAATTAATAGAAATTTATGGGTAAGTCTCAAAATTGTTTAATGCTTAGCATTTAAATGTCCTCTGTTGCAAATATTCCTATTAAGGAATTTCAGGGCTGACCTGATGGCTCAGACCTTGCAAGTGCTGACTGTGGAAGCCTAGAGACCAGAGCTCGGTCCCCAGATCCCATAGAAAGGTGAGAAGAGAGACCCAACAGTAAAGTTGTCCCTGGCCCACCCTGCTTGTGTCACAGCAAGCACGCGCACATGTATGTGCTTGCACATGCAGATAGCAAATGTAAACTTTGAACTTTGATGATGAAAATAAATCTGACAGAGGTAACTACTGAGAACACAACAGACAAAGGAAGAAATTCATTCCTTCGATGCTGCAAAATGAAGCATCCTCTGACTTTACAAAGTGACTTCACAAAACTTAATTTTTGATTAAGTTAAAATTGTATTTTGGAACATCCCAACATTTTTAATGCTCGTGTCCATATTCCTTAGTAGAGTAAGATAACTTGGAAAGGATCAATGATTTTTGGCATCCAAATTTGATCATAGTCCAAAAGATTTTATGTCTTATAAAAGACAGTATTTATAGAATACCTAGCACTTAGAGAAACAGAAAGATCTACCTGTGAACATAATGACAAGTTTTGTCATTTTAATATAAAAGGAGAACCAAAAATATCTTCTATTTAGCCAAATGTATTCTATAACCCTGGGGAGTCTCAGTACCCAGAGAAGAAGGTTTGATTTCAAATATTTATTAAAAGAAATGTTTTCTGAGTTTGAATGTCTTTAGGTATTGTTTTAAGTTTTTTAACAAAATTTCACTTTTGAAAGTGGTCTTAACATTTACCTAATTTATAATTGTCATTTCTCCATTTGCTATAAACCACAGATCGTCCTGTGTGAGTCTTTCTATTTTCTTCCAGATAAAGTTCAACACCAAACCTTCTCAAAACTATTTTTACCTCTCTCCAGAAGTATCATGGGCTGTCTCCCTGCACAGGAGGCAGGGAGGAGATCATGTAACAACAGTTTCCCTGATGCAGAAGACCATGAGCATCAGCACCCCAGGCTTCTGGAAATGTTGTCCTTTTTGAGGACACATGTGACTAAAAGGGAGACAGGAAGGAGAAAGAAATAAAAGGATGACCCAATGAAGCATCCTGGAACATCAGCTATAGGCCAATTTTAGGGCTGGGAAGATGGGCCCCCGGGGTAAAGTTCTTGCTTCACACCTGCAAGGATCTCCAGAGTCCTTAAAAAGCCCTCCCAGGTGGAGTGCACCTGCAATCCCAGCTGTGGGGAGATGGGAACCGGAAGCAGACAGGGAAGCTTGCTGGCTGGATAACCCACTTCTATCCACAGTATTCTAGGATAAGAGACCCTGCAAAAGTTCATAGTGCTGGAGGAAAATCTGAGGTTATGCCATCGCCTCCTCATACATATGTACATACATGCCAAACAAACTAAACAACAGTGACAATACTCTTTTGTTAGTATCTATCCTCTATGTCACTGACATTTTTCATCTGTCCACAGCATAGAGGAGCCAGGCCTGCTCCTGTCTGATGCTCCCCTTGGTCAGTGCCATGGACAATGAACAGCTGCTTTTCTTTTGTTCCTTTCCCTTGTTTATTGGGGGCTTTAATGTTCCAGAACTCACATCCGTTGCAGACTGAGTTGGGCTGTGCGGCCTCGTCCTATATGTGAAACTCAGTCTGCTGGAGTTAAGACGCTAGAATACACAGATCAGACAGATCCAGGTGCCTTTCCAGTTTGTTTCATTATTTGGCCATGAATTCTTTAAAGACGCATTTTTGTAATCCACTGATACAAAATTTTGTTTAAACCAGGCTGGGAGACTCAGGAAAAACATTAATAAGTTCACTGACATGTTCTCCTATAGAGTTCAAGAGCATTTGATGATCCCAATTTCTGCAACACAGAACAGACTGCTTAACTCTCCCAAGTCCTGTCCTATAACCTGCTGTAGAGCATACCAGCCTGAGTTTTAAGCTTACCTATCCATGGGATACCACTCCTTACACAGGGGTCTAACTCTCTTCTGTTGATGAGTCACAAGGAATTGCTTTGGGGGTGGAACTTATGACACTCAACATGAATAGACCGCACCTGACATCTCCTGAAGAGCCTTGGTGACTCGGTGGAAGGAGAGGTAGGATGATCACACATTCACTTACAGTCCAACAGAAACTTGATATTATTTTTTTAGATAAGCCCAGAGCACTTGAGTGTGAAAAACAAAGACCATGCTCTAACAGTAAAGACAGTTTTACAGGGCAGTAAGATAGTAAACATAGGGTTGCATCCACTTCTGTTCAAGCACGTGTTCCAAGAACTGCACGTGGAGCCATTTTGTCCCGGTCCACTACTATTACTTCTCACAAAGACATGGCACTGTAATTGTGTGTGTTTGTTTGCTTGCTTTTCTCCTGTGTCTCAAATAATGTCACTTCTCTTGTGTTTGCATTTTATATTCTGTAGGTATAAATCATACCATATTTTTCTGCTCTGGCATCTTCCAAAGGCTCTGGCAAAGACCAGACAGAGCAGTAACTAATGCTTATAAAAACCCTTTGTGGAGAATTTACTGCAGTGGTTTGTGTTTCTATTACTGTCAGTCCAGCACAGCAAGTTAATGACCTGGATGTCCCAAATTCCATCATGGGACTTTCTGAAAGTGTGCCAGACCAGCCGGTTACTGTCAGAAAAATCTAGAAACTGACAGTCAGATTTTAAAGATCGATTAGGAGGAGTAAACTTTGGTATACTTAGTGGGTGGACCTGTGTACTGGAGTACCAGCCTGCAATGAAATATTGACAGTGATTTCATTTTCAAGACTCGTTTTCCCTCTGAATCCTCTCACCAGATGCCAAGTCTGGAAGGACAGACAGATGGAGCCCTGCTTCTGGGAATAAAAACAGAAACAGCGCTTCCTCTGTTTCAGAACCACTGGCCTTGGGAATTCATATAGGCGCCCCCTGCTGGGAGTCCAGTTTTGGCCTTTGAGGCCACAGGCTTCTGGACAAAGGACCAGCCCACCCTAGCTCAGCACCAAGGACAGCGATACAGGCCCTAAAGCTGAGAACAAAAGCCCTATAGGCCCAGGGCTAAGCTGCTGTCCTTAAAAACAACCCCTTGAGAGAAACCCCGGTGTGGATGCGCATGCCCTGCACCTGAGTACTTGATGGCTGGCACAATGCCCACACAGTCGCTGAGAAGCCAGGAGAATCACCCTTCATTGCCTCCAGCCTCAGCATTATTTGCTGGTTTCTATTTGTGGTGTAGCTATTACCGCATTCTTGATTGCTTGAAACCACATTCGTTGAACAGCTCACAGCTCTGTGGGGCAGAGGTTCAAGCTTGTGGTTGTCCCATGAGCCTCAACTTCTCTCAAAGTCAAGTGTTCTCCAGGCTGTATTCTCAACGGAAGGTTAAAAGTAATACAACCGTTCCTCACAGTTACAAAGATGAGGTCCTCCCCGCCAGCTTGCTGTAGGTAGGGGCTTGCTTCCGCTTACCACGGGGCACACAGCCTTCTCAAAGCTAGCAAAGGGAACTTCTAGTGGACTCAGTGTCCCTCAGAGTCTTGGTATCCCTGTCCCCTTGTTAATACCACCATGTCACATCACTGCCTCCTGTTTTAAGTGGCTCATTTGGCTGATGGTCCACTCTGTGGACATCCTCACAGCAGGACCTGGAGTAGAACTTCTACAGCTGATGGAATGAATGATCGTGTCTACCAGGGACCTGCAGCGCTGGAGGCAACCTCAGAACCTACTCACCACATCTGCCGGGGACCCAGTTTCCTACGCTAACAGAATGTGTTAAGGGCAGAAGGAAACCCAGTCGCCCCAGAAGGCTCAGCTCTCAGCCTCAGGCTCGAGGAAGGGGAAGAGAGAAAGAAGCAAAGGCTCATGGGAAGAAGAAGGCCTCGGAGTGAGCCAGGCACTTGACTGTGTTTATTCCACATTTCTTCAGTGATTTCTAACTGAATGTGAGCAAAGAATGGAAGCTGAGGCCAAGCAAGCCTTGGGCTGGTACAGGAAACTCAGACATCCATATTCATTTGAGTGAGAATCTGGCGCCATGATCAAGCAGAAACCCAGGCAGGAGCAGCAGGTACAATTCCATGCTCAGCTAGAGACTGACTGTTGGAAGAACCCTTATATTTTCTGCTCTAGACAGCCATTAGCATACATCCCAGATTCCAAAAGGCACACAGACGAAGGTCAGTTACTTGTGCAATTCTGTGAGTGCCAGGGTGCACAGAAAACCCAGTAATGGGACTTTAAGCAAGAGACTACATACTTTCACTTCCCTGGGGTGGAAATGTGGAGAGTACTTGAGACAATATTGGCTCTGAGACCTTCAGCTTAGTTTAAGACGACATGTACCACAGAGCCCAGTGCTCACCAAGTCCCAGGGTTTTGCTAAAATTCTACAGGTTCTTCCGATTCAGCTCCAATCGTCCTCCTATGTGAAGGGCAGCTGACCTCCGCTGTGGGCATACAGACCCATTCATAAATGTAAATAAGGAAACGGGCACCAGGTATCTTCCTATACATAATTCATTGCACAATAATTGAGTAAAAGCATATGATATTCAACTATTAAAATTTTATGATGAGGTGATTTTAAAGCAGTACTTCTCACCATTTGAATGACCTTTTTATGGTAACAGTTCAAAGCAGTAGTCTAATCAATAATATTCAAACTGTTTTCTATTTTTAATAATTTCTATTATTCAATTGAAAAGTTGATAATAAAATTTCAGGACTATGTAAAGCAGTTTTATTTGGAGTTTTTTCTCTTTTTTTAACTAATTTTTTTGCTTTACATCCCAATATCAGACCATCTCTCTACCCAGTCTACCCCTCTTGCAGCTCTTCTCCCGATTCCCCACTTCCCTTCTACTCTGAGGGGGGAGTTCCCCTGGATATCACACACACACACACACACACACACACACACACACACACACACACAGGTTACTGTTACTGCAGGATTAGACCCATCCTCTCCCACTGAGGCCCAATTAAAGGAATGGGATTCATAGGGCAACAGATTCTGGGACAGCCTCAGTTAGCATTTTGTCTAAGCTCCGCCCCAAAGTTACCTGGCAACAGCCAGGTGTGCCTGACTCTCTTTAAAAAGGGGCTGCTTGCTTCCTCAGCTCTCTTGCTCTTCCCTTCTTGCTCCCACTCCATCCCCATTCCCTTCCCCCCCAGTCTCTCTCTCTCTCTCTCTCTCTCTCTCTCTCTCTCTCTCTCTCTCTCTCTCTCTCTCTCCTCTCCCTCTCCCTCTTTCTGCTTTCTCTGCCTCTATTACCCTCTCAACTACTCTCTCTATGCCCTGAATAAACTCTATTCTATACTATACTTTCATGTGGCACCTCAGGGGGAAGGGATGCCTCAGCTTGGACCCACAGAGGCACCTCCTTCCCCTGTGGGAGGCGATGTGAGCCTCCATTTATGGTGCCTGTACCACTAACAGCTACTCCGGACTGGGTGAAGGCCTAAGGGTTTGAAAGAAAGACACAAGTCCATTATTCGTGTTAGCAGAAAGTTTACTCCATCTTGAACGTCTCTCCGGACGCTTGCAGTCACAGTCACAGTCACATAGACAGTGGTCACAGTCACAGTCACATAGACAGTGGTCACAGTCACAGTCACATAGACAGACAGTGGTCACAGTATTACACCCTCAGGTAGTTACAGGGGAGGAATGTAAATTCCCTAGCTGCTGGGTGTAAGGGTCATCCCTAGGGTGGAAGTCTGTAATGATGTTTTAGCAGCTGGGAACAGGAAGGCCAGGTGTGGAGTGGCTTGTGACTGGGCCAAATAGCATAACCAAAGGGGGGCGTGTATCTCTCCCAGGGTCGAGGCGTGCAAACGGGCAGTGAAGCTAACCCCAAGCGGGTTCAAACAGATTCGAGAGTTGGGATAATTACTCCAACATTCCCCTATACCTCACCACACCTCCACCAAAACATACCCCCCTCGCTTTATAAACACAACAGCCGCCACTCCCATTGTTGGGGGATCTGCATGAAGACCAAGATGCACATTTGCTACAAATGTGCAGGGACCTTAGGTCCAGCCCACACTTGCTTTCTGGTGGTTAAGTCTCTGAGAGCTCCAAGGGCCCAGGTTAGTTGACTCTGTTGGAATCCCTGTCCTCTTTAGGTCCCTCAGTTCTTCCCCAACTATTTCATAAGAGTCCTCAAGCTTCATCTAATGTTTGGCTGTGGGTCTCTGCATCCGTTTTGGTCAGCTGTTGGGTGAAGTCTTCCAGAATACAGTTATGCTAGGTTTCTGTCTGCAAGCCTAGCAGAGTATTATTGAAAGGGTCAGGGACTGGTTATTGCTCATGGGAATGGGCTCAAGTTAGGCCAGTCATTGGTTGGCTGGCAGAACACAGTTTAGGTTGAAGGTTTTGAGGATGGGTTGCTGTCTTTATCTCTCTACTGGAAGTCATGCCTGGCTACAGATATGGCCTCCTCGTGATCCATATACTACTAGGAATTTCAGCTAGATTCACCCCCATAGATACTCTGGGTGCCCCTCTCCCCAATCCCAGTCTCTGGCACATCCTAGAGGTTCCTCCCTCAAGAGTCTGGCTTGGTCATGTAAGGGACAGTATGACATGATTTCCTGCCCCTGGAACAGAACCAGCAGGATGTGGGTCTTCACAAATGCTGATGATCACTGTGCGCATGAGGCTTGTTTATATAATAAAGTACATATTTTCATGCTCCTTCTTAGAGGAGTGTCCTCTCTCCCAAGGTTAATGACTCCATGATAATCAGAGATATTACAAGTCTAGGAGTTGAGAGTGTGTCTCAGTAAAATGGTAGAATGCTATAACCATTGCTGATTTTCATTTTCTTGCTTCTAAAATCTCTACACCTAATCACCCCCACTCCACTTCCCTCCCCATCCCCTCTCCCACCCAGTTCCATCCTTCCATCCACCTCTGATAGGTATTTTATTTTCCCTTCTGACAAAGATTCAACCAGTAATGGAGTGTTCCCCTTACTCCACATCCTTACCAGCATGTGCTGTACTTGAGTTTTTGATCTTAGCAATTCTGATTGGTTTAAGGTAGAATCTCGAAGCATTGTTTTGGTTTGCATTCCCCTTCTTAAGGATATTGAACATCTTTAAGTGCTTCTTGGCCACTAGATATTCCTCTGTTAAAAATTCTGTTTAGGCCTGCACCCCACTTTGAATTGAGTTATTTGGGTTGTTAGTGTCTAATCTCTTGAGTTCGTTATATATTTTGCATATCAGTCCTCTGTCAGATATATGGTTGGAGAAGATCTTTTGCTAACCTGTAGACTATTCTTTTGTCCTATTGATAGTGTCCTTTAGGTCCCATTTATTAATTGTTGATCTTAGTGCCTTAGCCATTGGTGTTCTGTTCAGGAAGTTGTCTCCTGTACCAGTGAGTTCAAGCCTATTGATTGCATTGACTAACCTGTCTGTTTCTATGCCCATACCATGCAGTTTTTATTACTATTGCTTTGTAGTACAGCTAGAAGTCAGGATGGTGATACCTCCACAAGTTCTTTTATTGTACAGGGTTGTTTTAGCTATCCTGTTTGTTTGTTTATTTGTTTGTTTGTTTGTTTTTCCATATGAAGTTGAAAATTTTTCTTTTAAGGTATGTAAGAATTGTATTGAAATGGGAATTACATTGAATCTGTCTTGCTTTTGGTAAGATAACCATTTTCACTGTGTTAATCATTCCTACCAAACATTGAGCATTTTTATCCTCTGATATCTCCTTTAATTTCTTTCTTTAGAGACTTGAAGTTCTTGTAATACAGCAACAAAAATAATTTTATGGTTGGGGGACACCACAACACGAGGACATGTAGTAAAGGGCCATAGCATTATGAAGGTTGAGGACACTGTCTTAACCCTGGTCTGGGTTACACAGCCAGTAGCACCAGAGACTAAGTGGCTTTGTCAAAGCTGTGCACACAATGTTGTCTACTTGCTGAGGGGACACCAGGTGCATTCCAAACATACTGGCTCCCTATGCTGTGGGGAGGGAGAGATGGGGAGGAGAGGTGACTAATGTAGTCCCTGCATTACTAGCAAGAGCAGGGTCATGTGCTTAGTTTCACATTCATTTCTGTCCATCTGAGAATTTTCCATTCGCTTAGCCACTCCTTCACTCAGGGGATATTTATCGAGTGTGTTCTATGTGTTAAAGTGCTATTTAAAAGGGACAAGATGAACAAAAATGGAATGCCTTTTCTATTTGTCTCTAGGGTGGTCGGAAATGTTATTAAATAATCATAATTAAACAGTCATAAACTCAAGTGGAAAACTGTGCAATGCACTTGAAGGAAGAGGGAAAGAGGCAAGGTAGCGTAAGACTAGAGAGACAACGTCTTTGAGAACCATCCACAGGCTGGCTAGAAGCTGTCTGAGCATGGTGTGGAGCCCCCCATGTAGTGAAGGTGATGGCTGAGACAGGAAAAACGTAGGTGCAAGCATTGACCTATTGATTCAGAGCAGAGATTGGGGGAAATCCTTGGGCTGGGTAACAGAATATTGTGGGTTGCGTTAGAGCAGATTTCTTTTTTTTTCCCCCCCCAGGTTATCCAGTTATTGGTAAATTATTTGAGGAAAATCTTGCTCACTGGGTTTTCTTTTATTTATCTATTCATTTTATTTATATAAGTACACTGCAGCTGTCTTCAGACACACCAGAAGAGGGCATCAGATCCCATTACAGAAGGTTGAGCCACTATGTGGTTGCTGGGAATTGAACTCAGGACCTCTGGGAGAGCAGTCAATGCTTTTAACCACTGAGCTATCTCTCCAGCCCGTTCATTCGGTTTTCGAGTGGGCTTTCTCTCTGACAATTGCAGACTATGTTTGTGCAAGTGAAGGACTGGGCTAAGCTTTAGAGAAGAGCATGGACACAGGAGGATCCCAGCATCCAATAGACTCCATTTAAATAAATGTATGGTAAGAGATTCTGTAATTTGATTTTTTTGTTTTCCTTTTTTCGCCATTTCTTCATATTCTCTCTCTCTTCTTCCTTCTCCCTTCCCTCTCCTCATCCCCTCCATCTCCCTAACTTCTACTTTGTGAGGTTGTGGAATTTTTAGGAGGAGGGGCCTAGCAGAAGGAAGTGGCAGACTCAAACTTCCACCTGCTGCTCACTCTTCTGTTGGGCTTTGCTTTCCATCAGCCATGATGTGAACAACCTCCCACGCTCCAGGCTCCTGCCGCCATAATGTTCTGCCAAACATATGAGCAGCACAGCCTCCCTTTCTCATGGTGTTCTGTCTGGTATTCAGTAAAAAAGTGGCTGACTTATGGGTAGAGGAGACAGTGTTAGAAAGGCAAAGGAATTTTAATGGTAGTTTCACAAATCCAGTGCATTGGGAAGAACAGAATCCTCACTGTGCATGCTCACAAGAGAGATGAGCCAAGAATTCTCAACACCAACCACAATGCACACATCGAGGTGCTCAAGGACAACATTCTCCCAGATGTGCTTCTAACCAAAAAATATATAAAACAGAGAATTTAGTTTTGCAGATGCCCACACTGAGGTCCCCCAACACCGGTCTGCTCCATGTGGCTGGAGACTCAGAGTGAGTTGAGGGGCTGGTTTTCCCTAAAGCCAGCTTCTCCTGAGTCTGGGACTCTGCTTCCATCCTTCTGCATGCAGAGGTATCCTTGCTTGCCCCTTCATTTCCACAACCCCCAGAGACACTGATCACCTCAGAATACACTGAGCAAGAGGGATATGAAGGTCACTGTTGAGGGGCAGGTGACATTTAGGGTATGCAGAGGCTTTCCTGTCCCTTCATTATACAAGGACTGAATAACATGGTCCATGAGAATAAACCATGAGTGATTCTTCTAACCTCTCTGTGTGTGAGAAGCAGAAACAAAAGCAACCCAGAGGCTCCAGGTGCCCCATGTACTACCTGAGTGACCAAGGTTAGCCTCAGCATCATGGCAGGGGGAAGAGGACTGAATTGTACAGTGGCCTAGGTTCTCTCTACCTCAGGGTCTCTTTGTCTTAGACCTCTAGACAGGATCAGCGGCATCATACTCCATTAATAAGCATAAGACTTCAAAATTATTTTCAGCAGATGATTGGCTTCAGGGACAGCTGCAGAAGTGGCAGCACAGCCAGGTCGCGTGGATGTCAGGAATTCTGTATGGAAGGCTTGGCAATACATTCCAGGGAGATATGGCAGTCACACTCCAGCTGAGCGTGTTATTTGACCATTCAGCACTTTAAGCCCCATATTTGCAAAAACTACCTTTCAATGTGAAGAATATCAATAAGGCTTGTAATAGGGTCAGGGGAGTCTCTGGCTTCTCAGCAATGCCCAGTGCAAAGTAGGTGGCAACTCTGAAGTAGAAAATGGCCTAGGTGCAGTCTTGTTTACCAGTGTTCACAGCTGCAAGCTGCAAGTAAGATGCTAATACACCCATGTTCAGGCTCAGTGTACAGTACTCCTCAAAGACATTCGGTTCTTGGGTGCAAAACACATTATCTGAGTTCCACAGCAAGGTGGAAGCGAACAAACACATGGTCTAAATGTACTGTGTTCTGCGTTCTGTCAGAGCTAATGGCCCACCTCCATGGGACTTTAAGGGCCATTACAGAAATTTAGAGAGGATAGAGACAAACTAAACACAATGAGATGACACCTTAATAACCTCTAATGGTATTGTTCTGGGCATTGTGGGTGATTTGTAGGGTGGGACGGCTGTGTGATCTCTTTCTTGCATACACATCTTTAGAATGAGAGGGCTACACTCTGGGGATTCTGACTAATAACCCCATCTGGGGACCTTAGCTGCACCACTTGGGCAGTGATTCTGTGAGTCTGACACTCCCTCAGATAAGGCTTTAAGCCAGTGTAGACGGTAGACAGTATCCTAAAAACCTGTCTGCAAATGTCTGATGCCTTCCATGGAAAAGTGACTAATGCTCTTCTCTTGAATAGAAGTTGTTGAAGTGACTTATGAAAATAAGACAAAAACAGAAAAAGAAGTCTGGAGCAGCTTCTGAGTCAGTTACTAGAGACTCACCTGGCCAGCTGTCCTCTTCCCACTCCTCACTAGGACCTTGGCCCTAAGACCTGGCACCTACTGAAGAGACTTCCACTAGTCTTCACTGTTGGAGGGTCAGGCTAATTGTTAAACACACAGTATTAGCCAGAGTTGACCAGGGATCCAGAACTGACATAAGAGACAGAGACAGATGGAGAAGGAGGCAGACTCGTAAGTCCCTGTTTTATAGGACAAGCCCATGAGAGACCATGGGATAACTGAAGAAACAGAAAAGGTCAGTGCCCTAAGTCTGGAAGCTGAATGTCCCCAGGAGTAAAGCTATAGTCCCTGGGAGATAAGAGCTGGTAGAGCCTTAGGAGACAAGTCCCATAGGAGGTCCTTAGGATACAAAACTGTGCCTTTCAAGTCCATGGAAGACCCTAGCTCACTTTTTTTGCTCACTGGCTCATGTGTAAGTAGTTGGCTCTCCCACATATTTCTGCAATGATGTGCTCCCACCCCTACCCTATACCTGGGCTGACCTGATCTTAAACTCTTGCCTCCATATGGCCAGCAATGCAAACCTGGGTCAGAACAGGGAGCCAGGAGAAATGTACTTTCAGACTTGAGAAAGGCTTCAACTGATAGAGACTGCTCAACATCTACCTATCCAAACATTACTCACATAGAAACATCCAGAATAACATTTTCCCAGGTAGAGGAATTCCATTTTATAGCCAACAGGACCCAGGAGGTTGACTGTCAGGAAGACCTGTTGGGTTTCTTCTTGAACAGTGGAATTCAGATGGCCTCAGACTCGATTTCCTAGATTCTATCTCCTGTCCTTTCTTATGTGGTCTCTTCAGCCACTGCTCAGCCCCACGTGAGCCATACTTCCAGCCTAGTGTGGACCCTGTATCACTCAGCTGCCCCTACAGCCTGGGCATGACTGGCTGATAGAACTACACAAATCACAAGTTAATCATTTGAGTTGTAAGCAGTGGTTTCTGGAGAGCAGCAAGGCCTGTTCTCTGAAAGGCCATCCCTTAAGGCCTTGCTTGCTTCCCATTTATACCCAAACTTGTCGAGTAATGGCAGCAGCCTTGTAAAATGTGTCATTCTTAGTTCTTCTCTCAAGTCCCCTGCAGCTACTGAGATTTGGTGGCTGGAAGGTTTAAGCACTATCCTCAGATTTGTGAGGCTTAGCCCATCAACAGATGAAGGCACCCCGCAGTGTGCTAAGCTGAAGTAAACAGGAATACATGTCTTCCTGGTACTTTCTGTGCTTTCATGGCAGACTTTACATGTCCCGAGAGTAGGCCACACTGAACAACCACCCCTGTTAGTACCTGTCCTAGCTTCTGGGGCTTGCAAACCTCTTTCCAGTCTTCACTGGCTGTGACATCTCTTCCAGGCTTGAAGCAAAGCTGTCTTTTCTCTAGTACTTGTTAATGACTGGAATCTCGTTTGTAAATTCCCTTTTAGAGTCAGCCTGTGCATTTTTCCAGATGCTAATTATTGTATTAATGAGATTTCTTTATTCTCTCCTTGTGGCCACAGATTCCTCCCTCCACCCACTCACCATGGTTTGACAAGAGCTACACTGTTGAGTCTCTCACTGTGCCACTACCTCAGCCCTCAAACACTGGAGCCTAGAACACCTCATAGCTCATAGAAACCCCTCTGTAGCAGCTGCCTATCAGAGAGTTGAAGGCTGGAGTGAAGGTTTTTCCCTAAGTAGAAAAGAGACTTGCACATCTCTCCCATCCTGCATATGTGCAGAGGATCCAGTTCTGAGGGGGGTGGAGCAGGACAGAAGCCATGTCAACAATGGAAAGGTGCCAGCAAGAACCAAGGACAGGCTCACATGATGAACCGATTCTCCAAGGCAGGCTTGCAAGACACACCCCTGGTCCTTGTTGGAATTCTGTAAACCCCACCCCTCAGTTACCTAGCAACAGCCAGGTATACCCCACCCCTCAATTACCGGGCAGTAGCTCCGCCCCCAGTGTACCTGGCACTATAAAAGGAGCTGCTTGACCCCTCCTCTCTCTCTTGTCTGTCTTGCCTCTCTAGACCTCTTGCAGCCTTGTTCTCCCACCCCTATCCCTCCTCTTCCCCTTCCCTTCCCCCCTCTTCCTCCACATGCACATGGCCGGCCTCTACTCCTCTACTCCTCTCTCTCTCTCTCTCTCTCTCTCTCTCTCTCTCTCTCTCTCTCTCTCCCTCCCTCCCTCCCTCCCTCCCTCCCTCCCTCCCTCCCTCTCTCTCTCTCTCTCTCTCTCTCTCCCTCCCTCCCTCCCTCCCTCTCTCTGCCTCTACTACCCTCTTAACTCTCCCATGACCTGAATAAACTCTATTCTGTACTATACCGTTGTGTGGCTGTTCCATCGGGGGAAGGGATTCCCAACATGGGCCCCTCAGAGGCATCTCCCTTGCCCCCAGGCCTCACTGAACCTTCATGGACCATATGCCCCCCACTCTCTTCCTCCTTTCCCTAACATTGGTGCTGAAACCTGGGACGTCACCTTTCCATAACATTGGTGCATCTTTTTACAACATTGGTGCCCTGTGACGTTTCCTTTCAGTGACTTTTCCTTTCATTGGTGCCCTGTCATCTTTTCCTTTCACGTGTTACATGTGAGCCACTACCCTCTCTCAGAGTCTTTTGTCCACCAGGTATCCTTTCTGGAAATGCCCTCATGAGCTCACTCAGGGGCATGCTTATAGTTGATTCCAGATTCTATCAAATTTTTAATCAAGATGAACTTTCACTTAGTTTGCACATCTCGAACTACACTGGGAACCAAAGGTCAGTGTATATCCTGAGACAGTCTCCCAGAGTGATTTTTATCTAACACTCAACCTTTGGTTGGGAACCACCACTTATTTTGTGCATTACTAACTCTAACAAGTCCTTGGATCCATTAAATATATTTCTGACATCTCAATCAAATGTTAAGAATAAAATGTCAAATCCTGACTTACTCTGCCTACCTGGCAACAAGAAGAGGTCACTGGTTACAAAGATACCAAGCTGAAGAAACCTAGGCTGGTACGCTGGCTCTAATTCCAGCCTGGGTTCGATGTCACTGATACACAGCAGGTGGGCCATTACTGTGAAGTATAAAGTTTAAAAGATTCCCATAATAGATATAACAGTGTGTGAGTACCCAATTCTAAATAAGGACAAGTCTAAAGGTAGTCTCTCTATTTCTGCAGGAAACTAGTTGAACATAGTTGCAGCTGAGTATCAGAAGCCCAAAGCCCCCCTGGTTTGTAACCAGGTCACTGACAATCTAACTTATAAGTTGCAAAACTGACTAGACTGTGTTCAGTTTTAGTGGCAGGTCACTTCACCTGCAGGAAGAGTGTCCTGCTCTATCTCTCTCACTCTCTTCCTTTGAGTCAGGGTCTTTCACTGCATCTGGATCTGGGCTGGCACTCTGGAAGCCCCAGCAATCAAGTTGCTCCCCCACCTTACCCCCACAAGAGCAATGAAGTTATATGTGTACACAACCAGCTTGGCTTTTTATGTGGGTGCTTGGGATATGAGCTCAGGACCTCATGTTTGTACAGCAGCGTGTTTGCCCATTGAGTGATCTCTAAGACCATATGGGATTTTAAACCAATAAACATGACTTGCTAACTGCCAACACGTTTGGTGTCACAGCAGATAGGGTGAGTTAGTACCACCAGAAACTTGGCTCTGGAGCTGTAAAGGACAATATTCATGGACTTATGTGGGGCTTCTTGCAGTATCATCTCAGCAAAAACTTGACAGCAAGAAACAAACAGAACTCCCCTTTTCCTGGCTCCATTTTTAATTTTTTTATTTGCCAATTAGGACAGAGCCCTGGTATCCCAAGCACCTCTAAAAAGTCTTGACACCTATGTGTTTGGGTTTGTTGTAATTTGAATGAAGGGAGGGACACATCCTAAGATCACAACATTCTCTCCAATTGAAACATTTGCTTAAGGGAAGGAAGAAGGTTCTGGAGCCTCAGGAGGTGAACAAAAAGAGAAGAGTGCTCAAGAACAAGAATATGCAAGATTCTGGAGGGAACCTACTCAGAAGCAGAGAGAGGAAGAAAAAGAGAGAGAGGCAGGCAGGTAGGCAGACAGACCAAGACATGCAGACTCTGACCAGAAGAGAGAGAAAAATGTAGAGACCATGGAGTCCCTGGCAAGCTGGGCCAAGAGCTCCAGGGTTTTGGTGTTCTAGAGTCATCACCCATGTTGGGTGGGCTTCCTGGTGATACAGCTGCTTTTGAGTTATCCCTGCTCCTTGTAATTATTCCTCAGCCTCAGACCTGTTAGTAACCACAGGGAAAAGCAAAACAAAACAAAACAACGTGTAGGTTCACTAAATCGGACCTTGATATAATTACCACTATAATAATAGACTCTTTCTGATGTGAATTTACAAGTATGTCACCCTAGGAATCACTTGTCACATATTATACCTTTAGTGTAGTGGTTCTCGACCTTCCTAATGCTATGACCCTTTAATACAGCTCCTCATATTGGGGTGACCTTCAACCATTATTATTTTTGCTCCTACTTCTTAACTGCAGTTTTGTTACTATTATGAATGATAATCCAAACATGTTTTCTGATGGTTTTAAACAACCTCTGTGAATGAGTGCTTCAACCCCAAAAGAGGTTGCAACCCACTGCTTTATAGGCTGAAGTGTCAGGACACATGGTCACCAGCTATAGGCACTCTTTGGGAAGGTTATGCAATTTTCAGGAGCTAGAATGTCACAAGGGGAAGTGACTTACTTCGGAAAGGGTCTTGGGAATTTACAGACTAAACTTGCTTCCTGTTCATTCTGTTTCATGAGTACAAATTCCATGTTACCAGATGCCTCCTGCCCCTGCCAACACCCCACCTTCACTGCCTGTTACCTTGTCTTCCTCAGTGATAAACAGTACCAATTTGTAACCGTAAGCTAAGCAAACCCCTTTCCCCATTAAGTTGCTTTTACCAGAGTATTTTAGCATAGCAAGCAGGAAGTACCTAAGACAGGAATTAAGATTCCAGCAGTCAAAGCAGAGTGCCTACCAAATGAATCTGGACAAGCCTCTAACATCTCCTGGGATGCATCTATATCATCAAGTACAGACAGCAACAGCCACTCTACAGAACTGTGGGTATTAAATGAATTTCTGCATGCTAAGACCCACAACAAAATTCATTTTGAAGCACAGCCCCTTATGAATTTTAATGAACATATATATTGGTGGGTAGACAGATGGAAACCATTCTTTATAAAAAACAGACATGACTGTTTACTAAGGAAATATGAGATGCTTTTGAATGTTGTAAGATATCATGGATCAAATAAAAAACAGCCTGAATCTGTTTCACAGAGTTTGCTGTATCACGGAGACTGTGCTCATGGCCTCTAGGCACACAGCTTCTGTCCCAGGCAAGCTCTTCCCATCTTCCCACCAATGCCTGGTGCTGGGCTATTTGAAGATCAACCTGCATTCATGTTCGGCCTCTCTATTTGCTTCCTGACTCTGAAGACTTTGATCACATTGCCTCTCAGTCTCCTTATTGAAGCTTGATGCCTTTTGTTCTTTTGAGTTTGTTTTTGTCAGACAGTTTTCGTGTGCCTTTGATCACTTAAAATTCTCTTCTTTGGATTATCTCTGGCACCATTATGTCTTTATGATTGTCAGCTGGAAGGGGGGTTATACAGGCATTGAGGGGCATGAGGAAGAGGTGAGTGGATATTTGTGAGTTCAAGACCAGCTTAGTCTACATAGTGAGTTCCAAGTAAGGTAGAGCTACACAGTAAGACCCTGTCTCAAAAAATTAGATAGATAGATAGATAGATAGATAGATAGATAGATAGATAGATAGATAGATGGATGGATGGATGGATGGATGGATGGATGGATGGATGGATGGATGGATAGATAGATAATGTTGGCATTAGGACAGCTCCTGCCCCCAGCGATGGTGCCACCCACAGGTGACAGGAACCTGGCACATCAATCACCATGGAAACAGCCAAAACATTCTCAGGATACACCGGTTCAGAAGCCCACCTTCACCTGGGAGTAATTGACATTACTACCCCTATAAGGCAGAGGCATGTGGATTTCTGAGATTCAATAGGCTCCAAGCAGAGTTGTTTGTTGAGTTCTGAATGTTGAGATCTTGTCTTTGAAACCAGCTATGACACCTGGGGCTGACCTGTGGTCTCATATGCAGGTGCATGTATGCTTGTGGATGAAGTCATTTAACTACGAGGCTTGTTAAGTGTGTAGTATTATCTCCACCACAAGCTGATGTGTTTCACCCTGCCCTGGAGCTGTAACAAGAGAATAAGAATCACCCCCATAGGCTCATTATGTTTGAACGCTTGGTTCTCAGCTGATGGACTGCTGGGAAGGATTAGGTGTGGCTTTAGTGGTGCAGATCTGTCCTTGTAAAAGGCGTATAACTGGGGGTAATATTTCAAAAGCCTACAGCAGGTCCACTGTCTCTCTGCTTGCTGCCTCCAGACCAGGATATGACCGCTCTCAGCTACTGTTTCAGTGCCATGCCTGTGTGCTTCCCACGATGGTGTCATAGATGAAGCCCCTAAAACTGTACCCCAATTAAGTGCTTTCTTTATATGAGTTGCCATGGTCATGAAGTCTCTTCATGGGAACAACAATAACTAAGCCATCTGAAAAGCTACAATTCAAGAACACCCATAACTGCTAGCCAGCACCCCCTGTGCTTTTAAACCTAGCATTCAAGTCTTCTGGTGGAAGCATCCTGGGAACATCCAAGCCTCTGAGAAACAAAGTCACTATGGATTGCTACTGTTTGTGATTCTACCTGTTGGAGATGCCAGCCCCTCCGCCAAAAATATCAAGAAGGGTGGGTTTTCCTTCAGATACCTCAGCTATTCATCAACCAACTCTCGCCCAGGCTAATTGGCTTCTATTTTTAACTATTGCTGTGCACAGAAAGAAAGCACAGCTTTGGAAGTTGTTTTTTCAGAGGACTGTAAACATCCTTCTCCTCACTTTCTGAAAGTGACAAAGCAGTAGACTTCCCAGGAGTCAGAACTCCTCACAGTCAGAAGGAAACTGACAACAAAGGGAAACAAAACCCAATTACTTTCCTTATCATCTGGGTCCCATAAGTTACTCAGCAGGCAGGGCTTTGGGGGAGGCAGGGCTTTCCAGCATCATCATGAGTAGAGAAGTAAGTCTTGCATGTGTGTAAACACTGGATGGTGATTCATGAGCTGTTCTGCCCATTGTCAGAAGGGATCCCCACCTGCTGCACTGAAGGCTGAAATAACCAGCTGTCAGGTTTGTTCTGTAGAAATATCTCTAATTGCACCCTTGGTCCCTCCCTGCCCCTCTCTAATCCCTCACCCACAAGCTAAGTTTTGTTTACATAACAGTCAGAGGAAAAACAAAAGCAGGAAAGATAAAGTCAACCGAAGGCAGTTAGTATGTGCAGATTGGTTGAGTTAGCCACATGTGTCATTGTCTGGGGGCCACGACAAAATCATGGTGTCTATTCCCAAGCCCACCTCAGCTCTCCCACCACCAGCGGTGTGTGTCCCAGGGACCTGGGTCTTAATAAGCTCCAGAATGATGCTGTCACTCCGATGTTCAGTACTGTCTGTTTTGAGTTGGAACTGAATGACAGAGACAAAGGCTGTTTACACACAGGTTATTCCTTAGAAATTAAGTCTACTTCTCAATACCAGCTCTTATGAGTTAGCAGCACCACCCAGGAGACAGACAGCTCTGAGGACAGTCTGTCTGTACCCATGCCTCCATTATCTGAGCTGAAGCCGATTCCTGCACCCCTTACGTGGGACTTTGCTCCCAACCATAGCCAAACTGCTCATGGCACTTGGACTTTGCACCCTCCTGTCCTGTCTAGCTAGCCAGTGCAGCTCCTCTCTCCCTCCTAGTGTGCTGTGACAGTTGTTAGGATTCTGTAAACCCCACCCCTCAGTTACCTAGCAACTGCCAGGCATACTCCACCCCAGTTTCCAGACTCTATAAAAGGGGCTGTTTGCCCCCTCCTCTCTCTTGCATTCCTGCTCTTCGCTCTCCCACTCTTGCTTCCCTCCCCTGCCCCTCCTCTTCCACTTCCCCCCTCTCTCTCCACATGCTCATGGCCTGCCTCTACCCCTATACTCCTCCATTCCTCTACTTCTCTACGATCCTCTCTCTCTCTCTGCCTCTACTACCCTCTTAATTCCCCCCATGACCTGAATAAACTCTATTCTGTACTATACGATCCTGTGGCTGCTCCCTCAGGAGGAAGGGATTCCCAACTTGGGTCCCCCAGAGGCATCTCCCTTGCCCCCAAGCCTCACCGCACCTCCATGGGCCATATTCCCCACAACACTCTCTCTCTCTCTCTCTCTCTCTCTCTCTCTCTCTCTCTCTCTCTCTCTCTCTCTCTCTCTCTCTCTCTCTTTTCATCTTTTTCCTAACATTGGTGCTGAAACCCGGAACGTCATCTTTTCATTTTTATATACACATCATTGGTGCCCCGTGTGAGAAGATTAAATTTCCTCCTGACCGGATATTTCTTTTTCCTTTCATTGGTGACTCTGATATCTTTCTTCTTTCAAGAGTCACATCTTATTTCTCTTCCTCAGATAGACAGGCACTGGTCATGGCTAGAGCATCCCAGAGATAACCAACCCACACATGGATCCGCATTAGATGTTCCTTTGCTGTGTTAAGGACGACACAGGATAGTTCAAGGCTTCAAGATTAATGAGAGATTATGCCAATTAAAAACCAAATAAAAGAGAAAAGGATGGACTGAGAAGCTGGCGTACACTGCCAGGATGTCACTGGGCCTGCTGAAAGCAGGAGGAAATGATGGCTGGTTCTTGATTATTCTTCAGATCATTCTGTTCCTATCACTTTAGCGCTTCTGTCTCCAGGGCTAGGGCCAGGGAAGAAGGCAGCTGTTTACATTACAGGGCTGGTGCAGCTGGTGTTCTGATGCCAGTGCCCTGGGTTGTATAAACATTAAAATACTCATTCATCTGCCCCCTCCGTGTGTGTATGTGTGTGTGTGTGTGTGTGTGTGTGTGTGTGTGTGTGTATGTCTGTGCCTGTGTGTGTGCATGCATGCACGCATACATGCATACTCATCTCTGTCTCTCCCTGGCTCTTTGCCTCTACCCAAGCTTCTGTTTTGGGACCATAACTTGAGATGATTCCTTAGAGAGAAGCATGGCATGCCTGCCCAGTGTGTATGCAGACCTCAGGGCCACAAGTGAGAGAAGAGGCCTTGGAAACAATAAAAATGTTATTGTGCCCCCTCTCCCTTTTCCTCCTTCCCTCCCTCCCACTCTCCCTCCCTCCTTTTCTCCCACCTCTCCCTTTCCCTCACTGCATTTTTTGGTCTCTAAATAGGTTTTAGATTTTTGACCCTTCTATTCACATCCATTCCAGATAACAGGGACTCTCAGAAAAAGAAGACAGTCCATACAAAAGCCCAGGGGACTCCAGATGATGCAGGTTTGTGTTCTGCATCTGCAGGTGCCCACAGGAGAAGGTAGAGTGTCACCTTCAGGGAGCTCACTGATCATTTTCTGGAAGGCAGGAACAGACCCCAACATCCCTAAACTCACAGGTTAATCAAATGCTCCTGTAAGATGTGGCGCACTGCATAATCAATAGCCCTTCTAAGCTGGAAGACTTCTTGGTGATCAATCCACACAGCTCATTTTACAGAATAGGAAACTGAGGTTGAGAGGCATTTGCTGTCTGACTCCAATCTCCCAGTTAATCATGAGTGTCATGGGAATGGAGTTCAGGATTCAGGCCCTTGGGTAGTTCTGAGCCTCAAGGAAAAACTGAGTTTCTGATGAGCTTGTGATCATGGGTGTAGAGGGCTAGGTTCATCCTCCCTGTGGTCTCCCCAGGTATCTAGTGGAAAGAAAGTCCTGTGTGGCATTGAGCCCACAAGGACAAGGAAAGTGCCCAGGAGTGATGCCAGATGAGGGTGTCAAAGTCAACAAAATCTCAAAGGATGCAAAGCAGAAGCTCAGTGCTAAATAATACATCAGAGCAGAAAGTGCTGAA
Source organism: Micromys minutus (assembly GCF_963924665.1). Classification (NCBI taxonomy): domain Eukaryota; kingdom Metazoa; phylum Chordata; class Mammalia; order Rodentia; family Muridae; genus Micromys; species Micromys minutus. Next base: position 9,268,941 of record NC_137958.1, read on the forward strand.
ACCCAATATCCTGCAGAGAAAGAAAGCAATAAAAAGCCAGCCTTTTACACCACTGAGCTGTGAAAATGCCTTAGATATTGAACGTCCAGGATCCAGGGAAAGTAGGAATGAAGGGCAGGCCGAAAACTAGACTTGAGACAGTTTGTCTACAGAGTATTTACAAATCCCAATCGCCCAGCGTGGCCAGTCCACTCTCCAATCTCCTCAATCCCAGACACATAACTCTTCCTAAAGTCCCGAGGTCACATGGATGAACAGTTTACCTAGAAATACAACCACAAGAAGAGGTAAAGAAGCCTAAGCAATAAAAGGGTGGGAAGCTACAATCACAGGTATCATCACGCTAGCTAGCAGGATGTGGGTGCCCCCAAGAATATTCTGCTAATGGGACTCTGCCCAAGGGCAAGAAGCTTCTGAAAGGATAAAAATGGAACACCCAAGGCTCTAAAAGGATCACTGAGCTGCAGATATAGACTGGGAGCTTCTAGGGAGAATGGAAGACATTTATAAAGAAACAAAGCAAGTGAGTTTCCAAAAATCTCAACACTGAGGAAAAAACAAAAAACAAAAACAAACAAACAGCAACAACAAACCCTTCTTGGTGTATTTCTCTGCTTGCCTCTGAAGACCCTGGAAGCCAGATATGTACCTCTAGGGAGGCAACTGGAAGTCCTTCCAAGAGAAACAGGCCAGCTTACTCATTCAAGGTACCATTCAGAATGCATGGAAAGAGCTTCCCCAGATGTGTGCACGTCCAGCATGCTCACTCAGAGGTTGCCAGGGAAATGTCAGAGTTCAATATGCCACATCCCAACTGCTGTCCTGTGACAGGTCAGGAGATGCAGCAAATGTGGCCAGCTTAGGAGAATCCTCCTCCACATTCCATGTGGGTGTGGTCACAGCATTCCAACAGGAAAAAGCTTCATACCCTGTTTATACCCCGTGTGCCTCAGCCACTGACTCTAAACCTTTCTTTTCTGTCCTCTACAAATCAAGATACCAGCCCAGCCTTCTCCGTGGAAATCTCTAAATACTTGCCTCCCCACTTCCCCTGTAACCTGGAAGAGCCTGGCTGTCACTTAAGAATACTGCATCCTTTTCAAAGCCCTCAAACCAACAGTCTGAGGTGAAGCAGGTTTTCTCTTCTCTCCTTACCAGGCTCCTAGAACATCATCTACCCTAGCTCACTGGGGAATGCTCTTGCCAACCTTAGACCTAAAACCTCATCAAGTCCTAGAGGACAGCTGACTTAACACATGCTCTTCTGATTGGTGAGGAGGGAGGGGGCAGACCTTTGTCCACCTCCACTTACCCAGCCACAGGAAGTTCCTCATGTCCCATTAGTCATGACTGAAGAGTCTGTCTGACTGGGGTGTCTTCAAAGGCATCGAGTGTCCTGAATCTCACAGATAAGCCACCAGAAAGAGCCAGTAAGAAGTCCAGTTGTCTGGGCCCCTATGCTTACAGACCAAATTTAGGATTTAATTAGGTAAAATGTAGCACATTTACATTTTGTTTGCACTTCAACTCAATAAATTCTTTGTAAGCACATACATTTTCTGTGTTAAACATTGTAGATGCAAAAATTTCTACAAGGGAGACATTTTTATTTATAAAAAAAAGGCAAAAATGCCCTTTATTCTGTTCCTCCCATGTTCAACCTTACCTCTCCTGATCACCTCAACCACAAAGTCTATCTTCCCGAATGTCTAAACCCTGATTCCCCAGCTCTCTAACGTAAGCACTTCTCAAAGGCAACTAGGAAGAAAACTTGAGGATTAAATCAACTCATGTTCAGGATAGAATGATTGCCTTCCACTCTTACCTTCTGCATTTCAACTGTAATAACAGCAGATACTCACCCGGAAAGATGACTCAGTGGTGGCTTAGTGTCCCCACTGTTCTTCAGGACATGTGCTCACTTCCTACTACCTACATGGGACAACTTTCAACTGCCTATGACTCTGGGTTCAGGGTCAACCCAAATCAGCTTCTGCTCCTGTAGACATTGTCATCACATGTGTATATACACACATATACATATACACACATATTCACACATACACATACACACATACGTACACACACATATATACATATATATACATACATACATACATACACACTACATATATATACATATATATACACACATATTCACACATACACATACACACATACGTACACACACATATATACATATATATACATACATACATACACACACATATGTATACATATATATGTACATACATACGTGTATGCACACATAGATACACACCATATACACATTTTAAATTTTTTATAATTTTATTTATTTTTAAAATCTAAAACTTTTTAATTTTTAAAAATCAAAAATATATACTATCAAAATAGAAGTTGGTTCTTTACAATCCAAACTTTTATATACATGCCAAATAAGTTCATTGAGAATAATATCAAAGCACAAAGCAGTAGGTTCACCAACCTCCCAAGACCTGTTGTTTTTGTTTTCAGAGTTGTGTGTTCTTCCCACTTGCACCTGAAGAGTAAAAGGTTGTCAAAGGACACTGATTCCTTGCCCTAGGGATTTCCTCTGCAGGAAATCGCTGCCAGAAAATCCCACCCAGGAAATCCCACTTTCTTGAGATTTGAGTTCCCAAAATACCACAGAAGGTCCGGATGACCTCTGTGGAATGTTCCAACGCCCTAGGTGTTCCTGGGGGTGTACAGATAAAAAAAAAAAATGTATGATTCTTCCCCTTTTGAATTTCCTCATTCCCCCTGTCCTTCCCCTCCTTTGTGATTTTTGCCTTTATAAGCCTGTTACAAGTTCAGGCCGTTATCGAACTCCTCTACCCCTGCATGGTGTATGAGTCTCGACCCCAGCATGCTGGCCTGAGATCTCACTCTGTTTCACTTTCAATAAACTTCCTCGTGCGATTGCAGCAAGTCTGGTCTCGGTGCCTCACTGGGTGCGCGCCTCTCCTGAGATTTGAGTGAGGGTCTCCCTTCGGAGGTCTTTCACACCAAACATTGTGATTGAGAACTTTTGTGTTTGCGTCTCTTTTTTTCTCACACTGAATACTGCACTATTTTATAACTTTAAAAGTACCAGCTCAGACCAGTTTCTGTTAGCCTGTTAGGTCAGATTCCTAACTGATAGGCACTTTCCTACTAACCTGATGGGTCAGTTTCCTGTTAACCTATTGGCTAGGTTTAACTGATAACAGAATCTTTCTCCCAGTATTTACAGGCTACAATGTTAGCAATGACTAGTTCCCTAGTTCCATTTGGAGTTTTTCTGATGTTTTAATTTCTTGGCTGTGGAATCTAATATATATAATTTTTCCCTAAACCATCTACAGGTAACTGCAGAAGAATTATTTCCAAATATACCATCCCACCAGAAAGATGCCCCCAGCAGATTTACCAAAGATCAAAACTGCTGCTTTAAAAAGGTTCACACATCTCACTTCCTAAAATACTTTGTATACATGGACATAAATAATTTCCCCAAACTCTGGGTCTATTCTTTGTTGGAGATTGGTCTAATAGTTTGAATTAATTGATGATCTGCATGCCCAAAGCTAAAGGACAGAGAGAAAGAGAGACAGAGACAGACAGAGACAGACAGAGAAAGACAGAGATAGAGACAGAGACAGAGACAGAGACAGAGACAGAGACAGAGACAGAGAGGTAGAACTTTTAGATTTGCATGGGCTAGGAACTGGAAAGTAGAAGAGAGAGAGTTGCCATGATTCAGAGGGAGACAGATCAGATTTAGAGCTGCAGAAGAAAAATCATCTGAAATGTAGGGGAGAAGGAATGTGGCCCCCATAAGGACTGCCCAGCAGCATCTTGGGCAGCAGAGACTAGGGGGCTACCCAGGAGCCATGGCAACAAAAATTAAATATAGAATTAGGGAGGTAAAGCCAGGAGTACCAGAGAGAATGTGTGCTGGCCAAAGGGAGGATTAGAACTGCCCAGCCTTTGAGCTATTCAAGACAAATTAAAATTAACTGGGATGTGTGTGTGTGTGTGTGTGTGTGTGTGTGTGTGTGTCTTTCATTAGAGAATCCAGATAGCTCTTGGGCAGGTGCATGAGTGAGACCCATTAGGAGCAGTTAGCAAATTTGCTGCTACAATTCCTGTTCTCAGTAGCTGCCATAGGTCTTCCTTTGTTTTGGGTGGTTTGTCATGTTTATCTGTCAGGATGCTGGTGGCCCGTAGTGAGGGGTCGGTGCCTTGGTCCAGCTTACCCATTCTGCCTTCCTTCCTTGCCTCCTGTAAACAGACTGTTCACACTCAACCCTACTTCTCCTCTCACACCCCTCACATTCACAGCCAATGTGTCCGTGTCAGGACTTGCCTTTCTACAGGGACTGAATCTGTCCCAGGTTCTCTGTCTTTACTACGTCCCTTTCCAGCTTAACCCTTCCCTGGACTGAATCAGCAGGCTCCTGACATCTGGGTATTTGTCTCCCATCAAACCCATTCTCGAATCTCATTGCTAAGGACTTGGGAAATAGTATTTGGGAAGAAGGGACTGGATAATGTCATGAGGATGCAGGGTCCCTACATTGCCATTAGTGGCTGTATAAGAAAAGTGACTATGGGGGTTGACTCTTTCTTGCTGTGTGATGACTTTCTGAAATCACCCCTGCTTTGTGTCTCTGGACTCTCCCACCTTGCCCTTCTGCCTCCTGCCTTCTGACTGTCTCCATTGGTGTTGTGGGGACATTTATAAAATACAATAGTTTGGGATAATTTTGCTATGCTTGGGGCCCCTGTGTCTGCCCCTGGGTCTCCCTACATGGTCTGGCCAGTGGAGTGTGGAATAAAGTAGGAGGGTCAGCTAAGACATCAGCTGTGGTGGCTGAGTCCAGGGAGGGAACAACAGCTCATAACATCTTCCCAGCTTCACGGACAAGTCACTCTGAGTTTGCAGGTTTCCCTGAGTGTCACCGGCCAGAAATACATGCCATTTTGGCCAAAGAAGCACTTCCTTTCTCAGATGGAAGGGGGAGCAAGAGGTGGGTGGATAAGGCTAAAAAGATGATCAGGCAGTCTGCCCACAGAGCATTCATGCAGCCAGGGTGACTACCTTACTGTCACACCGCAATATGGAAATATGAGCCATAGCCGGGGATGAGGAGTGTACCACAGCTGCTTGAAGGGTTTCCTAAGGCCTGGCACATACTTCTTTTCCTTTCTGTTTCCTTCTTCCCCTTTCACCCTTGCTACATTGCCCCTCTCTGCCTCCCCCTCTGTCTTTCTTCTCTAGCCTGCTAAGGCTCCCATTCTCCCATCCTTCTCTGTGTCAGCCTCAGGACCACTGTCCCTTCCCAAGGCTCTGCTCCAGTTCATTTCCCTCTCCTGCTGGGCCACAGATGCTCTGCTTCCACCTTGGTGCCACACTGGTGAATCAGTCCAAAACCGCCCACTGAAAGCTCTGTGCAAGCCAAGTGTAAAGGTGGGATGATGGGGCGGAAACTTCCTTTCCCACAGTGGCACAAAGCTTCCAAGTTCTATGTAACTGCTGGGTGAGCGCAGGATGTCATTCTAAAACTATTTCTTAATAGCCCTGTAGCTTCATTAAGTGTCTAAGAGGATGGTAAGTTGGCTAAGTTAGTAAAGTGCTCACTGTAAAAACATGAAACATGCGTTTGAATCCTCAGTTCCCCAAAACCAAGTGTGACCGTGAACACTGATAATCTTAGTGCTGGGAAGTCAGAGCCAAGTGGATCCGTGGGGCCAGTCAGTGAGCTCCTCTTTCAGTAAGAGACCCTGTCTCAAAAAATAAGGTGGGCAGCAATTGAGACAGACCATAACATTGATTTTTAGCCTTCATACATACCCACACATGTGCACATAGACTCATATGTACATGTTCATATATTCACATAAATATATATGTATATACACAACCAAAAGTGTTTAACTTCTCCACATTCTATTTTCTTATCCATTAGATGGACACTGGATAGAATGCCTACTTGGGAAGGTGCCAATGGAGGCATATGATGTGATTTTTGTGGGGCATAGAGAAATATTGCATCATGGGATACAGAGTACTAACAACTGGCATACCAAGACAGTATTACCTCCTTAAACCAATGTTGAACCCACTCATAAATGATTGTATTAACATAAGAGGAAACTTGATGACTTTGAACCTGTATCTAGGAAGCTGGGCACGCTCCACCTAGCATGTAAAGGTTGATCATCTTCAGGCTAACAGTGAATATTCCAGTTCCATTTGACCCTTGGTCCCATAGCATCCCTGATAAAGACTCAGTTTTCTGGTGGGGCAGCTATATACCCAGAAACCCCACTCCTAATTTAGATCTTTCTAATTGTGAACTATAAGACCAGGGTGGATCCTGGGTCTCTCCAACAGAAATGGGGTATAGAAACTACCAAAACTGGGTGCTTGATCCCCAAAAGACTGCAGCCAAGTTTTTCCTAAGGACTCACACAGACTGATTTTATCTGGCATTTTGTGGATTTGGTGACCAGTGAGCACTTTTTCCCCAGTAGGGAGCTGGGGTCAATGGTTGTGACTCAATCATGACCCTTATGAGATTCAAGTTTTTCCTATACAAGCTATAGGGGAGAGAGTGCTCATTTTCATTGTTTTGTGGGGAACTAGAAATTCCCTTTCTATGGCGAGGCAACTCAAATCTTTTTATCTCTTTCCAGAATTCCCTATACACTGGCAAAGCAGACCTCTCCAGATCTTGTAAGTTGGCTACAGCTTACAGACTTGGATATACAGATGGCCTCCACTCACACAGTGGTCCTAACTGTGATAATGTTTGAAATGATGCTTGTCATGTTTCAAAATATTTTATACCCACACCAGGTGAGAATTTAGAGTCAGACCCTAAGAGTGTTGAACTTTAAGCCATCTGTGATTAAATAGTGGTTTGAAGAATCACTGGACTTTCCTAATGTCACAGAGACAGCAAATTGAAGAAGGAAGTATAGCAGAGCGGTGGCCTCCTGGTTTCTGATCAAATCCTGCTCTCTGGCCCTATGACTTATGTCAGTATGCCTACCATCTGTGTCCTTGGAGAGACTTGAAACTCTTGATAGTGTACATTAGTGGGTTCTGGGAAAACAACAACATTCTAGAGGAGGAAATAATAAGAAAAAAACAGTTAGAATACATGTGGACACTCAGAATAGCAGGTCAACTGTGTTTGGGAAGACAGGTCCTGAAACTGTTCTAAGGAGGCCTGCATCCCATGTCTGGATAAAGGACCCCAAATGAGAAAGTAGGTGACTCTGACTCAGCCATTGATCTTTGCGGTGATGTAGCATGTGAGAAAATACCATCTCAGTCACTATTGCCATGAGGTACATCTCAAGTATCTCACTTCAGCACTCATTAAAGGCCTGGGAAACCCAGAGGACTGTAGACCATCACCCACACTCAGGAGTCTGAGAACATCCATGAGGAATAAGGGTTCAAATAAGAGATGACTACATAATCTTTGACTGGTAGCTGATGTGGGAGATGGGACCTGTGAAGGTGAAGGGTGGTTCTAGATGAGTGGGGAAGTTGTGACAGGCCAACTTGCCCATTCGATTCCCAGCCATTTGAGTATGTGACTATGTTGGCAAGATAGAGCCCAAGGACTAGAGAGTTGGAAGAGCTCTCCTGACTTGGGGGTTCAAGTAATGGTAAACCTGGCTTGACACAAGTCCACCAGAGTCCATTGGCTCTCCATGTCTCCTCCTATAAGACTATTCACACACTATGACCTTCAGGGTCTTTCTTGAGAGTTATTTGTGTTATACAAGAAGGCATGCAGTTCTCTGTCCACACACTTCACTTTTCCTCTGTGGCATTCATCACTCTAGCTCTCCCTTTCTGATGTCTCTTGCCCTCTATTTTCAGCCTCCCTCATACTGACTTTGTGATACCTTCAGCTGTGAGCAAACACCCTGAGTGGCCATCAGCATGTTTTACCCCCAACCCCCAAGAAGCATTTCCCAGTGAGTTTACCCATCAGAGTCCTGCTCAGTTCTACAGTTGTGGTTGTTCTTTCTAACCTGTCATGTCAGCAAACTCACAGGTCCTGTGGGGTGCTAGGCAGGAAGTGCACTGTTAAACATGGCAGGTGGTCCCATTCCCTAGCAATGATGAATAGAGTGTCAATCAAATTCATGAGCAAGTGTGCTCAACAAGAAAGTCCTTTAGTGTGCTCAGGAGTGACGACTAACTCACTGGTAGATCTATGTAACTTCCTGAGAAACCACCATAGGTCTCAGTCAGCTTATGTCAGGCTGTCACTTGTGGAAGAGACGCCTTAGAGGGTTAGCAGACACACCTCCTACTGCTGGACAGAACACAGAGCCTCTGGTGTAACAGCCACTCTCTTTCATCTCTGTGAAGGTGAGACATGTTGAACGGCAGGAAATACAAAATGCATCTGAACATCCCTTACCCTGGACCACAGCAGCAGAGATTTCTGATTCCACCGGTCCACAGGAAGAGCCACAGTCACCCCACTGTGAGGTGATGTGCCCTTGGATGCGAAGAAGCAAATACTCTACCCCACTTCCCAGATCCGTAAACTACAGCCACCAGGCACATGGGGCCTGGAAAATGCTATTCACAGCAGATTGGTCAGAAGATGGTCCTGCAAACCCGGTAGAGACTGGGAAAAATCTGACTACAGAGATGTGGTTGAGCCCTGCAGCACAGTGAAGCAGCCCCAACTTCTTTGTCCGGGAGAACAAGTGAAAACCAGACCCCTCATATCCGAACATGGGCTGGGAAGTAGTGGCCCAAGATTGGTAAAGATGAAAGACTACCCAGGTAAACAGACCAGTGAGGCTTGTGTGTACATATAGAGGGCCTAAAGGGTCATGCTGCCCTTAAGAGTCAGCCAGCCACCATCCGTGGAATAAGGCAATGTAGCATCAGGGAGCACAGACTATGTCTAACTGCACACTAGTAACACAGTCTCTTCTAAAAAATGAAAAACAATTTGGGTTCTTTATAAAATAGGAAAGTGCACTGAAAATCTGAATCCCCAGCAGGAGTGGGAAGCTACGCTCACACTATTTCAACTGTCAGTGGCTTGAGGCTACAAATACTGGAAGAGGTTAGGCTGGCTGAGATTGGCACAAATATTCAGTTCATCATGAAGCAAACGCACAGGAAACATTTAACCCAAATCACATGCAACTGTGAGTTTTAACACAGAATTAACACACCAGTGTACCATTTGGTGCTAGTTTGGGAGGCTTTAAAGTTAATTCTACTTCCAGCTCTAATCACAAGCTTTTAATTGGGTCTGGCCATCGTTATCCAAAGGAAGAGTGAAACTTTGGGTAGAGAGATCCATTTCTCACAGTAGTGAATGATACAAGTCTGTCTGTGCCCAAACATTGCCATGTATACTGTGTTCCATAGTAGAAAGCCAGCAACAGCCATAATGGCCCTGTGGGGAACAAAGCACATGGCCAGGCTCAGAACATGGCAGTAACTCCCCCTTCACCTGTAAAAGCCTGTCCTTCCATTGCACACTCTGACTTCCCACAATCTCCACATGATACCCACAGGGTCCTCATGCTCATGAGTTCCGTTACACAGAAAGCCATCTGAATGCAAGCGTACACAGTATGACTCACTGAGGACACATCCCTGGACCAGAAGATGAACTTTCTGTCTCCAAGGACAGAGCAAAGCTAGTTCAGCCAAAGTTTTTCGAGTTGTTCACAATTAATGGCTGAGCCTTAAAATATCCTGAGTCATTATAGAGAACACACACTGGCTTCATGGCTATGAGCAGCCAGGAACCCTGAGTCTTGAGCACTGGTCATGTTTTCCGGCAACCATCCATTCATAGGAAACAGTGGAGACCTGGTGGTTAAGGGGATGTAGCTCCAGCAGAGGGGAAGCACGAGGAAGCATGGACTTGGAAAACCAGCCCACCACTGCATAACATGCCAGAACGAGGGGGCAGAGGACTTGGCCCATCTCTGGACAGCATGGCCATCCACATACAACTATTTTGGTGGAAGTTTGGCTGAGGATGGACAAGTAAAAGCAAGCGTTCCAGGAGTCTGCTCTTCACAAGCTGAGCTCTGCCAGCAACACCACCTACTGTGATTCATCCACACTATATATATATATATATATATATATATATATATATATATATATATATATATATTCCCTGCTCATCCACGTGCTTTTTGTTCTGTTCACTGTTAACTCCAGGGCCACAGAGCCTGCCAGGCAAGCAATAGCTAATAACACAGAACCCACCTAAGCCAACAGATTGGTGATATGAGGAGATAAGGTTAGGAAACAAGGTAGAGTTGCAGTTGGAGCAGAAGAATCCCTGTAGGCTGAGTAACAGCAATGAACTGTGATGACCTTAGAGAATCTGAGATGAAGCAAAGTATGAGGTTCAGATGTGGGAGCTGAGGGAGCAGCATTAAACTGTGTCCCTTTTCTCAGAATTGGTGGTATCTATGGGAAGATGGAGAGCTGATGGAGGAGGCATGTGGGTGAAAGGTCTATGAGAAACACTTTCAGCTACTTCCCCAAAGTTAAGTGCCTCTTAGGATGCTTGAACAGCAGAGAACAAAGGTGGACCAAGCTGGGAGGTAACTGAAGCCTGAATGTCTCTGTGATTCTTAGAATGAAGTGAGGTGAGGCCTCTGTTACCTCATAGGGTTGCTGCCCTAGCAACAGCAGTGTTCTTAGCCTGAGGGCAACTTAGAGTCCAGACAGGAGGGCTGGGGTTCACAGTAAATGTGTGTGTCTAGGTTGGTAGGTTTTGGGCTGATGTTTGGAATGGACACTACTCAAAACTAATTGTGTGAATGACTCATCAGTGTGACACACTTCTTCAGTGGGTCCTTAAATGGGGGAGACTGAAACAGAGGTAGATACTTGAAGTGTCCCCACCAGAGGACAGCTCATCCTAAGAAAAGCTAGAAACAGCAGAGATCAGAAGTCTCAGCAGGGAGACTGGCTACCCAAGAACACAGTGGAAGAACCCCTCCACTCACCAGGCAGAGGGGCCTTGGATATGAAGCCGTACAGGACCTGGACTCCAGCCTCCAGCCTCCAGCTTACATAGAAAAGAATGAAGAGTTTCTGTTTGCACGCCACATTTGACCATCACTGAGCTTGTCTAGGAAAGGCAGGAAAAGCATCCAGGATGCAGGTCTCTCCTTCCCTGTGGACCTCAATCCCTGGCTGTAGTAATCTTTCTATTTGTACTCGGATGGCTGCCACAATAGAGGATAAACATCAATGCCACGATCACAGGGTACACCATGGCAGCACTCTCCAATCTAATTCTATACATTATAGACATGTTCTCACTTGTACATGTGCTCATGTGTGTGTTTGCAGGTTCACATCCATGTGTGAAAGCACACATAGATGATTTTGAATGAGGTCACATCTTCCTCTACCAACACACATACACACTGTTACCTGAGACAAGGTAATTTATGTTCAGGCTTAGTTAATAAGATGATGCCTTCATCTCATGCACAACCCCAATTCCCGGGACAGTGTGCTCAGCACAGTGTGGGAAAGCATGGTCATTGTTCATGCGACACTCGGGTACATAGAAGAATCTGGACTTATATAGGCTTCTACCAAACCCTAATATCGAACCTAGGCACAAAGGGAGAATACATGTGGGCCTTATACAAACCCTAAGCCTAAAGATCCTTGGGTCAAATCTAGGAGAGATGTGAACCTAGGCCAAACACTAACCTTGAAAAGGCCTGGACCCAAAGGTAGAACAGATAACAGTTCCTGGACTAAAACCTTACACTGCAGAGGCCAGGGCCCAAAATCAGAAAAGATATGGGCCAAGGTCTATTCCTAAACCTGATCCCTAAGATCAGAGACATATGAGCCTATGCTACATCCTAAAGCTGAGGAAGCCTGGGCCCAAAGATAGAAGAGATTTAGGCCTGGGCCTAACTCTAATCTTGGAAAAGCCAGTCCCTGAATCTTAAGATACATAGCCCAAAGAGAGATATATGTACTTGTGACAATCCCTGAAATGATTGTGGACAGCATAAACCAAGTAAAGGATTGTTCCTGGTCCAGACCCTGAAGAATCCCAGGCCTAAACCTAGAAGATATGGAGGCCCATGCCTGTATCATAACCATAAGATCCCAAGCACAATGTATGAGCCTGGAACAATCCCACAAATGAAAGAGAAAATCAAGGAAAAGACTGTTTCCAAACAAATTCAGTCCCTGATTCCTGTGTCAAATCCAATTGCTGGAGTGAAATTAGTTTGTATTAATTTCTCATCCAAAGAGACCTGAGCCCACACAAAAAAGAGCACTGTGTCCAGGCCCAAATCAAAGTAAATCAACATTGTGTTTGGAGCATGTATCCATGAGACACTCTGATCCAAGGGCTTAGTTTCAGTTGATATAACACACACACACACCAGCTTGTTCCTGAATAACCTTGGATTCACCCACAATATTTTTCTGTACTGATATCTGATACAAGCAGACAACCAGAGAACCTAATATGTGGATTGCACACCCATAATTCAATCTGGACAGCACCCTCAATACAATGACAGCCTCACTATAAAATGACAAGGGTTCACGTAAATAACCTGTTAATGTGGACATGCCATGCCAAAAAGCATGTTATGCTGAATTCTGTAACTATCTTAGACAAAAACTTATCTCGACTTCAATTAATTTTTTTTCTTTTATTAGGAACAAATACTTTTTTTTTTTAAAATAACTCAGGCAACAGCTTGTTCACCAAGAATCTTGGACTAAACAAAAATTAGTCTAGTTTGGTCAACTGACATATGGACCCACGATATTCTCCAAGTAGGGTCTTGATGATGACCTGATTATTAATATTGCAAGACCATTAAACAGACTTCAAAGGAAACTTGGCAGCACCTTGAACCCCAAGTAGCTTGAGCTACTACTATTTTACCCTCTATCTAACCAACCCAGCACATAATTCCAACCACAAAGGAGCCAGGCTTAAAGGGAACAAACCTCACCCTAATATCCAAATGAAGTGGACATACCCATGAGCCAGTCCTGGTCTGAGACCTTGTATCTTCTTCATGCTGGCTTCATTTGTTGGGTATCAATGTAAGCTGGGAGATGCTTCTGCAAATGGAGATCCTACCATTGCTTACTGGATTTCTGAGAATGTCTGAAAGCTAACGCAAAGGCAGCCCTAGCTAAGTCCTGAAATCAAAGGACTCTGCTAAAATCTAAATGTCTTGTCAGTACAAAGCCAGATAGAAAAGTAGCCCAGTCAGAGCATGGACCCATAGCAGCATAGGATACAACTAAACCTCAGAAGTCATGGACAAAACCCTGTCCCTGTAGGATGATGTCAAGGCAATACATGATTGAACAGAGAGTGGGGCAGGGACAATGTTGATAAGGCAGAAGAAAAACAAAAAGCAGGATATTCAAGTTAGAGGCAGCAGAGAAAGATGGTTCATATCAAGGTTTTATCTGGTCTAGGTGGGTAATTTATATCTTTATTAATTGGCAGTGAATTTGTTGTTTGGATCTATTGTAGATTGAGAATTTAACATATAAATCTGATAAGTTACTGATTGTTGAGTCATTTTTGGGAGGTTGCAGCAGAACATTATTGATGGTATTCAAGAGAGTAGGGAAGACTCCCGAGGCCCCTCCTGTTATTATGGGAGTCTGGGGTGACAATTGTGAGGGAGATGCTCAGTGTTTGGGCCAAGTTGGGATGGGACTTCTTAGCAACTAAGGGCCTCTTTCTTACTCTCAGTGTCCTTGTTGGGGGTATGTGGTCTGGGGTTTCTTACTCCTTAGAGGCCATGTAGGCCATGAGGTCCGCCACTCTTTTGCTGTAGCCTTATTCATTGTCATACCAAGAAATGAGCTTTACGAAGTTGTCATTGAGAGCAATGCCATCTCCAACATCAAAGGTGAAAGAGTAGGAGTTTCTGTTGCAGTTGCAGGAGACAACCTGGTCCTCAGTGTGGCCCAGGATGCCCTTTAATGGGCCCTGAGCTGCCTGTTTCACCAACTTCTTATGCCATCATACTTGGCAGGTTTCTCCAGGCAGCATGTCAGATCCACAACAGATACAATGGGGGTAGGAACATGAAAGGCCATGCCAGTGAGGTTCCCATTCAGCTCTAGGATGACCTGGCCCACAGCCTTGGCAGCACTGGTAGATGCAGGGATGATTTTCTGGGCTGTTCCACAGCCATCACACCACAGCTTTCCAGAAAGGCCATCCACAGTCTTCTGAGTGGCAGTGATGGCATAGATTGTGGTCATGAGCACTTCCATAATACCAAAGTTGTCATGGATGACCTTAGCCAGGGGCTCTAAGCAGTTGGTGGTGCAGGATGCATTGCTGACAATATTGAGTGAGTTGTCATATTTCTCATTATTCATACCCATCACAAACATGGAGGCATCAGCTGAAGGGGCAGAAATGATGACCCTTTTGACCCCACTCTTCAAGTGGGCCCCAGATTCTCCATGGTGGAGAAGATGGTAATGGGATTCTTGTTGATGATAACCTTCCCATTCTCAGTCTTTACTGTGCCATTGAATTTTCCATGGGTAGAGTCATACTGGAACATGTAGACCATGTAGTTGAGGTCAATGAAGGGGTCATTGATGGCAACAATCTTTATTTTGCCAGATCCTGAGCAGAAGGCAGCCCTGGTAACCAGGAGCTTAATAGGGCCAAATCCATTCACACCAACCTTCACCATCTTGTCTAAGGGACGAGGCTGGCACTGCATGAGAAGATGCAGCTGTTTCTGGAACAGGGAGGAGCAGAGAGCCAAGTCATGTTTTTATGTGGAGGACAGTGTGTTAAAGCAATGGCTGAGAGGCAGCTGGAGCGTGCAGTTTCAACTCTGTTGCCTGTGAGAGGTGAGGGGGGGCAGACCCATGGAACAAGATGCGTAGGTGCTAGGCTTGGTAACTAACTGCCAAGGGGACCAGAGGCTTGAGCTCATCTCCACACTGGAGTGGCTCCTTGGAGTGAGAACTTCCACAGAGTCTCACTCTAAAGGATGGTAGCATCAGAACCATTTTGGGTTTTTGTTTGTTTGTTTGTTTTGTTTTGTTTTACATGGCAACACATCCCTGAATAATCCCAGAATAAGCCAAATCTCCAAAGAACACAAGAGTGTATCCTGAAACCAAAAGTCCAAGGCCAAACCTTCAAACACAAGGACTCTGGCATCAGGAACCTCTTTCTTAAGTTGCTGCTTTTGCAGGTTCAAGAGATTCCCAAAACAATACAAGGTAAGTACCTAGGTCATTCCCCCAGAAACTGAAGGCAAGGCCCTGTTGCTGAAGGGCCTTTAGAACATGGGACTCAGAGAATGTGGGCCAGATGCCACAGCCTCCTCCACAAAAACTCTCATAATCCTTGCAAGTGATATAGATGCTAACATGGAAAGAAAGCAACCAATCGTGATGCCTAAAGGGTTTTCTAAATGGTTTAACAGCAGTACTCATATCTGACAATATCTGGTTTATGTATTTGGACTAAGGAAAATACTGCCTGTTACTGGAATTCTGGACTAAGGGAAAAATTGCCTATTACTAGAATCCTAGCCAACTACTCAAGCTAAAGTAGTCATGGTTCTTATGGGATAATCTGCTAATGATACTTAACCATTGCAATTCCTGACTGCATTCTCCATGTTCATCTTAATAGGCATAGGACAGGAGTCTAATAGAAGCTGTACCTATGAAATCACAATGATAAGGCTACCTATTTGAGACCTAAACAAGGACAATAACATAGGACATGCCAGTGTAGATGGGGGAATCTTTGTTGGGACTCATCCTGTGACAAAGATATATAGGTAGCTAAACATGACTGAGAGAGAGAGAGAGAGAGAGAGAGAGAGAGAGAGAGAATGAACTCCTTAATTGGTTATCCAGTCATTAGTTTTCAGACCTGAACACAAACACACACACACACACACACACACACGCACACACACACACACATGAGCATCACTGAGCAGACTCAGCACACTATAAAAATAGATTTATGCATTCTATAGATTAGTATCAATTAAAAAGAGAGGCCATGAATTTGAGAGGGAGTGGGAATAGTGAAGAAAGAAGATGGTGTGGCAAAAGTGATGTGATTTTATTTTAAAACTTGTAAAATCAGATTTAAGAAACTATTTAATAGAAGTCTTAGGTTAATTTCAATACCCAATATTGTTTTGTACAATGACACATATTTCTTGTATGCTGTTTTAGCTAGGGTTTTACTGCTGTGAACAAACACCATGACCAAGGCAACTTTTCTAAGAACAACATTTAATTAACGTTGGCTTACAGGTTCAGATGTTTAGACCATTATCATCAAGGTAGGAACACAACAGCATCCAGGCAGGCGTGGTTCAGGAGGAGCTGAGAGTTCTACATCTTCATCTGAAGGCTATTAGCAGAATACTAGCTTCCAGGCAGCTAAGATAAGGGTCTTAAAGCCCATACCTAGTGACATGCCTACTACAACAAGGCCATACCAACTCCAACAAGGCCACACCCTGGACCAAGTGTCTACAAACCATAACAGATGCTTATTTTATTTAACACCCCTACCTCTATCCCTAGATCTCCGTTGCCTCAAAGAATCACTATCACAGATATTACATGTTGAACATTATGGTTCTATGGTGACAAAGAGAGTTACCCTGAGCATTTAAATTAGCTGCCATCCCAGTGTATAATGTGCTATCCTCTTCTACAACCCCATGCCACCTACATATTCTCCAAAGTCCCGTCTCTCATGTTAACACCCATCCCTACTATGCTTCATCTGGTAGGAAGACAACACAGAAGAGAAAACTATAAGAACACTTTGCTGCTTACTGGATTAGCAGAATCCTTGTCTTCCTTTTATTTCAGATTTGTGCAGGTACATGAGATGTTCAGACTTCAGAAGGCTAGGAATTTATCCTGTAAGTATGTTTTAAATTTCTTATTCAGTGACTGAAAGAAAGTAGATTTAGATATGACATTCAACTATTCTCCCACATTTCAAATGCACTTAACAATGCTTTTTACATATCAAATAATTTTTTATTTAATAGGAAAATAACATGGTTAGATGGTCATGTCAGGAATAAAACTCTTGATGTGTATGGAATTTACTGTGGAAAAAACAATGAAATGAGATACTATGGTTAGATCAAAGGATGTCTACATGATTTTATGTTATGTGCCAACACAAATCCTGAGTGCTCAAATGATAGAAAACATGTGACTTTTAATATCCAGCCTTTCTAACTGTTCAATCATTCAATATTCATCCTTTTCAAATAACTATTTTGGTATTATGTAGTGGTTTGAATGTAACTGGTATCTATATGCCCATAGGGAATGGCAGTACTAGGACCTGTGGCTTTCTTGGAGTAGGTGTGGCCTTGTTGAAGGAGTGTGCCACTGTGGAGGTGGGGTTTGGGGTCTATGCTCAAGCTGTGCCCAGTGTGACACACAATCTCCTTCTGGTGCCTTTAGATAAAAGCGTAGAGCTTTTAGCTCCCCCAGTACCATGTCTGCCTACATACCACCATGCTTCTCACCATGATGATAATGGACTAAACCTTTGAAACTGTAAGCCAGCCCCAAACAGACGTTTTACTTTATAAGGATTGCTGTGGTCCTGTTGTCTCTTCACAGCAATGAAACCTTGAGTAAAGCAGGTATTGGTACATAGGCCATCCTGGCCTTCAGCTCACATCACTCTTCTCATCTCTGTCTCTCAAGTGATGAGATTCAGGGACTACCATGCCTGGATCTATAACTTCTGCATAAGAGCTACATCTGCAGATGAAAGTGCATTAGTGCATAAAGCTTGCATTTTTACCTCCTGACCTCAGTGTGGAAGATTGTAAACAGTCCTACAATGATGAGGCACAAGAACAAGTGGAGTACATATTAGTATGTCTGGAACCAAAGACTTCTGTCTATCTATTGAAGGTTACACTGGTGAGTGTTACTTATGTTAGACACTGAAGAAGAGATGGGCCAAACAGCAAGAATACTCAGTTAAAATGTCATATACAAGTTGATGAAAATTAAGAACCAATAATAGTGTATTCTACCTTATACACTAAATGGCTCTTAAAAGCATTCTCTAAAATGATTTTCTATGTACCTATATTTTTTTCAGCAACTATACTGATTCTACAAGGAAGGTGGCCTCTACATGATTTTGTAAATCAGCCTGGGCATATGGTTGGCTTGTTAGAACATTATGGAGGTGGCTTTCTGCTATCACTGTGCCATAAATATTTCACCTGAACAATACCAGTGTCAGTACCTGTGCCGCAGTGTTCTTTTGTGCAACACGCTCCAGGTACAGAGAAACAATAATAAATCTTCTCTGAATTAAGTACGTTGCATGACTTCCCATTTTTCATGTTTCATTCAGGTTCCAGGGTACTTCACAGTCAAAGTATTTACTCTCCAAAACAGAAAAGCAAATAGTAATTAAGATTATCTTTGTCCCAAAGCAGATGAAAATGTGTAACAGAAGCCGCATTAGGAATCACAAGGCAGTATTTCAAAAGAAAAAGGTTGAAACGCATGCATGAGCCCATCCCTCACATCACAGCCACATCTTCTAGTCCAGAGCACACAGAGCCAAACTCGTGACAGTGACTATCTCACCCCTTTCTTCCTAAAAATAAAGTTTTCATAAGGGTTTTAAATGCACTAAACAATTACATTTTAATTGATTCTTTGAGTTTCATACATGAATACCTTATATTATGATCATATACCCCTCATTTTTCCCAAATCCTCCCTGTTCTCACATACAACCAGCAAATATAGGTGTATTTTTATGACCTACTATAGTCTAAAAGAGCAAAGAAAAAACACCCTGACCCTGGCTTGACTCCCCAAACCATGGCCAAAGTAAGAATAGTCTGACCCCAACTTGAACCCAAGTCCAAGACCAGGATTAAGAAACAGAATTACACAATCTGAATCAAGAATTTCAATTTCTGAGCTTGCCACAGAGTCCTACCTATCTCTGAGTACAAAATCCCACCAATCACTGAGCTTTAAGATCAAGCCACAGAATCTCACCAATCCCTGATCCTGCCCCTGTATCAAGGAATCCTACATAAACCCCGACTTCTGCTCAGTTCCTTGATGCTTCTTGCTTAAGTAGATGCAGCTACCCCCCCCCAACTCCTGCCCAATAAATCGCTTGTATGAGGTTTGTGCGACTTTATGTTACTCCTTAGCTCCTGATTACCAGGATACTTCCCATCTGAGCTGTAAAACTTTTGCCTAAGCAGAGTTGGTACAAATGCACTGGAGAGATGTTTGCAAGTACAATCTTGCCCCAGAGCCAGAGGAGAACTGTAAAAGTCCTGTAGGGAAAGCCCTACTTTAGAGCTTACACTGACACCTCCCAAGACCAACATTTCCTGTCCATATTCTCGTGGGAATGGGGCCATCCACTAAATTTTGGTAAACCTACCTGGCTTCAGCACCCAATGGAAATTGGACTCTTCCTGCCCCAGAAGCCATCAACAGTCAATAGCCTCTCAGTTAGGGTTGTATTCCAAACTCCTGTCCTCTAGATTTTCACACCTTTACAATCTCTTCCACAACGGTCTCTGAGACTTAGAGGAAGGAGTGATGTAAATCTCACATGTATAGCTAGGAACACCATATACACCATATCTGCATTTTGACTATTTGTATTAAGTGTAGCTCCCTAAACTAGGATTTTTTTTCTGATATGGTCTGAGAGCTCATTAACCTATAAGTGTAGACATGTGAATTCAGAAGACAGTTTGATATGATCATTTAACACAGTAATTGTAGTGGGTTCATCCTGAAGGCTTGTGAGTTTACCAGACCCAGGTTCTTTTCCAGGTTTACAGTCAGAAGCTTGCTTTTTCTCTTCTGGATCAGATCTTAATTCCAATCCAAAAGGGTTGGTTACTGTGGTGGTTTTCATGAGAATGGTCCTATAGGCTTGTATGTCTCAGTACTTGGGCCCTACATGGGGCAACTGTTCAGGAAGTATTAGATGTGGCATTGTAAGAAGAGGCATGTCACTAGAGGTGCCTTATTGTTACTGTCACAAGATATGAGATCTCAGCTACTGACCCAGCACAATGCCTGCCAGTCTGTTGGGGCACAGGGGCCTGGTTCCCTTTGCTTAAACAACTGCTGCAGTACTGATCTTTTCTTCAGTGCCTCTGAAGTGCTCCCTGGAATTTGCCAACTGTCTCTAGTGATCGTCCTCCCTGGGATTCTCCAGCCATGTAGGCTACTATAAAAACTAAATAAATAAATAACCCAGACCAGTGACTTCTCATTAAAAGCAAGTGTTTCCTCAGTCTGAAGGCTGGAAGGCCAAGGCTGAAGGCTACTGCCTGACTAATGACTAGAACTTTTCCATGGTTTCCTTCACTCAGAGAATGTATCCTGTTACTGAGAGTGCCACCAGCATGATGCCATTACCCCCCAAAGGCCACACCCCATTCTCTATAAAGTTATAAGATCAAGGCACATGAATTTGGGACCACCAGTTTTCAAACTGAGCAGAGGCCCCGTTGTCTTAGAAACCAGAATAGCAGGTTTTGCTCTTCTGAATGGGTCTGCTCTCCAGTAAACCTCAAGCTTCCAATAACAAAATATTCTCCACCTTTCTAGATGGAAGAAAACTATGGGCCTCCCCAAACCACAGAGAAGTGAAGAGACTATATCCACTCCCACCTCCCACATTATAGGGACAAAAAGAAGGAGCTATGTAAACACCCCAAGCCTGCTCTGACTTTTGTCTCGTATCAATCGAAAAAGCATAAAGGGGCCCTGGACTGATTTTGAAATCCCCCCACTGAAGTGTTGTCTTGGAAGCACTTGACTACGTAGACACAGAGGTTGACCATCATCCCACAGAGAATTCAGTAAACTGGAAAAATAATCCCCACCTACCAAGAAAATTGCTGGGCAAATAAACATCCAGCTGACATATAATCAAATGTCAAGAATTTGTGCCTCAGAATTTATGAGTGGCCAGAGTTCTCCTATTCCAAAACAGGGTACCTCCTACAGGATCAGTACAGAGACCCAGGGCACATTAGGACCAAAGACAAGATGATCATATAGTGTAGGGATCAATATTTTCACTTATTGAAAGACCCAAAACCTTGAATTTACCAGGCTGAACAATTATCTGCTCACAAATTGGGCAGACTTCAGAGCAGTGCCTGGAACTTGGTCTTCAGTGACCAGAAGCAGCATCCAGGAATGGAGAGGGAGTTGGGTGTGGAAGCAAGCTTCCTCTTCACTAGGGTCTCAGCTGGACTAGCTGTTTGTTTACATATGCTGTGGCTTCTGTCAGCCTCTGGACTACTATGCCCCAATTTAGGTTTAAAGTCTGTAGATGTAGAAATAACCAGAGGTGAGTTGGCTTTGCTCCTTGGTGTAACAAATCTGAGCATGTCAAATTCAATTTTCTGCTCACTTAAAGTGATAGCTTAAAATGTTTTTACATTTCTTTATATTTTATAATTCTTTGAGAATTTCATACAATGTAATTTGATCATATTTACCTCATACCCCTCCCCAACTCCTTCCAGCTCCACCCTCTGCTCCTTTTTTAAAGAAATGAAAATAACCCATTGACTCTGACTGGTGCTGCCCATATACTCCTGGGTATAGGGCCACCTACCTGAGCACAGTAGACAAACGCCCTTAAAGAAAACAAACTCCTTCAACAGAAATCTGCTCCACAGTGAGCAATTAGGGCATGTGAGCCCCTTGCTGCTTTGTGCTAGAATGTTGACTGGCTTGTTCTTGTACAGGCCTTAAGTAGGCAGCCACAGCTGCTGTGAGTTCCTGAGTGCAGCAATCTGGTCCTTTCCAGAAGATGCTGTTTTCCCATGGTCCTCTCTGGCTCTTACAATCTCTCTGTTCTCTTTTCACCCTGATCACAGGGAAGGGAGTGTTACAGATGTGCACTGGCATGTATTCTCTGCACTTTGACCAACTGATTCTCTGGTACCCCTGTTCACTCTCCAAGGTACAAAGAAACTTGCCGGCTGAGGTGTGAGAGCTGCACTGATCTGAGGATGTAAAGATAAGAGTTTGATACTCGGCCATTTAGCATCCTCATAGTCATCATATAGTCATTGTCATTGTAGTAGTTGTTGTAATTGTAGTAGCTATAGTAGTTGTAATAGTTGTTGTGTAGTAGTTGTAGTAGTAGTTGTTGTAGCTGTAATAGAAGTAGTGGTTGTAGCTGTAGTAGTTTTTGTAGTAGTAGTTATAGCTATAATAGTTGTAGTAGTAGTTTTTGTAGTAGTTATAGTAGTAGTACTAGTTGTTGTAGCTGTAGTAGTAGTAGTAGTAGTAGTAGTAATTGTAGCTGTAGTAGTTGTAGTAGTTGTTGTAACATAGTTGTAGTTGTGTACTTGTAGTAGTAGTAGTAGCTATAGTAGTTGTAGTAATATTTGTATGTAGTATTTGTTGTAGTAGTTGTAGTAGTAGTACTAGTTGTTGTAGCTGTAGTAGTAGTAATTGTATCTGAAGTAGTAGTTGTAGTAGTTGTTGTACCTATAGTAGTTGTAGTTGTTGTATAGTTGTAGTAGTAGCTATAGTAGTTGTATTAGTATTTGTATGTAGTAGTTGTTGTAGTAATTGTAGTAGTTGTAGTAGTAGTACTAAATGTTGTAGCTGTAGTAATAGTAATTGTAGCTGTAGTAGTTGTTGTAGTAGTTGTAGCTATAATTGTAGTAGTAGTTGTTGTATGTAGTAGTAATTGTAGTTGTAGTAGTAGTTGTAGTAGTAGTTGTAATGTAGTGTTTGTAGCTGTAGTAATAGTTGTTGTAGTAATTGTTGTATGTAGTAATAGTTGTAGCAATAACACTAGTTGTTGTTGTAGCTGTAGTAGTACTAATAGTTATAGTTGTAGTAGTAGTTGTCACTGTTGTTGGAGAAGATGCACCTATGAAGCCTATGAGCTCCCTATCCGTGGGCTAATGACTAGAATCCCAATATCCTTTATTTAAGTTAAATTAGTTTTCCCTGATAAATAGTAATAAAAATTATACAAATGAATCTCCTGATATTATAGGAAACAGCATGGAAGTTTTTCATAAAATAAGGTTGTGGCCTCCATAAGATCCAGCAATCGCACTGCTGGTACAGATCCAAAGGAAACAGTCAGCATGTCAGAGGCTTGATCTCAAACTCACAGCAATGCTACGCACAATAGCTAGGGAATGGGAACAACCATGTGCCTCGTGCCTGTCAGCCGGTGAGCAGGGAGGACATGGAACAGTCACACAGTGAGGAACTCCTCGGCCACCTCAACCTTCAGTTACAAACCGAGATGTGGTGCTGCCTTTCAGTGCCTACTGAGCATGCTCTCCACTCGGATAGCAATGGTTTGTGCTTATGCTGTGCTTCCCAGTGATGTCCCTCATATACCTGCTAATGTGTTAATGTGACAGTTTTAATACTAACGTGAAGTTGCACATGGGCATCTATACCATTGCCCTTGAATTTATAATTAAGTAGAAAACATAAAAACGTTGACATTCCTAAAGGGTTTAGAAGCTTGTAATTCTACACCACTTCTCCCATATGAATTACTATAAAAATATCTCTTCCATAGATCTTTTGACCCTACAGGATGTCACAGAAAACAAATTATACATTTTTATGTGTGATGTTTTACACTTCGTGTGTGCTGAAGATTCTCAAGATTACCTGGATTCAAAACAGAATTCGTAATGGCTTATAGAAGAAAGTGTCTCCTGATGGTATCATTGTGGGCTTTGAAGTGGGTTCTGTCTTTCTGTCTTTAATGGAAATGGGAGACCGTATGGAGAAAGCAGGGTGAGTGGGTGAGAAAGAGGATAAGAGAGGAAAGAAAAATGAGCCAAGAACAGAAAATACAGCAAAGAGGTCCCAAGGAGCATCGTTCAGTAGAATGTGTGGAGACTCCCCAAGTAAAGACAGCACCCTTGTTAACAGCGTCACCACAACTGCACAGTCTCAGAGCCAGGACACAGATAATTAGGATAAGGGTTCTAAAATAAAACATCAAAGGAAAAGATGTCCAAGTACATAAGGCTTTGAATGAATCAGCTTTGATATTTGAATTTGAAGATACTTTAACCCTCTGCAAAATACAGTGTATAAAAACATGGTTTAATATAACTAAAAACTAAATTGAATATTTAACAGAAAATTTGGAAGTGTATTTTGAAATTGTAAGAATTATTACCTGCAGAAGAGCTGCTTTTTTATTTTTAGAATTAGTGACCAGTAACTATAAAGTCACATCATATAACTGTGTTTCATTTCTACACACCAAATCTGACTATTCATGCAAATCCTACTTACAGACCAAAAACATGGGGTAGAATTTGATGCATTTCTGTGATAGTGCTGTAGTTTTCTCTTATGTGCATGTGTGAGTCCGAGCACTAGAGCACAAGTACACACAGAGACCAGAGGCATCAGATCCACCTGCAGCTGGATTACAGACCATTGTTAATAATCAAGCTCATGCCCTAACTCCTGACCCATCTCTCCAGTCTCTGTCATCTTGCGTTTGTTTGCTTATTTGTTTGGAAGCCTGACCACAGAGTGAAACTAAGTCTGTGGACAAAGTCTGGCCTTGTTCTTACTGATATACAAATAGTCTGTGTTCATATTACAAGTTAAACCACACAGTAAAAACATGCCTACATGTGTGATTTCCAATACCTTGATATGATCCATCTCTATTCTTTAGATTTATATGCTGGCATATACAATAATTCTTCTCTGTTTGAAATTAGTCCATTTGATTGGAGTGACCTTTTCTTCTATTCTGTCCCTCTAAAGTCCCTGAAATGCAGTGATACCTGTAAAATACTTTTAAAGATGTTCTTAGGCTAATGTTGTGAAATGGTATTGGGAAGACAGTTGAATCAAAAGAAGGAAGACAAAATGTGTAGTGATCATTTAGTTTGTGTAAAAATAGCTTTTTTAGTGAAGTGATTTTAAATAGGGAAGGTTCTTATAGATGCTAATCTTTCTTCTTTTTATTTTTTCTAGAGAAGTCTAGATAAAAAGTCACTACTACTTGCCACGGTGTGTGACTCTCACCGCCACCAAACCCAGCTCTCTGTCTGTTGAGAAACCAAACAGACCTCAGGAATGTTTGAATTCATTTTATTGGAATTTCCACTGTTCAAAAGATTTTTCACTCAACTTTCTCATGCAAGAAGAGGTAGGACTTTTGTTTCGTCTCTTTTTTTGTTTTATATTTCGCTCTATGTTGGGAAAATTCTACACACAAATAATATGGGGCTGGAAATGTGAATCCACGGTTAAAAGCACTGGCTGCTCTGCAGAGGACCCAAGTTCCATTCCCAGCACCCATAATTCACAGTCAACTGTAACTCTAGCTCCAGGGGATCCGATGCTTCCTTCTGGGCCATGTGGGCACCTGCATACATGAGGCTTACATTTACACACACAAAAACTAATAAGAAAAAAAAAACTTAAAGAGTCCAGAAAGTGATAACTCTGAGGCTTTTGTTTACCGTCCAGGCTGCTGTGTTCCATATCTAGACCAGACAGCCATATGGTTAGGGTATTCCCTCTTGTAGGTGGAAGGGGCAGCTTAGAGGTCCGCTCATTAACAGCCATCAGCAATTGCAATCCACTGGTGTGCAGATGCCCTGCAGTGCTGCGCTTGTGACAAGGATCTTGCATTCCTACATAGCTGGGACCCCTAGTTCCAACAGATTGTCACAAGACTTGGTTGGCTGTGAATCGGAGAACTCATCTCAATGTAATTTGGGATGAGGGGTGGAAACAAATGTGACTGGAGAGTGTCTACACTTGATGTATACAGCAAGTCCTTTCAAGCCCATGCTTACCTGGTGTGAAGTATTGTTATTTCTACCTAATGCTTTGGATAAAAAGAAGGAATGAAAGAAAGCAATCTTGTCAGAGGAGACAAAGTACTTCATACACTGCAAATAAAAGAAAAATCCCAAATGTCTGGAACTTGGAAACTACTTTGTTTCATGCTCTGGATTTAAAAAGATGAAATACTCTGAAGATGATAAGGACTCAGCTTCTCAGTGTTGGGTAAAGATTTCACAAATGAGGAAAAGGAGAGAACTGAAAATATCTCATGACACTGAACACAAAGAATAAAACAGACACCCACACATCTGACAGACACAGATGCCTGAAGAGGAAACTCGGGAAAGAAATGTGGGTTCTTTCCTGCAGAGGAATTGCAATGAAAAACAAAAAGTGCATTCACCATTATAACAGGAAGAGGGGGCAATGGCTGTTAATTCTGAACCGACAGAGAGCTAATGGCCCATCACTGGTCTCATAATTTGTAAATATTTGTTCCTTCCTCACCTGCCTACTGCAATCTAGAATTGTATCTGAATGGCTTTAGTAAAGAGCTGATAGACAAAAGCTAGACAGGAAGTAGAAGGTGGAACTTCCAGGCAGAGTTGGGAAAAGAACTGAGAGTTGAAGGATTCATCAGCAGACTTGGAGGTGGACAGGTGGACCACCTCTAAGCAGAGAGGTAGACCTGGCCACCTAGCAAGACATAGGCCAGGAGTACTTGGCATAGATAGTTAGAAGACAACCCAGCAAAGGTGTAAGCTTTAAATATTAATAACCCTCTGTGTCATTATTTATATCACTGGTGGGTCTGTAGAGTGGGACCCCATAGACAGCCCCAGTGTGTCTGTACCCCGATAGGATAAGGGGACAGAGTAGTAGTGCAGAAGCAGAGCAGGAATCACTTTTGGAAAGTGATTTCTTAACAATATCAGATAGACTTTACCTGCCTGATGACTTTAGAGACTGAAAAGGTGATTCAATGGGCAAAGTGATGGCTATCCAAGTTCAACCATCAGTATTATGTAACTAAAAGGCTAGCTGCATACATATGTAACCTCAAAGTGTATACAGTGTGGAGACAGCCAGATCCCTGGAGCTCACTGGACAGCCAGATGAGTGGAATCCAGAGGCTCAGGTTCAATGAGAGACCATGCCTCAAAAATACAGTGGAGGGTAACTGACGATGCAGAACATGAAATCCAGCCTCCGGATATATACAACACATGCGTAGATACATACATAAACATCCTTATGGAGAAAATAGGGAAAAGGCTATGTCATGAGCTGGACACCCTCCATGACACTCACTTGGACTTGGATCATCTTTGCATTGTATTGTACACATGGCTCTGTTGTTGATTCTTTTTCCTTGACCCTGGCCCCATAACGGAGGAATCAGGTTTCACACTGAAGCCTTTCCTTTTCAATTATCTCTAAACAAAACAAAACAAAAATCAGAATGTGATCTGGTCTGGGGATTTTATGATTCTTAACTATAACATGGGCTGGTCTGATCTTAATGATTGCCTGTGTGGCTCACTAATAACAGATGGTGAGGGACCACTCTGAATACTAAAATGATGGAGGAAAATAAGATGTCCTGCCCCAAGCCAAGAGCCCAGAAAGGAGGTAGCTAATTTTGGCTTGCTGTTGGCCAGTCTCCTATATGACCCTGGACCAATTACAAGCATTGCTTCCTTACTCTAAGAACATGTGTTGTAGAACTTTCTGGAGAGACTAACAGAGAAGTGGAAACTTGAATTCTGTATAGAAATCGCAGAAGACATCAAGGAGGGACAGAGGCTCATGCAGTCCTCATGGTGTGTATTTCCACGCATAAATGAACATGGATGTTTCTTCTTGTCTCTCATATTTATAAGTTTAAAGCATCTTACAACTGTCTTCTGACTGCAGCCCAGTTATCGACAAAGAAACCCATACAGAGAAGTAAAGAACTCAGTTATCTTCTGCTTTATGCTAGCCCCCTTGAGAGGAGCTGGAAGCATATATGTTAGTGAATAGATTAAGTGTGATCTCCACCCTCATGATGGTCAAGATGTGTGATATAGATTACATTCTTATTCTTATGGTCCATAAAGCACTGCTGTGTATCTCTAACAAACTCATGCTTGGTAATGTTCAGTGATAGACAGGAAAGGCTTGCAGTATTGGAGTATCTGCTTGGGGGGGGGTACAGAAGGAATGTGTGGGAGTAGCTGAGACAAAAATCACAGAGTGAAGAAAATAAACAAGAACCCTCATGTGCCAGGCACCTTCTTGTACTTAATGACTCTCCTTGGATTTGGACCAGCCCTTGCATCTTTATGTGTTGTTAATTAGATTTCTTGGCTCATGCCCGGACAAACCACACCAAAGGAACACGGTTCCACATGGATAGGTTTAACAGAACAGGGACAGGACAGGGGTCAGTGTCAAGGAAAGAGAAGAGAAAAAGAGGAAGAGGAGGAGGGGGTTAGGTCTTTTGTAGGGGTAGTGACATCACTTGCTCCTAGGTGGAAGTGGGATTTTGAGCTGATGTCTTCTGGAAATGCTTTGGCTGTTTCCATGGCAATGGATGTGCCAGGTTCCTGTCTCCTGTGGGTGGAGCCATCGCTGGGGGGAGGGGCTATCCTAATGCCAACATTCCTTCCCTTTTCTTATAAAAAAAGAGAAAATGGAGGGGATAGGAAAGCAGATGGTGAAAAGGGAATAGAGGTGTCAGGTCTCTTAAGCTACTTCCTGCTGTCTTGGGGTGTCATAGGGATGTAGCTGGTTTTCGCCATTGGGGTCCGCTTGGTAAACATTAACATCAGGATCCTCCATGGACAATGGCTTGTAGTCCTGTAACAGGAACTGATTAATGGCTTGGTTAGAAATTTTTTGTATCTGTCATTGAAGGAATGTAGAGACAAGACTGATAAGTCAGGGGGCAAATAGTAATGCCAGAAAGATGACTAGAAGAGGGGTTATGAATGGGAGTATCCACTTCCATATAGGGTTTTCAAAAGTCCAGAAACCAGAGGTCTCATGTTCCCTGGAATTTTGTATGTCTGATTGTAGCTCCTGGATCTTATCTCTCACTATCCCAGATTGGTTGACATAGAAGCAGCACTCTTCTTGGAGGAACAGGCAAAGGCCACCTTCTTTAGCTATTAGTACACCCAGCCCCTGTCAGTTTTGCAGAACCACAGCTTCCAGGGAATATATCTGCTTTTGGATAGTGAGCAAAGTTTCAGACACTTTTTGAAACCTGTTGCTGAATATGGAGGTGATCTCATTATATTTGGTAATAGAAGTAGTTATCCCTGCCATCCCAGTGCCAGCACCTATGGCTATTCCTGCAGCAACCAAAAGTAGCATGACTTGAACTGCTCTCTTATGTTGGGCAGCAATCATATTGATGACTGGGATTGGCAGGGGTTTGTTTCCCTGGATTACCCCTAGTTCAGGGAAAAGGAGAACCAACATGCAACTTCCTGACCAGCTGGCAGGCAAACAATGGTATGCTTGCGTGCCACAGAGGACTCTTGTATTTTGGATAGCTGGGCACTGTGGCAGAGATGGGGCATCAAGGGTTGTGGTTATATTGCAGTCTAGGGAGGCTAACATTCCTATAGAATGTGTCCCAGATGTCTTAAAACAGTTTGCCATGCCAAGAAGAGGGATAGAGGAAAGGTATGGAGTCATGACAACATCAGAGTCAGGACAGCTGATAACGGTTAAGGTAAGGTTATTAGGCAACATCACTCGGGAGGCTGTAAGTGGCAATTGTGAGTTTGTTCCAAGGGGAACATGTAGCCAGCAGTCTTTGAAGCTGCCTGGTTGGGTGACATTAAGGAGTTTGTATGGTGAGGTCAAAGTCTGAAGCAAAAGACAGAAGGACAAGCTGATGCCCTAAGGGCCTCAGAGGAGTGTTTGATTATTTATCCTACCCCTTTTATATCCAGGTGTTGGGCAATTGAGATATATTTTCTCTGAAGTTTGATAGTACTAACTGGAGACCCACATTGGTTTTTACAGTAGAGCTTACCAACAACTCCTGTCTCCCACCTGGGATCCCATGGATCTTGTATGTAGAAAAAGAGCATCTTGCACTGTTGGTAGAAGTAGTGGGTCCGTGATCCTAGCATATGTATCTGACAAGACCAATATGGGCAGCCCCCATATTTGTCTGGCCATTTTTTCTAATCATTTGTTGTCTGGTCAAAGAAAAAGCAGGTAAAGAGGTCATAGTACGTGGATGGGATAACCAATACAGGGATGACAGCGATTTGGATCAGTTCCTGACATCCGGCCATGGAGCAGTTTCCTGATCCTATTTGGAAAGACTGTTTGTTATCTACGGGAGGTTCTTGAACCTCAAATCTCCAGATATATGGGCTACCCTGGATAAAAACAAACAGTAAAAGATGAGAAGCCCATGTCTAATCCAGTGGTGTTGAATGTTGCTGGCAGGGTAGGGTCTCATTTTCTGGAACTGGGGACAAGGTGAGTGATCTCAATGTCTGGAGCTTGACAGAGCATGGTACTTGAAGGGTCCAGTAACTTGATGACAACAGGAGAATGATGTTCAGCAACAGAGGGGTTCTGGACATCCCAGATTCAGGGGTCTACCTGGTTGTTACTAGGTAACTGAGGGGTGGGTTTTACAGAATCCCAACATTATGCACAGGAGGAAATCATCACAAGTGAAGCATGTAGCTTCCAAAGCCACATCAGGCAAGAGAGGTTCCAGGATATGGGCAATGGGGAGCTACAGATAGATGTGTTGTGATGGTCAGTCACATGAACACAAAGAGAAGAGACATTAGGCACCCACATACATGCAGTGTGCAGTTACACACACATACATGGAAATAAATATTTAAAAAAACTAATAAAAGAATAACATAGATAGCCCCCAGTCCCAGTAGTACCCTTCCACAAAATAATGGTGTGAGACTCAGGGTCTAGCATTTGATGCTGGTGCTCATGTGTTATCTCCCTACCTAAGAGTTCAAGTGTGCACATAATTCCAGACAAAGCTTCTGATTAAACATATAGGCATTACTATGCCCCAGAAATGTCTGTCAATGAAGAAAAACACAATACATTTTCAGAGAAAAAAAAATTAAAAAATACTTGAGTGGGGGAGAAAACAGGATAGAAATTTGAATAGTAAATGGGGGTGTGGACAAATGGTCAAAGTTAGTTTGGGTATGTGCTGTCCCCAAGTATGCTTGAATACCTGGCCACCAGCCATGCTGCTTTGAAAGGATTAGGGTCTGGCTGATGGAGGCGGGTTGCTGTGGGGGATGGGCTGTGGATGTCTTATGTCAGCTTTCCAGCCTTCCTCACCCCCACATGAAGAGCCCTGCCATTCAGTATCACAGCCATGCTTTCCCTACTGAGAGACTGAGGCTGTGAAAGCTCCCTTTCCTGAAGTACTTCTGTCAGACAGTTAATCACAGTAACAGTAACACAGAGGACCCCACACCCCCAAAGCCTACCCAGCGGGATGTCCACAGTGGGAAGCCAAACAGAGGCTGCTTCATGCTCTTCACAGAACCCAGAAATGCTCCAAGTTGGGGGCAGTGCTCTAAGCCTGGAGAATAGGTCCTCATAAATGTCCACTTAAAACAGGAATATCCTAGGGTGCCTTTCTTAACTACATCAAAGAGGCAAGGTGAGTTCTTTGAAGCTATTGAATCAGGGTCTCCATGAAAATGAGGCATGATTCAGAGGCACAGGCACCTTCTGAAGACAGAGTAGAGACACCTTACATTTTTCTGACTGAAGCATTCATTATTAAATAGATAGTAACCGGAGAAAAGATACAAGGATTCAGCTTTGAGGGAGGGATTGTCCCGAGGTGGACAACTTGGAAACCCATATTATTTTTACTTTTAAAATTAAAAACTGGGGAGCTAAAAAGAAGACTCAGCAGTTAAGAGCATTTGCTGCTTTTCCAGAGGACCTGGATTGTGCTCCTAGGATTCTCCTATAGTAAGAGGCTTGTGACTCCAAATCCAGAAAACTTGATGCCTCTGGCCTCCACAGATACCTGCATTCTCTCATTCTCTCTCTCTCTCTCTCTCTCTCTCTCTCTCTCTCTCTCTCTCTCTCTCTCTCTCTCTCTCTCTCACACACACACACACACACACACACACATACACGCACAAACATGAACGCACATACCCATATACATAATTTAAAAACAATAAAAAGTAAATAAAATTTAAGAATTAAAATGAAGCAATGGGACCTGAGAGAGATGGCTCAGTGGTAAAAGAATTTGCTCTTCATGCAGAGGACTTGGGGTTCAGTTCCCAGAACCTCGCTCTGTCAGCACCTCATACACCATGTTACATAAAGAAAATTAATTAAAAAAAATCTGTGACAGAATAAAATCTCTCAAAGAAGATGTCTGGTTCTGATTCCCAGAACCAGTAAATATTTACCTCCCATTGCAGATGTGGTTCAAGTTCCTATGATATGGAAATTATCCTGAACTGCCCAGGAGATCCTTGCCTGGCTATTCAGACACTCAGAAATGAAAAGTCTACCCCTGCAGGGTAGGAAGGTTTTTGCCCTAGAGGTTAGAGGGAAGCCACACTGCTCTCTTGGGAGACAGAGGATAAGGTAAGCTCAGGGATGTGGGCAACCTCAGGAAACTGGAAGTTTCCGACAAACGATTCTTCTTCTTTGAGTCCCCAGAGGAACCAGCCCTGCCACACCTGGACTCTGGGCCAAGGACTCATCGTGGGCTGCCAAGCTCCAGAACTATAATAATGTTGAGCTGTCTGAGGATACTCAGTCTGAGAAAACTGCTAACAGTTGTCCCAGAGAACAGCGTCTTGTAAACTAAGATAGGACAGAGGAGGCTGTGTGGAGCCTGAAGGCTGGAAGCATCAAGCCCCAGGTAAGAGGACCAGTACCTTGCTCTTGCAAGGGAGGTTATTTCTCCATGATGTCCACCTCTCTGTCACTGGGATAGAAGTGTTTTACCCAAAATGGCTTTTCCATGGTATACAGCTGTTCTTTACACTACCCAGGAGGAATCATATGCACCCTCTGGTTCTTGAAAGGGTTGGTGTTGTATACTGCTGAGGGAGGGACATACTTATACTGGTTCCCCTGGGGCTGAGCGTCTCAGGCCCCTCACATTTCTACCTTTTCAATTACAGCTGTCCTGATCTCTATAGAGACTCTGTGCCCTACCCTGGAAGGAAGCTCTCCTACTCACTAGCCTTGACTTTTCATGCTGCAAATCTGACCCATTCTTGTATTCAGTTCCGGAAACTCACAATTATCCCCTGGCAAACTAGATTACTGTCGTGCAAGATAGTCATTCAACATTCACCTTAATTATCTACTACTACATAACAAATTATCCCTTCACTTCAACCCAAAGCATGTATTATCTTGCAGTTGCTGGGTATCAGAAATGCATGGGGGGGTGGGATTCAGCAAGAGAGAGTATCCTTCCTAGATGAGTCCCCGGGGGTCTGAGAACTTTGGCTGTTGCACATAAATACAAGGAAATGGATGGCAAGGTCTGGGAAGTCACTGGAAGTCATCTGAAGATTCACTACTTTTTCTGAAACTCAGAAGGAAAAACATAAATAGGCCCATGACAATTTGGTACTTGTGGTGGTTTTTCTTTTCAACTCTCGATGCTCTGCTGACTTATTCCAGGGCTTCATCTCAACCAACAATCTGCAATAAACCAGCCATTCCCATATTAATGATCCAGACACTCCTCTCTGTTCAAAGTTCAGAAACAATAATCTCTTGATAGATAGCTGATCTTAACTGACAGGGCATGGGGGGGGGTGACAGGAGGACACAGAGATGAAGTCGGTGGGTCACAGGAGAAGCTGTTCCTAGCTCCAGTGTCTTCTGAAGCTGCAGGCGATGGTAGTGTCCTTCAGACTGTCAGATCAAGAGAATTCATAAGACGTTCACAGAGAGCAAGAGTGGACATTGCAGTCAAATCAACGGCCTCTGCAAATGTGACAGGTGAGTCACTGTGGCTGCACAGCTGAGTGCTCTCTCTTGTTGAGAGGGGAATAGATCAGCGGTTCTTGAACTTGGTTGATTGGCTCATTCTTCTGTGTTAAAAGCAAATTACTAAAGCCTATCTGTGAACAGTGCAGGCCGTCAGGTACATTTCCAGATTCTATCAGTAGCTGCCTAGGATGAGCTGATGCTAAGATGTCACTGGGCCAGCTTGGGTTGTCTTTTTTTTAAGCTTTCATTGATATTTTATTTATTTTTTAATTTAATTTACTTCTTCACATTACATCCCATTTCCCCCTCCCCTGGTCATACCCTCCCACAATCCTTTCTCTATTCCCCTCCCCTTCTTCTCTGAATAGGTGAAACTGCACCCCACCCTCAGCCCCAGCATCCTCCTGTCTTGACACTTCACGTCTCTGTGAAGCTAAGTGCATCCTCTTCCATCGAAGTCAGACAAGGCAGCCCAACCAGCACATATCCCACAAACAGGCAACAGATTTTGAGACAGCCCCCCTCCAGTTGTTAGGGACCTACATAAAGACCAAGCTGCACATCTGTTCTAGGAGGCTTAAGTCCAGCCAGTGCAAGTTCTTTGGTTGGTGATTCAGACTCTGAGAGTCAGGTTGTCTTGATGGGAAATGGCAGAGCCTCTTACTTTGGAGGAGAAACATCAGTGATGGTTCTTTCTCTTTGGTGAGCTTTGGCCTTATTCAGAATGTAAGCAGTAAGTGGAGAAATGGCCTTCCAACCACTTTTTCTAAAATTCTATGTATCCAGGTATGAAAAATGCCTATATCACACACACAGACACACACACACACACACACACACACACACACACACACACACCAACGAAAATCAGCTGTCATGTCAGTGCTTGTTAAGGGCAACATATAGAGGCTATATCTTGTCCCTGGGTCTTTTGAATGGCTAGTTGTTTTGTGCACAATAGTTCCAAGTGAGCTAGAGAGACTATATGCTCACCAGCATCAGGTGGAAGGATCCTAGTGATGACACACCCCATGTAGTCCTTGTGTAGAAAGGGAAAGGGAAGACACCTGACCAAGTGTCAAAGCTGGCTCACTCCCCCCTTGAAATTCATACTGTCTACAAGTTGTTTTGTTGTTGTTGTTGAACATTTGCTCTTTAGGAGCAGTATGGCTTGACAAACTTGGTTAGTCTCACAGGAGACAGATTATAGCCATAAAACAATACAAGCCAGAAAGGAAAAACTGATTAGCAGATTCATTTCATGTCCCATCAAAATAAAATTTCAAAAGGAAAAGAACGTCCTGTAAACAAGGAATTTAATTCTCTGAATTACATAATTCTGGGGTCAGTCATCTTATGGTTCTGGTACTAATTTAGAAGAAGACAAACGCACCATTAGGATTGTAAATATGAAATGTGCATTTTAAATACTGGTCATCTTCTCTACCTTATTTCAAGAAGACCAGTTCTTGGTATAATGCAGGAACACCTCATTTGGAGGTGATCAACAGTGAATTAGAAACTATAGTCTATTCTTGACAATAAAAACAAGATAACAAAAGATAGATTCATGGAAGCAGTTCTACAGACAAGATGCTGTTTATTACAAGGAAACTAACTTCCCCAGTGCCAGAGCACACCAAGGTTCATGGTCATACTACATGAAAGTTGTTACACTGAGGTAGCTCCAAGTATCTGTCCGCAGGAGTACATGAAGAGCTTAGCTTTCTGCTTTTCCTCTGCTCTGGAAACACAGCCCATGGAAGGGAAAGCTCTCTCCCTTCCCACTTCCTTACCTTATTCTCCATCCCCAGGAAACAATGAGTGGCTAGTACAACTGTCCCAGTCTTGATGTGTATTGGATCATAATTTCAAAGTGAGAGATGTTTCTGCATTCTAAGTCCCAGCCCAGGCCATTCCCTGACACACCTGTGTCTTCTGCCTGTTGCAGGCAACCAGTCCCTGTCCTACAGGATTAAGGGGTATAACCCTCCTGCTCTAGTTTCATTTCTATGGCTGTCATAAAATACCCTGACCAAAAGAAAAGGGTTTATTTGGCTTTCAATTCAGGTAACAGTTCATCATGGAGAGATGTGGTTGATGTCTATATGCAGGTGAGTGCAGGCACAAGATAAGGCAAGGCCTGTGATTGGACAGTAAAAAATATAGGTCGGTCAGAGTTTTGGAAAGGTGGGAGGAATAGAAGAGGGGCAGAAAGAAGAAGAGAAGATGGAGGATGAGAATAATCCAGACCCATGTGGCTTTAAATAGTCACAGGTAGCTATGAATATCTTATAAGAGATAGATAATTGCAGAACAATCTGTCATATCTAGGTGGACAGTTTTTATCAATATCAATTGGCTCTGAGTTTATTGTGTGGACATTTTGTGGAGTGAGAATTTACTGATATAAATCTGATTGATAAATTACAAGCTCCAAGAGTTTTGATTTTGTCAAGTTACTGGGAATTGTAACAATAACCACAGGGAGCAGATACTGGAAATGTGAGCAGGGTCCACAGTGGAGAGACTTCAGGGGAAAGAGAGTCACAAGAGGGTTATTGCTGCTGGGGACAAAAAGTAGCAGGAGGTAGCATGGCGTGGTGCTTGGAACAACTCACCATTTCTAATATTTACCACTACAGAGAGATAGGAAACTCGGAACAGGAATCTGAAGGCAGCCTGTTTGTTGTTCCACAGAGTATTACCTCAGACCAATAAACTCATGTCAGGTCCAAAGGAGCCTGGTAGGAGGTATATAAGATGTTGCCTGCTAGCTGGCAAGTGGGCTTCCATTCAGTTAGCTTCCTTATACCTTACACCTTGCTTAGGGAACGAAACCACCTACAGAGGACTGGGCCCACTCATATCCACTAACAATCAAGTTGACACCACTACCACCCCCACAGACATGCCTGCAGGCCAGTCTGATCTAGGTTATTTATGAAGAGTCTCTTCACAGAAAACTCTACATGTGTCAAAAATGGAGGCTAAAGCTAAGCAGGATACCATCCAGTCCCGTTTTTCCAGTGTTTGCTGCCTGCTCACCATTAAATAAGTGAGAGCTCCAAGTCCTTGCTAAGCTATGAGAAATTAGTTCTAATTCACTGCCATTGGTTACCTATGGACAATTCTTAGGAGGAGGATTTACTGGATGATTGTAGGATTCTTGCTCAGTGTTATCACATGAGAAAATGCAGGTATATTTCTCTTTGCTCAGAATCTGAACCAATAAGACCAGGGAACACCTTGAATCTATCACTAGGAGATAATACTGGGCCATGGGGTAGTTCTCCTTATTTCTACTTCCATTAGAGTGAGTGTGAAGATGTGGGTTTCCACTGGCATTCATGGTGGCCTAGAAAAATTGAAAAGAAGCCAGTGATCAGGTCATATGCTCAGGTAAGAATAAACTCAGGATAACCCCAAATGGCTATAAGGAGACCCCACCCTATATTCTTGTCTCCAAACCGCAACTCCCTGCTCTCGCTCTCTCTCTCTCTCTCTCTCTCTCTCTCTCTCTCTCTCTCTCTCTCTCTCTCTCTGTCTCTCTCTCTCTCTCTCTCTATCCCTCCCTCCCTCCCTCCCTCCCTCCCTCTGACTAGACTCCACTGGACAGAGTAGCAGCTTTCCAATCTCTGATCAAGTTTTGCCTTCATATTTTCTGCTTCTGACTTTAATTTTTTCTTTTAAATGGTTTCCTTACAAGATCCCATGCTGGTCTATAGCCCGTCTGTTGAGACCAACCTTGTCAGCATTACTTCTCTGGAGACATTTTGATTTGGCTGCACTCTCGAATGCCAGCAAAGATGATAGGGAGTCTGGGCAACAGGTGCGTGGAGACTTCCTCATTTTCCTTTAATCGGTCTGTTGTCCCCAACGGTCTGCTCAGACTCTGTCCCTCTTGTGTTGTTTTCTTCACAAATGATAAATGTGAGTAGTGTCATCTTCCACACCAGTATTCATTTTGTTTCTAAGGGAGTAAATTTTGTCTATATCTTCTATTCTAGATTTTTCATTTTGAGGATTTGGGTCTTCTTGATTCTGAAAAATTATCAACTTCCACATCTTACAAGATCGATGACCTGTTTATCAATCTGACTGTTTCTTGACATAAGATTCACATTAAACACACAATGAACAGCCTCTTTTATCTCCATGTTTCCTAACATTTTAATCATTTAAAGTTGGTATTTTAGAATTAAATGTGGCATTTTAATATTGTGTATCACTCTTCACAATGCTGGCTTATTTATTTTTTTAATTTAGAAACAAAACTACTGAAGAATGAGACCAATGGGAAGCAACCTATGTTCCTGTTGTTGACAGTTTTATTTGATTTCAGTCTATTTTAAATGAAACATTAAAATAGGTCAAATCAAATAAAATCTTTCTTGATTTATATTCTGCTTAGTTTCCTAGAGACAGTTAAAGTAGGGTGCACACTTTTTATTAATTTATATTATGTTTCTAATTTTGCAAACAAATGTACACTGAAGGGATTTTAGCCAGCCCAAACATGGCAAACATGGTTTCAACGGGCCTTGCCATTCTCCCCCGTTTCCTCTGCCTTGCTAAGAGCCATCAGATGACCATTAGCCACCAAGATCTGTTCCTTTATTTGGCCACTTCCTTCTCCTGAGACTGAATACCAAGTTCCAACTACCAAAGTGTTGAAGTTCAGCAATTTGGCTCACCTAATTAGCATGCTCAATTAAAATTAAACATCTTGTCCTAATACAGAGTTTTCCCCTTTATCTTTTTTATGCCTCTGTTTTCCTGTGGACCACATTTATCTCATCTCTATCCTGAGGCAGTCCTTTGTCCCCTCCAGAATAAATACCCGTCTCTTGTTCCCCTTCCCCTTCCCTTCTCCCTCTACTCCTGTCCTTGTCTCTTATTCCCTGCCATTTGTCCCTCTGGGGCAAATAAATCTCTTTTGTGCCGAGAACTAGGTCTTGGGGGTCCTGAGCTGATATCATTCACTTTATATATAATTCTACCTTTTCGTGAAACTTTCTGAACAATGGCCTTTCCTTTTCTAGTCTGTGCTGTTGTGAGGAGCTTTTTAGCACCTCAACTGACAGTTGTTAGACTCATCCTTGCGTCCACTGCCTTGAGTGAGAAACTGTCAGTCAAAAGCCCCTTTTGGATAAGCAGCCTGACTGTTTCCATAGCAGATGGTTACTTTAAACATTTCGTAGACACTGATAAAATTCAGCTCTAGCTGTCAAGACTCTGGCTTCTGCAGAAGCCATGGGTTCTGCCTTAGGGGAGCTTTGTTCCAGTCATAACTGCTCCAGGCATTTTATACCAACTCCAACAGATTTCACTTTAGCTACGAGCTTGCTGACCTCTACATGACCCCACCTCCAGCAGCTCCAGATGGTTCTTTCTATCTTACATCTATTCTCTCTCGGGCCAGGGAGAAAATACCTCCCTTGTGACTCAGAAAGAAGCCTGTGATTGGTGGACTGAAGGTTGTACACATGCAATGCTGTTCCTCGTAGAACTGGAGTCTGGGCACAAGCAAGCCACACCCATTTCCTCGCCATATAATACGTTGCTCCTCAGACTCCTTAGCTCATTCTGGAAAGTTCTTTCTAATATACTTCTTCCCTCTTTGTCACAAAATTAGGCCTCCTAAAAGCCTCCCCTGGATGATCTTTCTTTGACTTCTGAGGTCTTTATTTCAGGTGGGGCAAACTGGGATGGTGGAAGAGGATAAAACCCTAGAGCATCCAATCCTAGACACTGAAGCAGCTAGAAGGTAGCTGGGGAATGACTCCCAAATCTAGAAAACCCAGATCACTCACCACCTACAAGGCAGCAGAAGACTGTGTGGCAGCAGAGACCACAAAAGACTCAGAACCCACACAAGACAGAAAGCTCTTGGAAAATAAAACCGAAGGGCAGAGACCACAAGAAACTCCAAAGAGCTCGGAAGGAGAGAAACTGCACAGAGAGTCTCCAATAATGAGAGTGAAGGCCCTGGGCTGCCACTCAAAATCTAGAGCAATAAGCCTCCTACCTGGGTACCGAAAGCCATCACACAATGTCTAAATGCCTAGGGCTGTAACCTCCAGTTCTCATGACTTGGAGCCATAATCCCCTGGGCTTGAAGGTCTAGCCCATGAGCCTCTAGAACAACTCTGAAGAGCTCTTCTTTACTTGTGTGTGGTTTCCATGCAAACAGCCGAATTTACTGCCTTTTCCACCAGTCTCCTGTAGTTTCCCTTTTACCTTCCAGCATCACAGGATGGACCTAGCCTCTTTCTCCTTTTTGAAGATGTGGCCCTTTAGTGTCCTTACTTCCAGGATTCTAGTTCCCTCAGAGAGTCTCCACATCCTCCCAGCTTTCCAGTGAGATTGAAAGCTAGGTCCTTGGAAGTTTTGGTGGGCTCAGTTCATCCCAAGTTGCAGGCTTACACAGTATTGATCAGTGTTCTCTCCACTCTGACTTTCAGCTCTGATGCTTTTCCTATCAAATATATTTCATTAACAAAAAGTTTATCACAGGACCTTGGGAGATGCTTGAGTTGCTAAAGGACTTGCCTTGCCAGGGTGAGGACTGCAGTTCATTCATAATCCCGGGGCCGCATCAGTTCTGGGTGGGCAGAACATCAATCCTAGCACAAAGGAAGCAAAGACATAGACCCTCTTAAGCAAATCCAGGATTGAGAGACCTTGCCTCAGTACAGAGAGAGTGATTTAAAATGACACCTACCATTTCTGTTAGCTACTACACACATGCACACCCTTCTATACCTACCTGCATACATGTGTACCCTCATTCAAGCTCACATGAATGCAGATAGACATACTACAGGCACAGACACAGACAAAAATTCAGATATGAATTCATAAAACACTTGATTATTGTAACCATCCTGTCTAGGTGTCACACTGGGTTGTTCACATTGGTAATGAATACTCACTTTAGCCTGGACCTTGAACCCAGTTCTCGACCACAGTTATAAATCAACAGCTACAACATTAACAACAGATCTCCTAAGTGGCACTCCTGATAACACTGTCAATGGTAATCAGAAAATGGGTCACCAATCCTGTTTTCCACTTTCACTGAAAAAAAAGCCTTATTTGTCTATATATTTATTTATTTATTTTTGTAGTTGTACAGCAAATATTTATTAAGAACCCAGGACATGTTCAAAGCTAGATACTGTAATTTCAGACACGACACCAATGTCAACAGTAAAAGCTAAGGCTCTATTTTATTGACCCTCAAAATACCAGAGAAGGAGCAGAATGATAAATTTTGGAGGGAGGTTTTATGAGGAGCTACTTAGGATTAAATCTATAGATGCTAACTATTTGGAGATTGATTCTCTAGAGACCTCAAAATCCTCTGACTACCACACTATCTCCAAGCCAATCAAATGGAAGAAGAAAAATAGAAGGCCATCCTTGGAGTTTTAAGACCACATTGGTTCATTCTAGCAAGTGCACTGGAACGTTTTCATTGAGGGGACCATGACAGTGATTTGGGTTCCTCACTGTCCTGTATCAGCCACACACTTTACTGTTCTTGGCAGTACATCTGCTTATTGGACCTTACCTGACACAGGTTTCATCTGCCTTTCACCCTTCAGGATCTCTATCCTGAGGTTTTTCTGTGCAAAAACTTGAAGAACACCACAGTATTCATAATGTCAGCCTCTTAGTTCAGAGATCACCACAGAAGAAAGGGCAGAGAGATTATAAATGTCTTAGGCAGTGGGTGACTACAAGGAAACTTTTTTCCCAGACACAACAGGGTAGTTACATATAGGAACCCACAGTGGCTTTGACTCTATGCAAGACCTGAGCAAGATCAAGCCAGATAAAACCTCATAGGGGTAGGTGGGTGATCAAAGTTCCACATCTAGCCAAGGAACTACTGGCACCAGGCACACTCTGAGAAAGGAAGAGGCAATTTTCCTTCGGGATATGGCCTTTGAGAGGCTGCCATACTCCAGATGGGCACAAGCACCCATGCAGGCGAAATGCCCTATGTAAAAACACCTACAATAAAAAAGAAAAAGAAAAGGTAAAGGAAATGTAAGACTTTGGTTTTAGAGCTGTGTTCAGGGCACCTGAGTCTTGATGACCCTCATAGCCCACTGACACAATTAAATCTGAGCTGTCAGGCTGAGAGCAGGTAAGTAAATCGGAACTAATGCAGACCGTCTGACCCAGTCACATGCACTGTATCACAGCGACCCAGTCTTAAAGGCAAGAGCTCTAACGTTCTTCCATCTTCTTACCAACCTCAGCTGAACTTGAAGAAAGTATGACAGCTCTTTCTATCTCTCCACCCTCCACAGTCACGGCCTGACAGCCTTGCCACAACAGGCAGCTTGCTTTGACAATGACTACTCTGTGGGAAACGGTTTTTGTATAATTAATAACCTTTGCTACTTACTGCTGTTCCCTACAAAATCAAGTGGCTGTCGTTCTTAACATTTAATCTCATCCGTTCTGACACTCTCCAGGGTACCTGTAAATGCCTGGTGACACAATCAATGGTGACAGACAGACAACATTTATGTGACAAGGAGAGTTACGCCTGGGATCAGGTTAAAATGGAATGTTCTGGGGATGAGTCTGCAAATCAACCTACAGATGAAAAGAAGAATTAAAAAGACAGCCAACACAATGCAGAGGACTGGAGATTCCTGAGAGAAATAAAGTCAATCAATGAAATTTCCGGGAAGCATAAGACAGAGAAAGATGGTTCAAATGGATTGTCAACCTCACAGGACCTGCACCTAAAAAATCAACACTTCTGCCATGCCGGTCAGTGATTGTCCTTGGTAATCATCTCTTCCACAGTACAGATGTCTGAGACTGGCATGACACCAAAAATATCTTTTAGTTGAAGCCAAGGCTTTACGGATCAGAGATCTTCCTTAAAAAATAGTCTAAATGCTTCATAGACATCCCTTCCAGGAAAGACCCTTCAATACCGTGCTGTGTTTTCCCACCCAGAGGAGAGAACAGGAGAACTAGAGAGGAAAGTTGGCTAGAAGGAAGGCACTTGGCATCTTACCTGCATCCCAAGAGATAAGCTACCAAGTATGCTGTATCTACACACCTAGCCAACGACCACTGCTATGTGGCCAAAGGAGTGTCTAGTCTGACTGCAC
Source organism: Micromys minutus (assembly GCF_963924665.1). NCBI lineage: Eukaryota > Metazoa > Chordata > Mammalia > Rodentia > Muridae > Micromys > Micromys minutus. The sequence continues at coordinate 9,312,003 of NC_137958.1, forward strand.
ACTCCTGCCTGCCTTGCCACTAGTGTAACTAGGTCTGCTCAGAGGGCCTGCGAGCCATAGATTGACCATGTGGAAGGAGGAGCACTCACACAGCCCCAGCCTCTGTGGTGTTGCAGGATGGAGTTCTGACTAATTTCTAGGAGAGGACAGGTTGGCTAGATGGAGAAGCAGGAACTCAAGAGTTGGCTTCTCAGCAGTACTGAGTTCCTCAACACATTCCTGTCGTTGTTGCTGAAAACTAAGTACAGAAACACTGTGCCTCGGTTCCAAGTACAATCTAGGGGCATTTGTGCACAGTGCATGCCATAAAGCACATAGCACAAGCAACGGGTGTGTAAGATATACACATAGAAACAAGTATGTGATTAGAACGTGCACTGCCAACGTGACACACACACACACACACACACACACACACACATACACAGTAAATGCATGACATAAACATCTATATATACATAAATACACTAAATATATACCATCCATACATACTTACACATATGCAGCCAGCATGTCACAAACACAGAAAATGCAGAAATTGCAAAGACGTGCTTGTTAGAGTCACTGAAATGCCCCAAGTGGCAACAGACATGTGCAACTCTGTAGCTGTTCAGGAACCCAGTGAATATGTAATTCAATACTAACTGAGCATTTTAACAGGTACAGAAACACACAAATGTAAGCAAACCCTAAATCCTGCTCTCAAGACACCTGGGATATATTCCAGGCAGTGTAAACAGCTCTCTTGATGAACTCCAAACCAAACAGTAAGGCCCAGAACCCCAGGCTCTTCCACCTTAGCATGTCTGCCTGTGGTTGGAAAATAGTGCCTGTAATGCAAGTAGCACAAAGCTGCCAGGTGCTGTGATGACAAGGGTAACAGGCCCTGGGAGGCATCCCAGCCTGTGTGCTGATGGAGGTGATGCTGCAGAGAAAGGTGATGAGGCTGGATAGGGGCTGGGATGGGAAGGTGATATGGTGTGCTAACCACAGATATCTTGTCAACCGGAACAGTGACCTCCAGACTGCGGAGCCCTCCAGTTGTTTCGCCTGATCAACTCCATGAAGTTCAGCCTTAGGGAAGAGTAAGTCAGCCAAAGCCATTTTAATTGTTAAAATTAAAAACCACCAAAGCCATAGTCACCGGCCAATCTCTTCTGTAACATTGTTACTGAGGTGTCTTAGACTGCCTGTCCAACAAACAGGTACAGCAGACAGGAAACAGAAAATGTCTGTGGCAGCAGAGACTAGGTGGGAATTCATGCTGCCCACAGAAGCAGCCTGAATCAAACTTTAGTGTTTTAGGAGACTTTGGAACAGTGTTACTCCCATTTAATGTGTCTTCACCTCAATTAACCCAATCTATTAACTTCTTCAGAGAGCCTGCCCTGTAGGAGATCCAAGTTGGCAGCCAAGTTGGACTCTCAAGTTTGGATCTCCCAGGGTCGGCAACACTGGGATTCATCTTTCTGGACCAAGGAACCAGTTGTTAAATGGAAAATGCTTTACACCTGGTTCTCCTTTGGAAGAGTTTCTAGATGAGGCAATGTTCTCAGATAAGAGTTTCCAGCCCTTTGACAGTATTTTAATAACAAAGCTAATTTCAGCAGCACAGCAGACACCCAGGTCACCTTGTCCTCCTGGGGCCTTGGCTGCTTCCTCAATGTCATGGGAACATCTCTGGACACACCAGCTTCTTACTACGCCTCCCACATCAGAGTGTTGGTTTCTGCCTTCCCTCTCTTGTCCCACTAAATGCCACCTTAAGCGCTATTTGTGCAAACTGCACAGGCTGCCCAGGGTGGCCCTGGGTATTAGCTATTTTACCTGTTGTTGAAACTAAACAGCTTACACAAAGCAACTTAAGAGGAAGCTTTGCTCTGATTGTGTTGACTAAGTACCAAGAGTACAATCTATCATTTGAGCCTAGGGTCACTTGTCACATCCAGTCGGGATGCAGAGAGCAAAGGCCAGTGCTCTGCTAGCTTCCTTCGTTGTCACTTGAGTTTATGAGATGCCCGTACCTACCCTCCGGGTAAAACTAACCCTGGATATACCTTCATAGAAACACCCAGGGCTGTGTTTACAAAGTAGTCCAGCTCTCAGATAAAGCAGCACTCTCCTTGGTGATAAGCATTCAGAGTTTTAAAGTTATTAGCACTGTTTCCTTCAGCTGTAACATTTGGGAGGAATAAAGCCAAAGATTTTGAGAATATTCTAAGCAAGGGGAATGCTCCTTAATTACTCCATGTTCCTTTTTACAAAAAAAAAAAAAAAAAAAAAAAATAGAAAAACTTGGATGTAATTTAAATATATAACAGTGATGTGGATTTTTAATCAGCCACGATTCATCAATTCTATGGGACTAATATGCAGCCATAAAATGATGGTTATAACAGTAGACATTCTTTATCTCTCAGTATTTTATCGTATTTTCTCCCTATTATTCCTTCTGGCTTTTTAACATGGATATAAAACTGGCTGTAATTAACAGCAGCTACTTTGCTGATATTTCTGTATTTTGTTAATTTTTATGATCAATATGAATTTCTACAATGGGGAAATAAATGTGTTTTTCCTAAGGACTTAGGACCCAGCAAGGGCATCTTCCCAGTGTGATGCAGTGTCCAGGAAGGAGAATGAGCTTGGCCAGGCTTCAGCCCTGTGGAGAAACAAAGTCAGCTCTGTGTTCTTAGCTCCCTTTTCCCTCTCAAATACTCCACTCAAGCTCAATTACATACATGTATACCCATCCACTCTTCTTGGCCCATTGGTTTCCTATGTCTAGTGCCCAGGATAATGGACAGTCTGTTGTGTGTACTGGGGGGAAAAAGGAGGGTGGCTGAAGTTGCTCAAACTCTTGGGACAAAAGGCACAGAGAGAGGAGAGAAGACAGGTACCTGATGGAAGGGAAGGTCAGTCTAATGGAGATCATGGGAAGGTCCTACGTAGAAAATGACCTGGGTTAGGACCTTGCTGCAGACCCTCCGTTGGCCTTACTCTTGACCTAAACTGCCTCCTGCCCACTGGCAGCTCGTGATAACAGGAGATGATGTGAATCCCAGCAGGGGAGAGTCTGCACAGGCAGTATCCTGTCCATGGTCCCAAGATTCCCAAACATCATCTGCACCCTGTACACCCTTGAAGGCCCTGCCTGGTCCCAGATGCCCAAGACCTCCCTCCTTCCACAGCCTTTTCAAACTCTCCTAGGACGCTCAGCACCCACTTTCCTATTGTATCCCCAGATTGAATTTTATTCAGTGGTCATCGGTACCCAACACTGTGGAGATGGTTTATTTAGAAACCTCCCACCTAAAACTAAGCTCCTCTGGGGTGTGCCTCCTCTGGTCATTGTCACATCTCATGGGTGCAGCTTACACACAGAAGAAATGCACTGTAGCTCCTGAATTAACCCTGGAGTTCCCGGTAGAAGTTAGACCAAGTTTCTCCAGGACTCACTCCACCCAGACAGGCTAAACACTAGGGCACTGAGGGGTCATTTCTCATTCCGTCACATGACATTGCTGTTCTGGTTTCTACCTTCATTCAGAATCAGCGTCACTCACTCTAAGCCGATATGCAGGTCAGAAGATGAGTGCCCAAGGTTCCCTGAAAGGATGTGCATTGCAGCCTGGATACCTTCCCTGTCTGGGTTCTTTCACCAGGCCACAAAGGGCAACTATTTTTGGCTCTTTCCGAATGATGGGAGCAGAGTAATTTTTCACCACAGTCATTGAGCTTTAGCCTCAGGTCCCATCGACCACACTATCAATGGCAGCCTGTGTGAGCAGCAAGTACATCACCCCCACAGGCTCCTCTGTCACACGGGAGTCTGGGAAGAATGCAGAGAGGATGAGGAAACACAGGGTATAGAACCTTGGACTCTCCTTTGCCAACTTCTACCTTTGTCCAGGATTCAGAACCCATCAGGAAATGACAGCACTGGGTTGGGGCTATGGGGACAGAAAACACAGCTCACAAAGCCTCACTATTACCCCATCCTGGGTCTAGCCAAGCATTGGATGCCTCCCAGATAAGCAGTATGAGTTCTGGTCCATTAAAACATGTCAGACTTGCTTTAGAGTCTGGTTCTGACCTCTGACAGGCACGTGACCAGCCCCAGCACTCCGTTTTGTGAAATGGGACTCATATATAATTCATAGCACTGTTAGTAGAGGTGAAATTCATATCAGCTTTGAGTATGATTCTAGGAGCTCATTGTTACCCTAGCACCATCTACTCCAGGGACCAGCTCATTGTTACCCTAGCACCATCTACTCCAGCTCAGGCACAGAGATCAGAGTCCAGCCTGGGTTGTTCCCCACCTCCTTCTTCTTCCCCATTATATTCAAAACCACAAATGTGCACAAAGCCTAGCACCACCACTACCAATCATGTGTGCTAACCCAGACTGCAGAAACAGGCAGGAGAGCCTCAGGAAAGACAGCATAGAGGCCATGGGGGTGGGGAGGTGTGGCAGGTTGGGGCAGGAGGGCACATATTAGAGGAAGTTTGGGATTGGCTAAATCTACTATATGTGACCTTAAAATCATGCCCTTCCCCCCCAAATGACCTTCCAGTTGTCTTATATGCTCCCTTCCTTTTATCCTCTCTGCCTTTCCTTCTTCTTCCTATCTCTCAGTGAACCATGGCTCCCATTTGTACACAGCTAGAGCTCAGGGACCTTCTTTCCCACAATTCCGCCTCCATTTCCAAGGCTCAGGGATTGCTGAGGGTGGGCTGGGGATGCCAAGGGTAGACCCTGAGCTGGAAGTATTCCCATTCCTTGAGCCCCTGTGAGAGTTGCCCATGTGAGGACTGGATAAGAAAGGTAAGAGAGGCTGGGGAAAGGATGCAGAGGAAAGCCAAGGAGGGAAGGCCAAAATGCTGAGGCCCGGACAGGAGCTGGGAGGGGGATGTGAGCCGCCCAGCACCTCCAAGGCCAGCTAATTCTGTTCTCAACCCAGGAAGTTGAGGGAGTGTCAGAATCCACACACAAGATCAAGTAACAAACACTGAGAGTGACTGAGAGTAAGCTGATAAACATCAATACTGGAACATTCAGGGAGAGTCTAGGAACAACTCAAAGGATCAAGGAAACACTACCTCTCCCTCTTCTTCTTTTTCTAAGTTAAGAAAGCTAGATTTCACCTTGGTTTTATCTTTTTTTTTTTTTAAGTGGAAAAAAATTACTTCATTCAGGTGACTTTGGTTGTAATAATGACTTTGCACAGGGGCAGAGTGGCCTCCCCCCCTACCCTGCAGACTGGAATCTTTAGGAAAGAAACAAAAAGCTTCTTGGGAAAATTACTTTAATAGCAGGCTGTGGTGATAAGAGACCATTGCTTCCCAGGCCTGTCTGTTGTCTTCCTGGCTTCCTGGCTCCGGTTTCACCTTCCCAAGCATCTTCCACTCCCGAAGGCCTTTCCTATCCTTGAAGAAGGTCAAGGTCATAGCAAGCAGAAGGTAAATGCTGGATCTAGCCATGGTCCATGCCCTCCTCAAGATCTTTCACCTTGCCCAGCTTTGAAGCACAGGTCCCTGTCGGTCACCCACAGCTAACTCTCTGCTCCTGTCCCTGAGTTCCTGGAACACTGAGAGAAGTCCATCTCACTTACACACACACACACACACACACACACACACACACACACACACACACACTATTCCAAACCACAGACTAAGCTTCTCCTCCCCACCTTAACCATCAGAAACACCCTTTTATGGATAGTTTTGGTTGAAATATATTTTTAAGCATACCTGGGTGTGGAAGGCAGTGGGCGGTCCAGCCTAGACCATTGTTGAGTAAGTGGCAGAATTTTGGTTACTTTTCTATTGCTCTACCCAACTCCATGATCAGATTTATTTTTTAAAAAAACTCTTTAATTTGAAACTTACGGTTTCAGAGGGTCAGAGTACAAGGCGGCAGAAACAGCTGAGAGCTTATATGCATCTGATCCACAGTAGGGGGCAGAGAGAGCATCACTGGGAATGATGTGCTTTTGAAACCTCAAAGCCTCTGCCTGTAGTGAGCTCCTGATCCTATCTAAAACACTTGCACCCACCAGGAACCAACTATGCAAATACATGAGCCTATGGAGGTCATTCTCATTAAACTCCACAGGCAATAAGCAAGATGTCTACTCTGAAAGACCCTTTAGAGAAAGGGTCTGCTCACTATTAGCCTGTGGATATTTCTATTGCACCAATGTATGACTGAAATAACATGCAGACTGGGAAGGAACACATGGAGGGAGCAAAAGCCTGCATAGCCAAGCCTGCATAGCCAAGCCTGTCAATCAAAACAGAATCACCTCCTCTGTGCTCCTTAATAAACAAAATCCACCTCCCAAGTCCAGTAAAGTAAAGCCAAAAACAGTAATTGGGACCCCTGGGTCCCTTCACTCATGTGGCCTCATGTTATCATGGGCACCGTCACTCATATGATACGATGTCACCCTTGGGCCTCTCTTATGTGGTCTAATGTCACCCTTGGGCATCACTCATGTGACCTAATGTCACCCTTGGGCCTTCACCTATGTGCCCTGATATCATCCTTGGGCCTTCATGCACGTGGCCTGAAGTCATTCTTGAGCCTTTATTCGTGTTGTCTGATTTCACCCTTGGGCCTCACTCATGTGGTCTGATGTCACCCTTGGACCTCACTCATGTGGTCTGATGTCACTCTTGGCACCATATGCTTTTCTCGGCTGTGTTGTTGCTTTTCTTTAGACAAAGTTTCCTTGTAAATCTGTTTGCATCTATTTCAGTTGTTTGAATAGGACACACAGAACCCAGATTCTTCCAGGTTTTTAAAGAGATAGTGCCTTGAAACTGGACAAATAAAGGAATGCTTGCTGAGGCAACAATTTTAGCTGATCACAGAGTCACAAACTATTTCTCTGTGTTATTTTTTTTTTACCCCTTTAGTCACTTGTCTTTTCAAAATAGGTCTTGTTCCTGATAATGTCTCATTCACATAGATTGCCGTTCAAACAGGACCTGGCTGGAACTGTCAGCCAGTGAGAAAATGGAACAGTGGGACTAAAAGAGGACATGGTGCACCTGGTAGAGCTGGAGTCAGGGGAGGGGTAACCCAGCACACCTGAAGATGTGCTGGGCTGGGTCACTGCCAGGACCAGGAATGAAGGTAGGAGCAAGAATCATGAGTGGCCAGCTTCTGTGAGCAAATACCTATCAATCACTCCTTCTCCCTCCTGCATTCAGCCAACTGGTTTAACCTAAGAGGAGTTAGACATTTAACATGGCGATGTGGTCTGTAACTGAGCTCCACTGCACATGCATGCATCACACACACGCGCGCGCACACACACACACACACACACACACACACACAGAGAGAGAGAAAGAGAGAGAGAGAGAGAATGAGAGAGTGAGTGAAGGTGGCAAAGGTTAAGAAAACAGGACGTGTCCATGTTGACTTAGTGGGAGGTAGCCCTTGCACAGAGAAGACAATCCGGCACTGACTGAGATGCCACAGGAGATTTGCCGTAGAGATGATGAGGATGCTCACAAGGAGATTGGAGAATGGGTGATAATGATTGATTGGTGGACGGGAGGATGATACACAGATAAAGGTTATGAAAGGAGGAAGGAAGGACCCGTGATGGCGAGATGATAAGAACAGCCGTATTCCATGTCCCGGCCTTTCTATAGAACGGTTTGTTAAAGGTCAGGTTTAAGACCAGATCTGTGTTTAGTGCACTCCTGCAGAGAACTGGGCTAAAACTTTATGAGAACAGTGAAATCAACATCGGAGTACACACACTGTTTCCTTCCCTTTGTGAATATATACTGAGTCTGTCTTCGAATGTTACTGGAAACCATTCTCACTCTCCAAACATAACTTCAATTCTCCATCAGACCTAAGACCCACAGAGCACTAACAGAAGCAGGCCTCCTGGTGGGACTGTCCCGGAGGTTCTTCTTCAGTTCCTTACCACTAGGCTGGAAACAGATGCAAGCTTGTCTGTCTTTATATGCATACCTGTCAGATTAATCAGGCCAGGGCTCTTAACATTTGACTGAGAAAAACCAGTTACTGAGCACTGGATACCAGCAGAGCTCTGTGTCCTCCTCTGCCCTTAATTGAGAAAAGCACTGCATGAAGATCTCATACTAATGGAGTAGTGGACTGAGCAACGTCTAGACTAGACAGGTCAGCAGGCAGGTTTTCGCCAGTTCTATTCTATAGCCCACAGCCACAACAAGCAAGGAGAGTCCCTCTCCTGCTCTTTCCTATTTTGGTGTTATATTTGACTTAAATGCAGCAACAAGAAAATAACAAGACATTCCAATAACCCCCTGTGCAAATATAATTACTGCAGGCACTTCAACTCCAAGCTAATGCTCGGCTTGTTTTCAGAATTTTTTCCTTCTTTTTCTGCTCTGAGCAGGCAAAGAAATAAACATTGAGTGTGCCAGGAAGTTGCTCAATTATTCATGTGCCAAACTTTCTAAGTGTAGATGGGAAAGACAATCTCCTTGAGTTTACCTCCTTACCCAAAGCGATGTGTCAGTCGCCAGGAGGGACAAGGTACCTCCACATTCACTTCACTAACTGCCAGCAGTTTGTTTTCTGGTGAAAATCTGCTATGTTGCCACTTGATTTTCCTGTAATCACCATTTCTTAAGCCTACATTCACATTCAAATGACCCCACCCCGTCAACTGCTGGGGGGAGGTCAGGGAGCCACACCTTAAGTGCCCATTCATGTAAATCCACCAGTCATTCACTCAACAAGTCATGGAACTGGGGGCTCGTGGGAAAAGGGAAACCAGTCTGGGCTGAGAGATATGAACACTTTTTCAATCACAATCATGAATCATCCACATGACCTTGGGTATCACTTAACCACTCTAAGGCTCAATTCAGTCTTGTAACTAAGACCTTATAAAAGCAGTATTTGTTGTGCCTATTCAGAATTCTATGTACTTAAGCCATGAGTTTACCTGTGCCTTATATTCCTGTGTACCCCGTATTGTGTATTTCTCCTAGAGAACACTGCACAAAGCATCCTTGGTGAGCTTGTTCTCATGAGTTCAGCCTTATCCTCAAGAGCAGAGCTGTGGAACACTGGGGTGTCTAAGCATTTCACATACACTTTCTGGGATGTCCTACCTAGCCAGCATGCTGAAGGATGCTGAGCATGAAGGAATTACACCAATCTCACCGAACGTTAGAGAAGCTAGACAGCTCTTAAGGAAATATAGGTGATGAAAACTCACAAGCTGCTCTGACATTCTAAACCCAAAAATATGGGCTCGTCAAAGTAGGTGCAATGGAACAGAGGGGAGGTATTGTGTGACAGAATTATCCTAGGAAGACAGAACACACACACACACACACACACACACACACACACACACACACTACTCACCCCAGAAAATGAGCCCACAATAGACCAAAGTAAAAATTGTGCCAATGTCCAAATCGGTGAACTGTCATAGTCAGTATTCTATTGCTGTGAGGAGACATCATGACAACACAGGCTCTTATAAAAAAAAAAAAAAAAAAATTTCACTGGAGATGACTTAGTCACAGAGGCTGAGTTCATTATCATCATGACAGGCAGCATAATAGCACACATGCAGACATGGTTCAGAAATAGTAGCTGAAAGTTTTCTATCAAAATTAGCCAGCAGTGGGGAGAGTGAAACATTAGGCCTGACTCATCTGAAACCTCAAAGCTCACCACCAATGACACATGTCCTCCAACAAGACCACATTTTCTAACAGTGCTACTTCCCATGAGCCAAGCATACTCACATCACCAAAGTTACACCTCATAGTCCCTGTCAAGTTGTGCTACTCCTTAATGACCAAGCATTATTATATTAATTATATCAATTATAATATAATTAATTGTATTAATATATAAAGATATTAGCCTGTGGGGGGCATTCCTATATAAATCACCACATAAACCAATGAGTCCATTGGCTTCCTATAGGACAATTGGGTGAGGTGTTTTTTCAAGGATCAGGAATCACTGAAAAGCAGTTACCTTACCTGAAAGCCCAACTCAATGTGAGACCTCCTAAAAGGATGGCCCTGGAAAGTTTGCATGCAGTTTGCCAGCTACCAACAACTACAGCATTTCTTTCTTTCAACAGTTTGGCAGGTCAGGACCTCCATCCCCCAGCAACTGTGGGTAGGGGCACCTAAGAACTTCCACGCCTCTGTTCTTCCCAGAGAGGCAATCTTTTGTTTGACACCTGAGGCTGGGGAGCCTTCCCCTCCTTCCTGGAGCTCTGTTTCAGTTTGGAGAGACCATTGAGACTCAGAGGAACATGAACAACAGGAGAGAAAACAGGAATCCTGGCAAGCCGGTACAGATGGGCGATCGGTTACACAATGGCATGGCAAAACGGGGAACAAGCAGATATAAAAACACTCACCCAAGATTTGTGTTTGATGGTGCAAATAGGTGAGTTTTACTGAGCGTGGGGAGTGTGGGGAGGCTGCCATGGAGTCCTTTCCAGAGAGCGCATCTCTGGAGAATTAGATGTGAAAATATAGAAGGAGCAAGAGTTACTGATGAGAGGAGAAAGCTCCGGCCCCCTGGCTGTATTACAAGCTAGCACTGAAATAGTCACTGGTCTTCAGGGAGAATCTCAGTGCAACAGTAAACATACCACTATACTTCCAATGGGCAGAGCAGGCAAGCCTGTTCGTGAACCCTGAAGACAGCAGCCCAGAATACAAATCAAGGGGTTGCCTCCCCAGCATTCTCTGCCCTCTGTTTACAGCAGCTTGGTACTGTCCTTACATTCCTAGACATTCATTAAGCATATATAGTATTCACTTGTCTAAACTATGGAAGCCCAACATTCCCTGATAAGACATCAGCCCTTAAAGTAGGCTTTTTTCTAAAATTTAAAATTCTGAAATTCTCATGGAGCTGGGAATTCTTGGAGTAAAGGTAAAGTTCAACTTATAGGAAGCTCTTTTTCTTGCATCAGGATTCTTGCAGAAGCTCTAACAACGCACCTGACACACCTCAGGCCCTGGCTCTGTCTCTTTCACCCTCTCCTTTAGCAACAAAATCCAAACTTAGGCTGGCCTTCTGGAATCTTCTCACCACAGGTGCCAAGTGCTAGACCAGAGGCTAGCAACACTGCTTCTGTATAGCCAACTTAAAACTCTGCAGAGGTTTCAGGTTATCAATAACTCTTTATCCATAGCTGAGCTTCTTAAGAGTTTTTAAAATCTTGATCCACTTTTCACTGGAAACAATTTTATGTGTCCCCTCCATGATAAGCTGTATATGATTGGTGTATGTATATATTAACCATTTTAATGACAATAAACCCTAACTTTATTTTTAGCCAGGCATGGTGGTTCATGGCCTTATCCCCAAGCACTTGGGAGGGCTGTTGTTAATGTTTGGATACCTTGAGCTACACAGTAATTTTCAAGGCAGCCTGCACTAAACTGAGACCCTGTCTCAAAGAAATAAGAAAAATGAAATTCTATTCTAAAGCAGTTCCTTGCCACCTATATGATTTTATCATTTAATAAAAAGCAAATCTTCACACTAATGAGATGGGTGTGCTTGTTTATTTTTACACAAAGACTTGAATCTTCACTGTGCATTAGACATAGAAGGAGACGGTGTCGTTAACGTTTTTAGAGTGGATAGATATTTCAGGTTTATAATTGTCAGTGTGAAAAATGCCGCCTCACATAAATATGTGGCACATAATAGCAGAAGTATGCTTAGGGCCATTTCAGAAACTGCTGGAAATTCTGTTCTATTCACGACCAAAATTCACTGAATTTTTTTTAAAAAATGAAACTCAAGTTAGCAACTCAAGCAACAATTTTTAAAAAGTCAAACATCAGAATCTAAAACTGTATTAATTTGGTGCATATCTATGAGAAAGGATGGCAGGAAAACATTCATGTCTTTATTTTCAATATTTAAACCACTCCACTTGTGTAGTAAGGGCAGGAAGCTTTTTTAAAAGAAGAGTCAAAGCACAGCAGTTCAAAGCCTAAGGCAGGCCCAGGTCTGAGCCAAGGTGTCTCAGGCATATCCAATGTATTCCTGGGATGCTGTTGTATTCACTTTGTGTGCTGGTGACTAAGGCTGCAAAGTGTCATGTGATACAGCGTGGAGTGCCATAGACACCTGGGGCTCATTACACACTTCATTTTGAACTAGTTTTTTGTCACTTTGCATTCAGATTCATTCACTATTGCAAAATATGTTTCCAACCTTTCTACTCAGTTTCTGATCTCATACCAGTTCGAGACCCACAGTTTAAAGGCCATGATTGACATCAACCCGGACATTCCCCCATCCCTTACAAATAAAGACTAAGGAGGGAAAACCACCAGCCTGTCACCATCGTGCACAAAAGGCTCTGCTTCTCTTTCTTCTCTGTCTCTCCACCATGTACTTGCTCATTGTAGTGGTGCCTGCCTGCCCACAAATTGTGGCAATGGGCAGGGCACCTGGGTATCTTCTGCTCCACACAGATGCATAGTAGTGGGCAGGGGCCTGACAAAGAGGTATCTTAACCTATATAGCTGGGCTCATGTAACCTAAATGAAAGCTCTAAGTGAATTATAAAAAAATTAAATATGTGTTTAAGGTCGCTCTTCCAGAATTAACAAGCCATGGTTCAAAGTAAAACCAGCAAACCAGCAACACAGAGACACACTGAGCTCTTTGGTAACTGTAGAGCTTGTAGTTTTAAAATCCGGCTAGGTGCCAGCATCGAAGTCTGTCTGTGCCTAGCCCAGTGCATATCCTAAGGCCATGGCCGCATGTTTCTTCTAGCCAACACCTCTTCCTCAAACACTGGCTCTGCCTCTCCAGAGCTCAGAGATCGCTCTCCTGGAGGCCACCACCCCATGGCCAGCTGCGGGCGTGCTCTCCCCAGCCTGCGCTCCACTGTGGTTACCTCTCTCCGGGAGTTAGGTCCTTGCCCAACCTTCTCATTCCAAAGCCTGGTCAAATTCCACTCCAGCTAAGTTCTTTACTTCCTGCCCACCTTAGTTTAAAAACAACAGAAGACAACCACTGGGAGCGGAATCTATCCTTTACAACTCAACTATTCTGTGTTGGAAATCTTCTGGGGGCAGAGGCTACTACCAGGTCTAACAGTTTCTGGTCTACATCCTACTCTTGCTCACAGCACCATTTGTTGAAAATGCTCTTTTTTCCACTGGATGGTTTTAGCTTCTTTGTCAAGATCAAGTGACCATAGGTGTGCAGGTTCATTTCTGGGTCTTCAATTCTACTCCATTGATCTACCTGTCTCTGTGCCAAACTAATATCTAAAATATACAAAAAACTCAAGAAGATAAGACTCCAGAAAAATCAAATAACCTTCTTAAAAATGGGGACAGAGCTAAACAAAGAATTCTCAACTGAGGAATACCAAATGGCTGAGAAGCACCTAAAGAAATGTTCAACATCCTTAGTCACCAGGGAAATGCAAATCAAAACCACCCTGAGATTCTACCTCACACCAGTCAGAATGGCTAAGATCAAAAAACTCAGATAACAGCAGATGCTGGTGAGGATGTGGAGAAAGAGGAACACTTCTCCACTGTTGTGGGATTGCAAACTGGTACAACCACTCTGGAAATCAGTCTGGCGGTTCCTCAGAAAATTGGAAATAGTACTACCTAAGGACCCAGCTATACCACTCCTGGGCATATACCCAAAAGATGCTCCAACATATAACAAGGACACATGCTCCACTATGTTCATAGCAGCCTTATTTATAATAGCCAGAAGTTAGAAACAACCCAGATGTTCCTCAACAGAGGAATGGATACAGAAAATGTGGTACATTTACACAACGGAGTACTACTCAGCTATTAAAAACAATCAGTTCATGAAATTCACATGCTAAGAAGTGCTTACTGACAGGAACCTGGTATAGCTGTCCTCTGAGAGGCTCTGCCAGAGCTGGACTAATACAGATGCAGATGTACACAGTCAAACATCAAAAACTCAAAAATCTGAGCAAGAGTACCTCAGTGGAGAAGTTAGGGCAAGGACTGGAGGAGCTGAAGGGGTTTGTGACCCCATAGAAAGAACAACAATATGAATCAACAAGACCTCTCAGAGCTTCCAGGGAAAAAACCAGCAACCGAAGAATACATGGGGATGGGGATCATGACTCCAGCTGGATATGTAACAGAGGACGGCCTTATCTCACATCGCTGGGAGGGGAATCCCCTTGGTCCTGTGGAGGCTCGAGGACCCAGGATAGGGGAACCCTAGGAGACTGAGGCAGGAGTGGGTGGGCAGGTGGGGGAGCACCCTCCTAGAGGTGGGGGAAGGGAGAAAGGATAGGGCAATCATAGAGGGGAAACTGAGAAGAGGATTAACATTTGATGTAAATAACTAAAATAACCAATAAAAATGAAAAAAAGAGAGAGAGTTGTTGGGTATTACACCTCAATTTGATAATAATGTTGAAAACGTATAACAGTCCTTGCGGGGACTGAACAAAAGCATCAAGTGTACAAACACCTAATGGAGCACCCTACGGGAATTGTTAGAAAGCAACGTGTGCCAGGAAACCAGGCTCCCGTGATGGCTCACCTGGAGACTCATACACTATAAGTATCTACACAGCTGCCCAGAAAGTGTGATCTAGATCCTCTGGCGGACCAAAATGAGCCTTTCTATCCATCAATTCCCCCTGTCCATATTGCCAAAGTTTGTGCTGTTCTAGGAACTTCCTAAGAGTGAAATTGTCTAATACATTTCTGGAGTCTGTTTTCCTTCCTTCAGTACTGTGTGTGGATGTGCCATAGAATGCCCACCCTGTGCCTTCTTAAGAAAATGGTTTTTTTTTATTCTCTACAGCCTTGAGGGTAAGCGTTTGTTTTCATTTCTTGTGGGTAAAATCCAGCTGTAAAACTAACCATAGAATTGAGGCTTATTTATACAAAACTGTCATGTCACTTGCCCCAGTTATTGGAGAGTTTCAGACAAACCTGCTGACCTTTGCTTCTATCAAGTATTGTCACTCTAGCCTTCCAAGATCTGAGCTAATCTCACAAGGTTGATTTAAAGACCCTTTATCTCTTGAATAATGAGGACTATGCACTGAACATCCATGTTTAATTTTAATTAATTATCGAAATTTTGCCTATTTGTCATTTGCTTTCTAGGTTGTTCTATCATTAATCTTCATTGTGAAAATTTGTTATACACTCTGGGTACAAGTCACTTCTCAGACATGTTGTGATGTCTGATCTCGATTGTCAGATTAACACATCTGGGGAAATGGAGGCTAATGGGGAACTGTCTCCATCCTATGAGTAAGCCCATGTGATACTTTCTTGATTAATGATGAACATGAGAGGCGGGCCCAGCTCAAGTGGACACTGCCATTCTTGGGCAACTGAGTCTGGGCTGCGTAGGAAGGGTACCTGAGCAAGCCAGTGAAGAACATCAGTAAAACCTCCCCTACGATCTCTCAGATCTATCTCCAGGTTCCTGACTGGAGTTCCTGCCCCGCTTTTCTCAGTGATGATGGGCATTTGGAAGTGTATGCTGAAATCAACCCTGTCCTTCTCAAGTCAATTTTCATCCTGGTATTTATGACACAGAAAGCAAACTAAAGCAAGTGTACTACTAATGTCTTCCCCCAGTTTGTGAAATGGCTATGTGGTTTACTTATGCAGTGTTTGCTAATGAGAAATTAATAGAAGTCAAATTTTCTTTCTTATAGTTACTGATTCTTTTACATCTATCAGTCCATGCATCCCTCTAGAAAGAAAGTGTGTGTATGTGTACATGCATGTGTGTACATGCATGTGTGTGTATGCATGTGTGTACATTCATGTGTGTGTACATGCATGTGTGTACATGCATGTGTGTACATGCATGTGTGTATGCATGTGTGTACATGCATGTGTGTGTACATGCATGTGTGTGCACATGGGGGCACACATCGAGAATGAAGCCATACATGAATGTGCCACTGTCTGCATGTGGAGTCATGTCTCTCTTCCATTCTGCTCTTCCTAGAGATTGAACTCCAGTCTTCATGATTCACAGCCAGCACCTTCACCTGCTGAGCTGTCTTGCCAGCCCAGTTAGTGTTTGTTACACCTTTATGTGAGCAATCTCTGGCTGCCCTCATGTTATAACTGATTGTTCCAATTGTTCCCCTAAAAACTTAAGGTTCTAGCTTTGTTGTAGAACTGTAACCATGTTGAATTCATCATTTCCTGTAGAACAGTGTAAGAATAAAGACTCACAACTTTTTTTATTGGAAATTCTCTGTATTTACATTTCAGATGTTATCCCCTTTTCTCCCACTCTCATCCCCCTCCACTTGTTTTCATGAAGGTTTTCTCTCTCCCAATCACCCTCTCCACCTCAGTGCCTTGGCATTCTCCTACACAGGGAAAACTCACTGGACCAAAGTCCTCTTCTCCCATTGATGCCAGACACTGCCATCCTCTGCTACATATGTAGCTGGAGCCCTGGGTCTCTCCGTGTGTGCTCAGTGGTTGGTGTTTTAGTCCAGGGGAGTTCTGGTCGGTTTGGTTGGTTGATAATGTTGTCCTGTCCATGAAGTTGCAAACCCTTTCAGCTCCTTCAGTCCTTTCTCTAGCTCTTTTATTGGGGTCCCTGTGTTCAGTCCGATGGTTAGCATTCTCACCTTTTATATGGACTCATATAATGTTCCTAACATGACCTGTGGGTAGCTCTTCTTAGGTGACTAATTGCAGTGACTCTCTGGGACAGTGTTTAACCACCCTTTTTCCTCTGACCTGTAGCTGCTGACCTGGTTCCTGCGCTGCCCCTTCATTTGCATTTACAGCAAGGTGTTGGAATTTCAGGCTGCAAGTCACGTTTTGACCATGTTTCTAAAGCTTACTTATATATTCATATCAACTTTATAATCATCATAGGATTTCTAGCAAAAATATACCTGCTGGGATTCCAAGTCTGACTACATCAATCGACCTGTCAATTTGGGGGTGAATTGTTATTTTAATAATACACTGGCTCTTTCTTTGTTTATTTGAGGTGGTAGACTGACATTATTGGTAAAAGTTGAAATATTTCATCATTATATTCATGGAACCTTCAGTAAAATATGGCACTTCAAATTTTCTGATGTTGATTCACTTTATTTCTTCTGATCAATACATTGTAGTTTATGGATTTTCTGAATATTTTGATATATTTCCACTTGGCCTTCTCTGCCAATTATCTTACTGATTTCTGCTTTTATCACTGTTGTTTTGCCTCATTTATTTTAGGTTTACCTTTTTTTCAGAGCTTCTAAATTTGGAAGTTTATGTATGAGAAGAGAAAAAGCCAATGATACAGGAGAACTCTACATTCCTATTTCAAATTCAGATTATGGATTTCACTATATTTGCTTTCCTTATAATTAATTAACTTCAAAATATTCTGAAATTTTGGGGGATATGTTTTTGATTCATGAATTTTTCTGCATAATTTCCCAGTATTTAAGTTTTTCTACATACTATAATGATAATACATATTGTGTTGTTACTGTATACAGTACTGTTACTACACTCTATTGATACTATATGCTGTATTGTTAATGCATATTGTATTGTTAATGCATACTATATTGATACTATATAGTGTACTGTATTAGAACTGAACACTAGCATTTGTGAACAGGGTACTTTGTGTAGTGTCTTTTCTTTGAAACTAACTGAGAACTACTCCATGCCCTATATCATAAATTTATATAAATATATACTTGCTGTACTTTAGAAATCTGACATAGTATTTGTATTATTATTATTTCAATTTGCAAATAATAACTATTCACTTATGGTGTTTTGGTTGTGCTATGTGAGTCGAGTCAAATAGATTGACAGAAATATTTATATCTTTCACATACTTTCATGATTTTAATAAGTTAGAAGTGAATTATTCATTCTTTTACTGACAGGAAAATTCTAAGCTGATTATAGATTTAGTACAACTTCATTTTCACTGGTCTCTGCATCAGATTTTGAAGCTGCAGATAAACATAAGCTGCCATGTCAAGCCAGCATTTCCATAATTTATTCTTACAGTTTTCATTCCTCTGCTAAAACTCCCCATCTGCTTGCTCATGCCGTTCACCTTTTCAACTGCATTCAATACACCCTGTCACATTTGTCATGGGCAGTTCATGGGTAGCCTACAGTTGCTCATTCCTCAGTCCCATATCTCTGGATCCAATTGCACTAGAAACTTTCTCCTGGTGGGCCTTGTGTTATTGACTCTGTCCTGGTCTGTGTAAGTATTTAGAACTGTATTCTATGTGATATAGAAGTTGGGAAATACATATATAGTGTGTAGTCTGGGTGGTAGTAAAATTCAATCTCCCCACGGCTATGCTGTGGCTTACTGTACCTTCTATCAAACCCAGTTCACCACTGTACAGGTTGGAGATCCTCCTTCAAAGCAAGGCCTGCTTTCGCCTGTTCTTTGATTGGCAGCTGCATTTATGAAAGGCCTCCTAGGCTTTAGATAAACTCCTGTTCACTCTTGTGCCACTGCCACGAGCTTTCAGCAGGAGCTTCATAAACAGCGTGTGATCTTGGTATACTCATACATCCGTCTCTAGGGATCTACCCTGTGCACAGTGGTGGCCTTGAAAAGGATTTCGTGGATGGGTGTGGGCTGATTCAGTAACCGGAGACCCATAGGATTTCAAGCTGGTATCAGCCTGCATGCAGTGGCTGAAAGACTTTTTAAATCTTCTGTTGTAGACATTATTCCAGATAGTAAGGTGAAGAGAAACCCACCAGGGGCACAGATGAGCTACAAGCCCTGCTTCTCTAGGAAGATTCATCTCTCACCAAGGTTTAAGACATTCAGCTTTCTACGTTCTTGGTTTCGATCATCATTTAAGCACACTTGCAATCTGAAAAGATGGCTCGGCAGTTAAGAGTGTTACGGCTGTTGTACAGGACCAGTGCTCACATCCCAGGACCCATGATGGGCAACTCAAAGCCACTTCTAACTCCAGCCCCAGAACATAATGCTATCTTCTCTCCTCCATCTGAAACTGTATTCACTTACGTGCACACACAGACACACTCCAAAATAAAACCAAATCAAAAAGGAAAAAAATATCACATCTTGGGAAGGGTAATAGGGCAAGGTCTACATTTGTGGGGGAAACAGCACCAAGTAGAAGCCCAGGAAAATCCTCTAGGAAGATGGCAGTGGATCCCAGATCCAGTAAGGAGGAGTTGCTATTCACATACTGGAGACAGACCTCAGATGGAGGCATTATAAGTAAAAGGCTCAGAGGAAGAAATGAGCACACTACTATCAAGACACAGAAAAGACGCTACAGTCCCATGAAGAGCAGTCTGAGGCCAGTAGGGTGAACTGCGGGGACCTCTATACCTTCTGCTGTCCCCAAGGCCATCAAGAGGAGCTGGCAATTTTCCACATGCAACCATAGCCTGTGAGGACATCAACCAAGAGTGCTCTTGTACATTGTCTTTGTTTCATTTTTCTGTCACTGTGATAAAATACCCCGAAGGAAAGCAACTTAAGGGAGAAACAGCTCTCACTTTCTTGTGACAGCTGATCATGCTGTATCTACAACCAGGAAACAGAGAGAGAGATGAACAGTGCTCAGATTTTATGTCTCTTCTCTTATACCCTTCCTATCCCAACCTAGGGAATGGTGCCACTCACAAAGCACAGGCAAGTCTCCCTACATCAGTCAACATAGTCAGTACAATCCTCAGACGCATATCCAGAGGCTTGTCTCCCTGGTCATTATAGATATCATTTCATTGACAATTGACATTAACTTTACATAAATGGAGCAATGTTTGTAAAAATGTGTGAAATTTTAGCGTTCTTGAGTCAAATTACTGATTCACTTTCAAAAGATATCAGGGTGACTTGTGTTTTATCTTAAGGTAAATTAATTTCAAGTAAATTATTCTTTAACTTTCACAAAACTACAAGCTTTCTATAGGGTTATATGGAAATGTATTTGTTTTGGTGTGTGTGTGTGTGTGTGTGTGTGTGTGTGTGTGTGTGTTTGTCATTATATTTGAATCCAGCATGACTTTAAGGAATGTTTGCATTTTGTAAATCAAATGTAAGTTTGTTGTGGATAAGATCAAAGTAGGTGCTATTAAAAGGGAGTAGAGTCTAGACCACTAAATTTTTTTTTAAAATACAGGTCAAAGTTTCCACAAGGCTATCTTCTTAACTCTTGAGTTATTAATAATTTAAGGTCTAGGTATACCACACTCTGAGAGGGTTATAGACACTTTTTGTTGTTTTTTTCCTACAGACTGAGGCTTCCACTTTTTGGCCTTTCTTTTTTTTGAACTTCATATGATCTGTGAGTTGTTTCTTGGGTATTCAGAGCTTTCTGGGGTTAGTATCCCATTACCAGTGACTGCATATTATGTCTGTTCTTTTGTGACTGGGTTACCTCACTCAGAATGATATTCTCTAAATGCATCCATTTTCTTAAGAATTTCATAAAGTCATTGTTTCTGATAGCTGAGTAGTACTCCATTGTGTAAATATACCACAATTTCTGTATCCATTCATCTACCGAAGGACATCTGGGTTCTTTCCAGCTTCTGGCTATTATAAATAAGACTGCTATGAACATGGTGGAGCATGTGTCCTTATTGTATGTTGGAGCATCAAGTACTGACAAAAATATGTTCATATAGTTTTATGCCAAAATGCTTTTAAAAATCTGGCCATATCTCTCTCTCTTATTTAAATAAAGTTGTAAGGAAAAAATTCAGGTCAAAAACAGTTCCTTGGTAATAGAAAGGTTTATATAACGTTTTAAAAATTCATCACAGGACATAACAGAGAAATGGGCCATCAACATAGGCAGCTGAAGCCTCTGGCTTTCTAGGCAGCAAGTGTGAGGTGCGGGGACATGTTAAATGGTCTCAGCCGCATGGGAGACATGCCATTCCCAAATAATGGTGAGGTCATGCACTCTATTTTGCCCAGAGTCCATCTGGAGTTGGGCCTAATTAAAGAGCCTGGGTAATGGGAAGACTGGAAACTGTGCCTCTGGGGAAAGATGGAGGAAATTGGCTCCGAATTGAACTCAGGAAGAGACAGCCAGCGGAAATTGGATCGTTGTCTTCAGACGTATCCAGGGAAGGCACGTGCGCTACCTCATCCCAATCTGCTCTAATTCCATCTTGGCCCTTTTGACCCACAGGCTGCACGGAACCTTCATGATTTCCCTCAAAACTCAAAGCCAGTGAGGGAAAGGAATTACTGACAAGACAAACTTGAGGGGCAAGAACCAATGGCAGCCTTTTTTTCTTCGAGTCTGAGCAGTCACATCAGGACCAGCACAAAACAATGCTACTCGGGGCAGGAGATGGTGTCGCAAAGACAATCCTGTGAAGAGGTGCCTGCGCTTGTGGTGGCCACCAGGAATCCCTGGTGTCTGAGTCACTCAGCTACCAAGGTTCTGAGAGTGAGGAACATTCTTGTTCAGTGTAATAATAATGAAAATGTGGGAACACTGACAGCCACAGCACGTTCTTTTGTACAGCCTTTGGTAGTACTGAGCTCTCAATAGTCAACCGGTGACAAACTAATGCTTCATGGTCTCACTGATCCACACAGGGCTTCGAGGATTATGCCTCTTTGGACATGTGGAAATGCTTAGGGTGGCTCCAACATTAAAGATTGGGCTGCTCACTACTACAATTCTCAGACTCGGGGAGACCCACAAGAATAGGTGAAGACAGAGCATCTTGCTTGGAGCAGATGAGAGCCCCATTCCTTCCATATCAAGGGCACCAGGGAACCCCACTGCAGCAGACACTAAAGCCAGGGGGTCATTTTTTAGTTAGGAGGCAAATAAAACATTCCACTTCATCAGGGGGAAGGCCCATAGACACGGGCCCTTAAACACTAGCAAGGGCTTGATCCAGCCACAAAGCCCTGAGAGACTGTGGAGGTTACTGTCTACATTTATCTACAGTGTGTGTTACATTGTCTACAGTGTGTATGTTACCAGAGCCAAGTGGATGCCTAGAGCCATTAGGTGGCCAAATCATGGGTCTCAGCACCTCAGCATATGCTCACTTTCATCATTAAATGCAGCGCCGGCCACTTTGGGCTTAGAGGGAGCATCTGACTGCTGCTCTCTGGCATACATGAATCTTAATATCAAGACTCTGATGCTGGGGGCTGGTATTAAATAAAATAACATTACTTAGTACAACGATCTGGCTTTTCTTTTTTATGACAAATACCTGAAACAGCTTAAAATGGGGAAAGACTTAATCTGGCTTGCAATTTCAAAGCCTTTAGATCATAGTTGGCTGGCTCTATGATTTGGGGCCTAAGGAGAGGATGAATATTTACCACGAAGCTGTGCACTTTATAGTGATCAGGGAGCAAACAGAGACAGGACAAGGCAGGAATCAAGATGCATTCCTCAAAAGCCTGGACCCAGAGACCTGCACCCTCCAAGTAAGCCGTACTCCTGTAGGTTTTAACACATAAAAGCTATGTCCTTAACAGTGCAGCCTCAGCAATATTTGAAGTGGACAAAAAAACACTCACACAAAAGAAAAGAAATCCGCCAAAACGTTAAAACCACAAGTGCTTCAGTAATAGTTAATTTGGAAAACACTTAAGCAATGAATGGAAATCCTGGAATCTTGTCTTCTGAGACAATGGTGGATGATGTAACAGAGGTGAAGGAAGAAACCGAGTTTTCCCAAGTTACCCAGCTGTATTTCCAATTCTCAACCTCCTGTAGTACACTGTGATTCCACATGAGGGTGTCCCATCCATGTGCCCTGCCCTGGAACCTGGAGGACTTAAACTTATTTGAAACGAGTCACTTCACCCATGACCAAAAGATGATAGGAAAGCAGGGAATTTGGGGGCTTCACTGTGGAAAACTGAAAATGTCAGTGCTGTGCACCCTACTTCACAGAGAAAGAGACCACCTTCCTGAAGGTATCCAAGCAAGTGCCTGACCAGCTGTCACAGCTCCAGGTGCCTGACCAGCTGTCACATCTCCAGGTGCCTGACCAGCTGTCACAGCTCCAGGTGCCTGATCAGCTGTCACAGCTCCAGGTGTAAGACCAGTATCATTTTCACAGCCCCTATGTTTATTGCTGATTTAGCCAAAATTTACTAACAAATTGGCCACATTTTAAATGAAGCCACCTGGCTGCTTTGGCAATGTGTACTTCTGTGGCCACATATAAGTTTATATTTTATCATTAATTTTTGAGGTTAACGTGTAATGAAATGTGTCTCTAACCTCAGAAGACAAGAAAATTGCATGTTCTCCCTCATCTACAGATTCTAGCCTACAGCATAAGCATTATATGTATAGACAGATATGTATTGGTGTAACATTAGAAAGGAGAACAATAACAGGCCAATATAAGTAATGAGGAAGGACTGGACATAAGTAAAAGGCACATATGTCATAAAGAAAGATGTGAGGCTGATGCTTTTAACTCTGCCATGGATGTGTTATTGGGGGGGGTATATTTGTGTGTGCACGTGAGTGTGCATGTGAGTATGAGTGTGAGTGTGTATGTGTGTGCATGTGTGAGTGGTGTGCATGTGAGTGTGTGGGTGCTAGATAAATACATAGAAATATAATTGATAATAAAAGTATAAAATCCAAAGCAAAGCTCCCAGCTTAGGAGTGGCTGGACTAACTGTTCCACTGAGAAGAACAAACTTTAGGTCCAGCATGGACAGCCACACTTCTCTCCCTACTGTGGTATTTTTATTTCAAGTTTTATATAGTAAAGTGATCCTTATGAAACTATCTCTTCCTATCACCTTCCTGCGTATGTGTCATAATACATTATCCTCACCCAGCCACCCAGTCCTGCTGTGTGCCTCTCCATCAGAATTCTCTCCTTCTCCAGGTTAATTTCCTTTTCTGGTTTCTTATTTTGAACCCCACCATTCTCTTCCCAGCCTCCTCTAAGCTCCCTTTTTCACATCACGGTTCTTTTTCTGGTTTTGTTTTCCACACACACACAGAAATGCACACATTCATACAAGCACCTATGTCCATATCTGGAATGCATCATGGATCTGAGGTATCACGGTGAAGGGACCATCTCTGGACGCTCCAGTCTTAGCATCTGTGCTGCTGAAGTGAGTGTGACCATAAGAGTCCTTTATGAACAGTGGGACTCAAAGGAATGTCATTGTCTTATACTCCATACATCCCCCAAAGAGATCCACATCAGCCATTTAAAATAATCCTCCACTCTGCCTTTGTTACAACCCTAATTAGTTAATATTAATTTTTTAAAGGCAAGAAATTAGCTTCTCACTTTTTTAAGTGGACGAAATTGGAAAGGACTTCAAGATTAAAAATGTCCTTGGGGGCTGTATCATGGAGAATGTGAGAAGGGAACCACGACCAAATGCGATTTACAGAAAACTGCTGCCCAAGCTCTGTAACTCGGCTCTATCTGTCTCTGGCTCGGGTTCTCGTTTGGGGAAGTGAAAAATAAAACCAAATACTAAGGTAAAAGGAAGACAGACTTTGAGCAAAGTTTGACCATAGCAGAGAGGTGAATAGCAAACATGCTTGTGTGTGTGTGAGAGAGAGAGAGACAGAGAGACAGAGAGAGACAGAGAGAGAGAAAGACAGAGGAGGGAGGGAAGGAAGGAGGGACAGTGAGAAAAAGACTTTGGTCTTTGGTACTAGTCTAGAACTGGCAGCTCACTTCCTTCTGCCTGGACCTGCATCTGTTGACAGATGAGGGCCAAGCTTGGAGACAGTTTAACACCTGCCCAAATTCTCTCTGCCATCCTGTGTGAGTAGAGGAAAGGACTGGCTCTGGACCTGGTGTTCTGTCTCCATACGCCCCCAGACTGTGACCTGCAATGTCCAGCATTAAAGTAGACTGCTTCATTTCTCCTATGCTAGCACTGAGCTGTGGCCCTCCCTAGCTCCCACGCCGTCTGCCACCCGGGATGAGCCCCTGAGTGGATGAGGCAAACCCTGTCTTTCTCATACCAGTGAGGTCTCCTTGATTGCTTCTCTTTCTGCACCAGTAACTGGCACAGTTACCAGTCACACAGAATTTTATGTGTATTTACTTAACAGATTAGGAAAAGTGAGACAGATCTGTCATATAAACCTTTTGCTGAATATTGTATTGGGGAATGAGGTCACGACCCTGTCTACACTGTCTACACTGGCCACAACATTTGCTTTAGCCTGCTGGCCATTATTCTACAGCTCAGAACCCCCACAGGTAACTCTCCGGTGGGGTGGGGGATGTGACTCCCCACTGTGGGCAGAACTAACAGTATGAGGCTGCTTCAGCTCTCTCCTGATAAGCTACAGGAGGCCACAGCCCCCTAAAGACCCACAGAGCCACCTGTCACAGAGGAGGAAATCAGGCTGAACCCTATCTACCTGTGCTTGGGTTTCTCCCTGTCCCCTACCCACACAATGGGCTTTTGCGCAGATATAAAGAAAGGGGTTCTGTAATTCCAGGAAAACAGATACAACTGGTGATTATCATGTTGGGTAAATTATGTCAGGCAAAGAGAAAACAAATCATGCTTGCTCTCATTTGTGGGTCTAAGTGTGTGTGTGTGTGTGTGTGTGTGTGTGTGTGTGTGTGTGTGTGTGTAGATGAGAGAGAGAGGGAGGGAGGGAGAGGAGGGGGAGGAAGAGGGAGGGAGGGAGAGAGAGAGAGGACCTATGACATTGAATTAGAAGCAATAGCCCCTGGGACAAAGGAAACTAAAAAGAAGAGGTAACAAAAGAGAGGGATGGCGGGGACACAGTCAAATTACCTTATTGACCTGTATGAAAGTGTTCTTACAAAATTTAGTATTCCACCCCAATTAAAAAATAAAAATCAGTCTTCTTGTGGGCAGCTTGGGAGACATCTTTACCTGAGAAATATTGTGTAAATGCCACATAAAAAAGACATGCGTGGACTAAGGAAATGGCCCAGTCAGTAAAGCGCTAGCCATGTAAGCACACGGACTCACGTTTGATCCCTAGGAACTCTGGGGAGGCAGAGACAGCGAGGCCTGGCTAGCCAGTCTAACTGAATCACTGAGTTCAGTCAGTGCAAGACTATCGCAAAAATAAGATGCAGGGGCCTGAGAAATGGCTCTGAGGTTGGACGTGCTTGTCTCTCTCTCAGAGGGCCGACGTTCAGCTCTCAGCATCCATATCAGGTGACTCATAATTGCCTCTAACTCCAGCTCCAGGGTGGCCCCGTACTCATGCCCTATACATTCACAGACACGCACACAAACACAGAAATAAGAACAAATTTTAAAACTTCAGATGATGATGGACTAAGGAAGATACCAGGCATTCCTCTGACCTCCATATATACATACACACATATACCTATGTGCCCACACATGAATATGTACGGAGAGAGAGAGGCCCTAGTAATGAAATTATTATCAGCCTTGTTTTCTGAGTCCTTTTGACATTGTATTTATACTGGTAATTAACATGTTATACTATGTAATGGGCTGAGGAAATGAGAGAGCAGCTTCCCAACTCCAGCACATTAAATTTAACATTTTCTATCTACTTATCTCAGAGAGAAATGTTACATACAATCTGCATCATATCAAATTAATTGGGTTCTGCAACATCTCCAAAGAGGTAGGAGGTCTGCGGGGAGAAGAGAGTGTGCAAGTGGATGGAACAGTGCGCTGAATTCCTTTGCGGGGGAGAACCTTTCCCGTCCCTAGGTGCTGAGATGACTTCTTAAGAGGAAGGAACTTTCATCTCCTTGCCAATTGCTTGACTCTGCAGAGAAAAAAAATTTCCTACCTTAAGCTCACACTGTCACATAATTAAGCCAGGAGAAGTGCCTGGGGGATGAGAAACATTGCTGAGTGGGAAATTAAGGCAGATATCAACAAAGCCAAGACTTCCCAAGTGGCTGCTTGGCTTCCCTGTACTTCTCACCTCAACTCTGCCTTCGCTCTTAGCCCCTCCTGCCCATGCTACAGCGACCAATCCTACTGCCCTTCTTTATATCTGCTGAGGCTGAGCATGTCCTCTGTCCTCTGGACCCCACAGTGAGCATCTGCAGTCTCTGAACGACTGTTGCAGTGGACGTCATGGCAACACTGCTCAGGGTACAATGGAACACATCCAAGAACACAACCTCCAAGATGATTCCCCTCTTGTGCCCCCGAGTCTCTGGTTCTGTCTCCATCCTAGTTTTGCTCATTTCTCAGCCATGGTAAGGAAGGATAGCGTGTCCATTAATGTGAAGACTCAACCCAAGTGATTGATGAGACGGGAAGAAAATCTGAAGATAGGGAAACTCCCCATAGAGCACGCCATGGGGAGGGGTCTTCACATGATCTCCCACATCACTCTCCAGGCCTCCCCCTTCCATCCACACCCATGTCATAGGAAACTCCAGGGTAATGAAATTATAAAGACAAAAAAAAAAAAAAAAAAACTGACTTTTGTAGCTGCAAGCAAGTGGCCCCTCTCTGGGCCTCCTCTGTGTTTCAGATTATAGAGGAGAAAACAGAGCCACCTCTAGCTCTCACTGATTTGATTGTAGTGCAGTGAATCCTGGGCATCAGTGACCAGTCCACTGGAACTGTGGAGTTTGAATTGCACTTGAGGGGTGTTGCTGAAGGCACATCTCTGGGAGACTTAAGCATCATTACCTAATTGAAGGACTGACTTGCACCATTAACTTTGCAATGCATCCTGTTTCTCTTGGTTAGCACTGTTCTGTAACTTGAGATCTCAACAGGCACAGGGCCCTTGAGCTTATCTGAAGAGCTGTTTAGTTTTGACATGCAAACCTTCAAGCTGTAGCCTACCACTCTGCACAGGCATCTTTTCTCCCAGCATGTCCTTGCTAAGGGCTTCCTACTAAAAGACTGTACCTTGGGTTATCTAAGAAAGAACAACATGAGTAAAAAGTAACTTCCATTTTTAGGACCACACAAAGTATGAAGAAATGTGGGACACTCAACAAAGGCAGGCAAACACCATCGGTAACCAATGCCTGGGCTAACATGCTTAGAAGGCTCAGCCACCTGGTCACTCTCAGGAACACTAAGACCTTCTTGTCAGAAAGTACAAAATATGGGCTAGAACCACTTGTGGCTTTAAATTTTTTTTTTTTAATTTTGTTTTTAAATTACATACATGCATATAGGTCTGTATGGTGGGTTTATGTATGCAAGTTCAGGAATCCACAAAAGCCAAAACTGGATGTCTGAGCCCTCTGAACAGAAGTGACAGGCTGTCATGAAATACCTATTACGGGTGCTGGAACCAAACTCCATTGCACTAGAACAGCAGTTTTAACTCTTAATGTTTTTTTTTAATTTTGTGATTATATTTATGTACAGAAAACTTAAGTGTACATTTAACCCAGTTTAGTGGCAAGTTCTTTAGCCTTTGCCTTTTCTAGCTTGGCAATGTGAGCCACAGACTTAGGACCCAGAACGTTGCCTCCCCAGTGGCGGCAGATCTCCTCGTATCTGTCATTATAATTGGTCCTAATAGCTTCCACCAGCTTAGCCAGAGCACCCTTGTCTTCTGAGTTAACCTGTGTGAAGGCAACAGTGGTGCATGTCTTCCTGTGGACCAGGTGCCCCAGCCTGGCCTTTCCCTTGATGATGCAGTAGGGCACCCCCATCTTTTGACACAGGGCAGGCAGGAAAACCACCAGCTCAATGGGGTCTACATCATGGGGAATCACCACCAGCTGAACCTTCTTGTTCTCCACCAAGGTGGTGACTGTATTGACTCCTGCTCGGAGGACAGGTGGACTTTTAGTTGGGACATCCCCTTTGCCAGCAGCTTTCTTCTTAGCACGGGCCAGTAGCCTTTGCTTCTTCTCTTGCTTTGTTTCTGGCTTGTACTTGTGGGTAAGAGTAAGCAGCTGGGTAGCTGTTTGCCTGTCCAGGGCCTGGGTGAACTGGTTAATGGCAGGAGGTACTTTGAGCCGCTTATAGAGTATGGCTCTTTGCCTCTGCAGCCTGATGTAGCATGGCCATTTGACCAAGCGTGTTAGATCTCTTTTGGGCTGGATGTCCTGCCCAATGCCGAAGTTCTTGGGCCTTTTCTCAAACAAAGGATTGACCACCTTTTTGGCCTCTTGCTTCTTGACAACGGCAGGGGCTGGAGCCACCTTCTTCCCCTTGGCCTTCTTCCCTTTGGGCATCTTGCTCGGCTGGAGGAGAGAGCTTAATGTTTTATTTTAGAGGAGGGGTTTCAGTCAATGCTCTTAGCTTTACTGAGGAGAGGGCTCATGTCCTCCCGAACAATTTTGGTTTTTTTTAAAACTCTGGTGCCAGTAGCACATTGTAGGTACAGAATCCTCTTCAAGCAAGAGCATCTTATTTGTACATAGAATGTAGTCTATAAATAACATCTGCAAGGATAGCCATTGTGACATATAATGTTTTCCATTTCCTGCATTTCATATGCTAAGCACAGTGTCCTATACATTAAATGACAGTGTTTTAATGGCTCCTTTCACATAAGAAGGTTGTGGCATCTGGGTCAGAGTTGCTGGGATGGTCATTTACTGAGTAGTAGGAAAGAGTGCTTACAACCCAAACCTCTACTTTCCCTTTAAGAGAAAGACATAAGGATAATGTTATTCCAAGCAAAGCATCTAATTTGTGCAACCAAGGGGCACTACTGAATTTGACTTTTTTCCAGTTAACATTCCAGTCCTGAGAACATTGCTTTCCTCTTTAATGAACTCATATAAGCTCTGTGAAAAATGTGCGAACAATTTCCAGTTTCAGTGCTGATGTGTGGAAAGATTGAAAACCATCCGTTATATAAGAAAAACATTGAACAAAGTAAATTCGAAGTTCGAATGCTCTTCTAAGAGAACATAGGGGTCAGGCAAACTTCCACCCAGATTCCAGAAAAATAAATGCATATGGAAGGACTAAACTGGAACCTGCTACCTAGTGCAGAAGCTGATGGGACCAGAACATATTCCAAGTGACCATTCGATGAGTCATCTGGGTGCTGAGTGAGCAGCTTGCACAAAGGCTCTGTGGACAACAGTGTTGAAAGTGAGGAGAAGCCACACATTCGAGGGCTTTTCTTCCCGTAGCCCTACCAAGTTCTCACTATGATGGTCTGAGAGAGATGTGCTTGTGGGTCTGGCAGGAAGAAAGGAGTTAGCATTGAAAGACCAGCCCAACATGTTCCCCATCACACAAGCCTGGCATCTAAATGGCTGGACCTGAGCTTTCTAGCAGAAAAAAGGAGACTCTTCACATACAACACTCTTCGGTCTCCTCACCTAAGGGGAAAGATGCACAGGTGACTGTAAAAAACAAAACAAAAATAAATATTAGAAGTAGTGGAAATAGTAATATAGCAATCACTGAGTACCTGTCTGTAGTTAATGTCAGATACTAAACCACAGTACCTAGAAGGTCAAAGTAGACAAAAGGGGGGATAAATGAGAGAGAAGGGGGGGGATGGAGCCTAGGAATAAATTATCAAATTTCAGAAAAATGGGGAAAAGTGAATGTTTTTGAAGATAGAGGTGAGGTGGGGACAGGGTGTGGTCTGCAAAGAAGCAGGTGCTTGAATCATAGGAGGAAGTTTGTCTCTGAGGGGGAAAAGGGAAGAGGTTGCAGTGAAATACTTACAGGTCTGAGAAGACAAGCCACCAATCAGGGCTTCTGTATTGGGTGATACCATCCTTCAAACATAAAGGTCCTCATCAAATGAACAAAACCCAAGGACCTAGGGAAGGAAAAATGATGGAAATACCACTGGAGAGGTGACAGAAGTCACAACAGGAGAGGTGACAGAAGTCATCACAGGAGAGGTGACAGAAGTCACCACTGGAGAGAGGACAGAAGTCACCACAGAAGAGGTGACAGAAGTTACCACTGGAGAAATGATGGAACTAACCACAGGATTCGATACAGGAAAGACAGGAAGTCACCACAGGAGAGATGATGGCTATACTGAGGAAAGGAGAGTGATATAGGGCAGATACTTGAATCTCCATAAACACAAGTATAAAAGCATTTTTAAACAAAAGTAAAACAAGACCATTTACTCTTAATACACACACACACACACACACACACACACACACACACACACACCAGTCTGTAGCATTAGTGACAACAATTCATGGGGTGACTATAGCACATAGATCAATAAAATTAATGAGATTAATATCACAATGTAACCAAGAATGAAATATCAGGATTAAAAACATTCTGCTATACACCTATACTACTCAACAAATACCATAAAGAATGTTTTGATAAAGAAGACAGATGTCAGTTAAAAGTTATGTTGCATCCTCTAGAAACCAAGAACTTCCAGAGAAATCACCATCCCTAACCTTAAACTTTATTACAGATCAATTGTGATAAAAACCACATGGTATTGGTGCAGAGACAGGCAAGTAGATCAACTGAACAGAATTGAAGACCCAGAAATTAACCCACACACATATGGTGACTTGATCTTTGACAAAGGAGCTAAAACATTCAATGGAAAAAGGACAACATCTTCAACAAATGGTGCTGGTTCAACTGGCAGTCAGCATGCAGAAGAATGAAAATCAATCCATTCTTATCTCCTTGTACAAAGCTCAAGTCCAAGTGGATCAAAGGCCTCCACATTAAACCAGGTACTTTGAAGCTAATAGAAGTGAAGTGGGGAAGAGCTTAAAACACATAGGTACAGGGAAATTTTTTCTAAACAAAACACCAATGGCTTATGCCTAAGATCAAAAATTGACCTCATGAAATTGCAAAGCTTCTATAAGGCTAAGGACACTGTCAAAAGGACAAAACGGCAACCAACAGATTGGGAAACAATCTTTACCAATCCTACATCTGATAGAGGATTAATATCTAATATATACAAAGAACTCAAGAAGTTAGACTCTAGAGAATCAAATAACCCTATTAAAAATGGAGTACAGAGCTACACAATAAATTCTCAGCTGAGGAATACCAAATGGCTGAGAAGCACCTAAAGAAATGCTCAACATCCCTAGTCATTAGGAAAATGCAAATCAAAACAATCCTAAGATTCCATCTCACACCAGTCAGATGGCTAAGATCAAAAACTCAGGTGACAGTAGATGCTGGTGAGGATGTGCAGAAAGAGGAACACTCCTCCACTGTTGGCGGGATTGCAAGCTGGTGCAACGACTCTGGAAATCAGTCTGGTAGTTCCTCAGAAAACTGGACATAGTACTGCCTGAAGACCCAGCTATTCCACTCCTGGGCATATACCCCAAAGACACTCCAACATATAACAAGGACACATGCTCCACCATGTTCATAGTAGCCTTATTTATAATAGCCAGAAGCTGGAAAGAACCCAGATGTCTTTCAACAGAGGGATGAATACAGAAATTGTGGTACATTTACACAGTGGAGTACTACTCAGCTATTAAAAACAATGACTTCATGAAATTCCTAGGCAAATGAATGGAACTAGAAGCTATCATCCTGAAAGAGATAACCCAGACACAAAAGAACATACATGGTTTACACTCGCTGATAAGTGGATACCAGCCCCCAAAAGCTCTGAATACCCAAGAAACAACTCACAGACCTTATGAATCTCAAAGAGAAGGAAAGCCAGAATGTGGGTGCCTCGGTTCCTCCTAGAAGGGAGAATAAAGCACTCACAGGAGAAAATACAGGGACAAATAGAGGAGGAGGGATTGAGGAAAACATTTGCACCTGGGGATCTACCCCATATGCAGCCACCAAACCCAAGCACTATAGCTGATGCCAAGTAGTGCTTACTGGCAGGAGCCAGATATGGATGCCTCCTTAGAGGCTCTGCCAGAGTCATACAGATACAGTTGAGGATGCTTGCAGCTAACCAGCAGACTGAACACAGAGACCCCAATGAAAGAGCCAGAGAAAGGACTGAAGGAGATGAAAGGGTGCAACCCTATGGGAAAAACAACACTATCAACCAACCAAACCCTCCAAACTCCCAGGGACAAAAACACCAATGAGCACACACAGAGAGACCCAAGGCTCCAGCTGCATGTGTAGCAGAGGACAGCGTTGTCTGGCATCAGTGGGAGAAGAAGCTTTTGGTCCAGTGAAGGCACATTTTCCCATTGTAGGGGAATGCCAAGGCACTGAGGTAGAGAAGGTGGTTGGGAGAGGGAACACCTTCATGGAAGCAAGTGGAGGGGGAGGGGAGATGGAAGTGGAGAGAAAGGGGATAACATTTGAAATGTAAATACAGAGAATATCCAATAAAAAGGAAAGGGAGGTGGACTAACCATGCAGTTAGTATGCTAGGATAGGTAACAAAATAGAGGCACATATTGTTAAAATGATAAGTTATAAAAAGAAGTCAGAAAAGCCAGGTATGAAGACTCACATCTGCAATCCCAGTGTTAGGAAGCAGATACAGAAAAATCCTCAGGGCACACTGGCCAGCCAACCTAGTTGAAATGGTGAGCTCTGGGTTCACTGAGAGGTGTGGGCTCAATAAATAATGTGGAGAGTGGCAAAGGAAGATACCCAGTGTAAACCTGTGGCCTCCACACACTCCTGCACAGGAGAGTACACTTACACACTACACAACACATACACACAGTGAGACAACAGAAAAATGTAAGGAATAGAATTTTTTAAAAGGGGAAATAGATTAAATTTAAATTATTGTCAATATTAATTCAGTCATATCAATAATTACGAGAGTGGGGGAGTCTAAATATGCAAATAAAAAAGGTGGTTATAAAAACAGTGCCAACTAGATGTCTGCAAAAAACCTATCTCAAGTACTACACCTTTGACTAAAGAGAAAAAGTGCCGATGTTCACCAAAGACAGCAGGGATGGCTACTGTTCTGTAGAAAGACAGACTTCAAAACAGGAAGGTCACCATGGATAAGGAAAAGCATTACCAAATAACAAAGGGTTAACTCAGCAAGAGAACCTTAACATTGTCCACACATGGATCCCCATAGCCTGGCACCCAGGTAACTACCAAGAAAATCTTATAGAACTAAAAGGGAAACAGACAAGCCCACTGTTAGGTTGGAGACACTGAATGTCCATCAATAATGTGTAGGTCAAGCAAAAAAACCAAGAAAGAAAAATCAGTAAGTATAAGCTAGCCTCACTATCTAATAATCTAATATAACGGCTACTTACAGAATCATTCTGAGCATGTACCTTCTGATCACATGATGCATTTACCAAGGCTGACCACAGGATGGGTCAGTAAAACAGCTCAACAAACTACAAAGCCATTCAAGACCACAGCATGATTAAATAAAAGCATAGCTAGAAACCTTCAAATATTAGTATGATTTAATTAATTAAATAATAAACTTGCAAATAATCTCTGAACAAAACAAGTTTTAAGAGAAGTTAAAATGTTATTTTTGAACTAAGTAAAAATAAAAGTTACTAAAACTTTGGGGAAATGTTGTAAAAAGGACTTGAGGGAAATTTATACCATTTGGATGCAAATATTATCAAAGAAGAAAACTAAAATAGACCATCCAAGTTCCCACCCTAAGAAACGAAAAGAACACCTGCTAATTCTGTGTTTTGTTTTTGAAGAATCTTCACACTGTTTTTTAAAAAAGCAACCTGTACTGATTTTAACAGCAGCAGGACTGTATCGTTCTTGTATCCTCAGCATTTGTTCTCAGCATCCCTCCGACAGCAGCCCTTCCGACAGCCATGTCACCATATGCTGTAGTTCTTCTGTGGTCCTTGACTGGAGATATGTGTTTTGTTTTATATATCACTACATTTAAGAGATAGCTACATTCCCTGCTCACTCCAACCCTATTCATTACAGCCAAGACTGGGAACTAACCCTGGTGTCCATCAGTTCAAGAACACCTTTTTTAAAATGTGGCATATTACACTATCCAGTCCTTTAGAAGAAGAACCCTTAAACATGGACAAGCCTAGGGGATGTTCTGTCAAGTGAAGAGAGTCAGGGACAACACAGGTGCTTTACTTACAGTGAGAGTTTTAAAGGTCACAGTCACAGAAGGAAGTAGGATGGTGAAAGGAAAATCCAACAACCTCACAGACAAGACCAACTGAGCTCTTAGAGCCTCAGCACTGTCTGTAGCTACAGCAGACATTTGTGGAGCTGGGATCCTGAAGATAAAGAGAAAAGGATGAGACTGAAAACAAAAGCCCAAGACTTAAAATAAATAATGGCTGGGATTTTTCATGCAAAGCTACAGATTTTGGAAAACAGAATAGACCACAGGAGAGCCAGCAAACATGGTAAACATCTGAAAAGCAATTTCAGCAGGATTCAGATAACCTGAAGTCCACATGACACCTAACAACAGAATATGTGCCCACAGAAATCACCAAAATAGTTGGCTGGAACACAGACAAAACTTCAATAAAGTTCTAACAATCCAAATAGAAAAGTATTCCTAACCACAATGGAACTAACTAAAAAGAAAAAAAAAGAAAGAAAGAATATGAAAGAAAGAAAGATGGCAGGAAAGTGCCCCAAATTCTTCAAAACTATGTTATATAACTGGAAATAATCTCTGGGTAAAAAATAAAGTCTGAAGAAGCAAAACTCTACAAACTTTTAAAACATATTTGAGCAAATCAGGAGCTGAGGACATCTGAGACAACATTGAAAGGAAAATTTTTATGGCACTAAATGTTGTAAAATGAGGGAAAGTCTTCGATGGTGCCAACCATTTTCTGCATAAAGAACTTTGACCTAAGAAGCTCTGCAAAAGGGAGGGCGGTCAGCTTGATGGTCATGAGCTTGACCATGAGGTCTTGGGTCAACCCTGGCAGCAGTCAAAGTAGGTAAAGCAGAGCAAAGGAATAAGCTAACAGCTGCAGAGAAATCAACACAATACACAACAGGAAGATGGGCCTAAGGAAAGGGCTGGCTGGACTTATCCCTTTATTCACAGACAGAATGCAAGTTCGAAGGCACACAGGCACTGTATCTAACAGCGCTAAACACAGCCTTCCTGCAAGCTCAGCAGTGGGTCCTCAGGATGTCCATCTGAGTGCTAAGACAATGTGAATCCTCCCCAAACCTGCACAAGAATCTCTCCAGTTAATGTTTGTTCACATTCACCTAAGACTGAGAACCACCAAGAGACCTCAACAGGCAAATCAACAAATGGTACATCCACACCGTGGAAACTGTCTACAGATCAAAACACAGGAGGCGTTGAACTGGCAACAATTAAGAATGAATGTTGAATGCATGTCACTAAGGAATAAATCCACTTGAGAAGAAGTTAAACTCTAAGAGTCCATTTATTAAGTGTCCGGAAAGAACCAAATAAGAGCAATGCAGGTCTCTCATTGTCCCAGACTGAGTTTAGATCCTCAGAACAGACATAATAGCACTTGTAAACTTCACAAAACTTGTAGTGGTTTGAATAGAAACTGCCCCATGATCTCATGTATTTAAATGCTTACCAGAGTGGCACTACTTGACAGGATTTAGGAAGTGCGGCCTTGTTGAAGTGGGTGTGGCCTTATTGGAGGCAGTACATAACTAGGGGTAGGCTTCCTGGTTTCGAAACCTCAAGCCAGGCCCAGTGTCTCTCTCCTTTTGCTGGCTGTAACTCAGGATGTGGAACTCTCAACATCTCTAACACCACATCTGTCAGCTTGCTGCCATGTTCCCCACCATGAGGACAATGGACTGAACCTCTGAAACTGTAAGTCCCAATTAAATACTTTCAGGTGTCTCTTTACAGTGATAGACTCGTGACTAAGACACCCCTGGAGATGGGGGAGACAAGCAGGAGAATCACCAGGAGCTTGTGGTACACAGAAACAAACAGCAAGACACCTATCCCAAACAGGATAAAAAGTGGGAAGCACCAAAGGCTATCTTCTAAGTGCTATGCAAATGCTGTGGCACAAACATAGCTGAACTCATGTATATATGTACATACATGCACACATCAGCATAGTATATGTAGCATACATATAGCATACATGGTACATATATGTACATGTTTTTTCAAAAGAATCTATCTAATTACACATGTATAAACCTAACTCACTGGAGAGGTTGGAGGAAAAGCATGGGTTGGAGAAATGTCTATTAGCCCAAAAGCAAAGGCCATCACATGAATGAGCACTGTGTCCTGCTCCTGGCCATGGACCATCCTGAGGCTTCAGCTAACTTGTTTTTCACCCAACAGGGTGATTCTGCAGCACAGCCTTGAATTCCGAGTTTATCCACAGGAGCAAACATCGCAGTGCAGTTCATCTGCATGTAAAACGGACATGAAATTATAGAGACAAAATGTCCAGGGGAAATTGTCATCTCATTAAATCATCCTGAAAGTCAATCCTCCTTACTTGGCTAAGGAATCCATCTGTAAATTAGCAAAAGCTGATCCTGCTTCACTTTTGTCTTCTGTAGAGAAGTCCACGTGTGGCTTGAATACACTTGTTCACGTATGTACACGTGTGTGTGTGTGTGGAGGTCAGAGGACAACCTTGGCTGTTATTTCCCAGAACAGCCTCCATCTTTGTCACTCCCTAAGCTGGTTAACCAGTGAGCCCCAGGGATCAGCCTGTGTCCATGTCCACAACACTGTCAGCAGGCATTGTGGCACCCAGTTTTGTGTTGTTCACACTACCTCTGAAGATTGAACCTGGCGACTGTGCTTTGCAGGCAAACACTTCATTGACTGTCTCTCAGCCCAAAGATGTCTACTTTTCAGAGATCCGGTTTCTTTGTTTCCTAAGCGTAAGTCCAGCATGTCTTGGTTCTGACACCAGAAAATACAGAGGAGCCAGGTGTGGTGGTGCATGCCTTTAATCCCAACACTGGGGAAGCAGAGGCAGGTGGATCTCTATGACTTCAAGGCCATCTGGTCTACAAGGAGAGTTGCAGAACAGCCAGGGCTAAACAGAAACTCTGTCTCAGAGAGAGAGAGAGAGAGAGAGAGAGAGAGAGAGAGAGAGAGAGATCACTACTGAACTCATCCTGACTAGGAGCTCAAAGGAGAAAGACCTGATGCTTTTTGTACAAATGTTTGAATTGTAAGAGGCTGTATCCAGTGTTTTTTTTTTTTTTTTTTTTAATGTAGCTAAGGAATTTGGAAGAGCTGCCATGTTTTAACCAGCTAGTCCATTGTTGACCATTCATAATTTGACAGAGGCTGAGCGGGGCCTATAGTCTACTTGTTGGTATTGTACTGGGGTTTGAACTAATGTCTCCCACATGCTAATCTGGGACTCTGACACTCAGCATCATCCCCATTCTGGTTGCTTCTTACTTTGGGATAGGGTCTCACCAGTTTTGCATAGCTTCCCTGAAGCTTGTTCTGTTGCCCAGGCAGGCTTGAATTTGTGATTTCCTTGCCTCTGCCTCTCAAGTTGCTGCTGGAATTATGGTGTGCCCCACCAAGTCATGCTTTCTCTAACTTCTTAAAGCAGGATGCTACATGAAAGCCTGGCCATGACTGGTGGAAGGCGAAGCTCAGGGAGAAGAAGTGAAAATGAGCCTCAGGCCGGGCTGAGATGAGGAGGCTGGCCTTCCCTATAAGCAGAGCAGTTCAATTATATCTGCTGCCTTTCCTGATAGGACCGTCACACTGCGATTTGTCACACAGCAAAATACCACCTGTCAGAAACTCTTGCTTTTGACCTAGGACCTGTGCTCCCAGCTCACCTATATATGGCAGGCACAAAATCTTTAAGAATGTCACTTCTTGCTTCACCTACTATGACAAATGTCCAGACTCCATGAATGCCAGATATGGCTGGGGAAGTCCAAGGCTCAGAGCTGGAGGGCAAAGCAGACAAGACACACTGCCTGAGATAGAACATCTCTGCCCTGCTGCTGCCAGGGCATGGCAGGGATCACAGGGCGTGGCAGGGGCGTGGCATCGGTTGGTAGGGAGGTATAGGGGTGATAGGGAGTCTCACAAGGTAACCTCCGCATGACTCATCTGAATACAGCTGAGATACTCAGACAGACCACATGCGTATTGGATGCGCACCAGCCGCCACACCTTCCTTACAAAGCCAACCCCGTGTTACAGGAGTCATAAGCTAAATCAAGGACCTCATTTAGGATTGGGATGCACCCCTTATAACCATATGCCTGCACCCGGTTTGAAGAACTTGGCAACATACCTGCCACACACATTTTGTCTGTAGGACACCTGAGCTTAATTTTTGACTCAGTGTAGTGGGATGTCACCCAACCACTGAGTGGATACTCTATAATTTTGAGCACCAGCTCTAAATTATGCAGCTTTTTTGTTTTGACACAGCAGGAATATTTCGTGGATGTGCCCACATGTATGTGGGGCTGCGTGTCCACTTGTGAGTATATGCACCTTGCAACCAGAGCACAGCCCCACGTTGTGATTCCCCGGAAGCCATTCAGTGTGTTTATAGAGGCGGTCTCTCACTAGACTGACTGGCTGGCCAGGGAGCCCTGGGATCTGCCCTCTCTCTTCATAGGATTGTAAGCATTCCCCACCTCTACAAGCTCTTTACATGGGTTATTGGGATCAAACTCAGAGCCTCATGCTTACCAGTCAAGCAGTTCATTG
Organism: Micromys minutus; assembly: GCF_963924665.1. Taxonomy (NCBI): domain Eukaryota; kingdom Metazoa; phylum Chordata; class Mammalia; order Rodentia; family Muridae; genus Micromys; species Micromys minutus. The sequence goes on from NC_137958.1 coordinate 9,351,569, forward strand.
AGCCATCCCCAAGTAGAATTACTTTTAACAATAATATGCCTACTATGTGTAGATCATCATGAGAACCCTCTAATGTAGACCAAGTAGACAATGAAAGTAGTATGCCGATGAAAGTCAGGACATTGGGATTGCCTGTTTTTAACACTAGACTTTCTTCTTTTTAAAGTGACCAGGCTGTACATAGCATTTACAGAAATGAAGGCACTTGCCCAACTTTATGCAACTTAAGAGCCATAGTAGCATATGAACCTGGGACAGAGCTCTCCTTCCACTTCCTGATCCCTCACTTGAACTAACAGTAAGGCCTGGCCACTAAAGAGCTTTGAGTTTTCTTATGATTGAAGAGAAAGAACTAACAGTAAGACCTGATCACTAAAGAGCTTTCAGTTCTTTTATGATTGAAGAGAAACTGTCACCCTTTCTTCTAAAACCAAATGCAGCCTTTCTCTTCCAATATCTTCCCCCATTTCTTCACAAAACAACAGAGAAGACTAAATACACACGCTTTAGAAACCTGCCCAGAATTAAGGAACCTTGGCAGGTATAACAATGTAAAAGCGACCTGTGAGACCTGCTCTCTTTCTGAATTGTATTTCTGAATTAGGTGGGGGTTGGTTAGGAGGAAAGCCTCTTGGCTGATCTGTGTAAGAAAGCAACACTCTTTTTCTTTGCATAACACTTTGAATAATTAAGATGCTAATATTTGATCAGTTTCTGAGAATCAATCATGATGGAGAAAAGGCTACCTTTGAGATCCTCAAGGGATCCTAAAATTTGAAAGAAAATTATTCCTAAGAAGTAGCTTTAGAGCAGGCACATGGTTAAGCTTCAGGCAGACATTGATTAGAGGGTGCTGGTCTGCCCGGAGCTAGAATGTTCCACTTGAACTCTGTGAAATGTCTGGCAGCCATGATTTAGAGTGTGTCTGTGACATGGAGGGGGGGGACTACAGGGAGGTCTCCCGCCTGTCCCTGCTCTCATCAGGCACAGCCTCTTACACGCTCTGCAACTCAGAGAATGTTCTCGATCTGCATCAGGTTTCTCCTCTGTGAAGGCAGAGTTACAGCAGTGATGGTTTTGTTGGTGCTGGTGCTTGATGATGTGATGCCCAGCACAGATTTTAATAAACTAAAATAATAAAATAAAAGCACAGAGCTTACGTTTGCCTGTCTTAGGAAATGCGTACGGAGAAGCCTCCTGGATTATTTTTCTCTGTAGAATGTCTTCTCAGTTTATCCATGCTATAGCAAGAAGAACCTTTTGCTGTTGTCGCCATCATAATTGATGAGGAGGCAAGGTCTTGTGTAGCCCAGGCCACACTGGACATGCCCCATATCTGAGGACAGCCTTGACCTCCCAATCCTCCTGCCACCTCCTGAGTGCTGGCACCAGGGGTGTCCACCTCAAGGCCCAGACAGTTCTTTACGTTTGAAGACTAACATTCCATTGTGTATATATACTGTATTTCCCTAGGCCTTTAAAATCACCAAACTCATAAAGCAGAGAACAGAGAAGATACAAGCAGCTGAGAAAGGAGGCAATGGGGAGTTGGTGATTGATGGGTGCAAGCTCTAGGAATGCTGGGCAATGAGTTCTGGGGAGTTGCTGCTGCACAATCTGCACATAGTTGGAAAGATGTTATGTGCACTTATTGATACCGAAAGAACAGATTTTGTGATTTTGTGTATTCTTATGACACAGATATACATTCATATGCATTATAGAGACATATACACATATAAAAATAGGCATCCACACATGTGCATGCATACGTGCACACAATGCACACATATACACATCAGTGTGAACATACACACAGGCATACATGCACATACACACGCAGTACCCCACAACTACTACCAAAAGACATCAAGACATTTGGGAGGTAATGGCCATGTTTAGTATGTACCAGGGAGGTTTGCATTATGTCCAGATGCACATGTTAGATATACACACGTGTATGTATCAGTATTCCTCAGTGACGCTTCAGAAGTAAGCAATCACATCACCAGTACACGAGTGCAAAGAAGTTCACAGTCAGATATAGAGCATACACCTCTCTGCTCATCAGTGCTGGCAGGACCCTAAGTAGCGCTGCATAAAGCACACCGTACATTTCTCATCCAGGAAATGAAGAACTCAGCCAGAAACTCTGACAGCCTCTCACACCTGTCACAAGACGCAAAGCAATAGACAGTGTTCCAGGAGCCCTTAAGTTGGATGTCAAAAAGATTGCAGGAGGCTCATCAGCCCACACACCTTCCTAAGAACTAGGATGCGGGAGAACAGACAGGACATTCACCATGTAGCCACTTTGTTTTCCTGCCTTCTGCAGAAAGTCCATGAATAAAGAAAGCAACTGGGTCACCTTACCGAGACCCAAAGGCCTTTGTCATCAATCACAGGTTGACAATGGGGCAAGCTGCATGGAGTCTGATGGATTAAATCTTCCTGGGAACAATTTCTGCTTTTTGGAGAAAGAGAGAATTCTGTCTGCTTTTATCCCTCGAGCTCAATTATAGCCTGCAGCTCACTTAAGCATACCAGACACCTGCTTCTCAGGAGATGAGGGGCAGAGCCAGGAGGACTTAACTGGCCACATATCCTACAGCCTTTCCAGAGGCAAATGGAAGGCAGTGCAGGCTAGTCACCTTCAGTGGGTCTTAGGCACTGACTCAGGAAGTTCATCTGGTCTTCAGCATCCCAGACTCCCACCAATGTTTCAGCCCAGGGGAACAGGTGGGAACAGTATGCCCAGCCCCCAACACGGGGATCAGAATGGAGAAATGTGTGTTACAAATGGCTCTATCATCTCAAGCAAGTACCACACAATGCAAAGTATCTCAGCAAGCTAGCAAGCAAAGTTTAACTTCTGCAGGAAAGTGCAGAGCTGAAAGGCAAGTGAAGCCCATGGACTCCTGGCCAGGGTCCTGCTAGATGTTTATTCCTAATGCAAAGGGGTCAACAGCATCCGCAAGTGGGTGGAGCTTGGCTTCCATATGTACAGGATCAGCTAATTTACTTAGACAGGCCAGTTGATAGCAAAGAGCAACTTTTGAAGGAAAGCTGCCACCTTGAGTGTATCTGATCTTAATGTTGATAGGAGCAGGGCCTTTCTCCAGATGGTGTCTTCACAGACCTTTTTACAGATGGGACTTTCTTTGTCTGGCTCAACCCTTTCACAGAAGAGAAGTACATCTCATGTATACTCTCCAGTTGACAGATCCTGGATTCTGTTGAGATTTCATGAGCACCACTGTTCTTTCTCAACTGAAGATCTGATCTTGAAAACGAGGACACACTGAGCTTGTTTCCTGGGACTTCTGAAAGTCCATCAGAGCCGTGTGCAGAGTGAAGGCCCACACAGATGCTGGCCAGCACCCAGCTGGGAAGTGCTCTCTGGGCCATGTTAAAGATGCCATTGTTTTCCTCCGTGCTTTCATCCCCAGTACAGCCCCTTTGCGGGCAGGGGGACACCTATTCCATAGTCACACAGCACAAGGGGAAATTGTGTCTGAAACATGGAAGCTGAGCGCCACCTGCTCTAGCTTTTAACAATGTCAGATCATCTCTTGTCTTGTTGAAAGAATGACTGAGCTCAAGCAAGCTTCTTTTGTTTATGTATTTTTTTCTTTTCTTTCTTTCATTCATTCTTTCTTTCCTTTGCTTTTCTTGTTTATGCGGCGGGGACTTCTGCTTCTATGAGCTTGTCACCACTCAAAGGAAAGAAGACACAGCTGCTCTGAGGGAAGAGACATGGGGGCATCACAAGCTCACCTCGGAGAGTAAGCCCTGGAAAGCCATTCACTCTGTCGTTCTGGAATGAGATGGAGCTGTAGAGTCAATGGTAGGTGGGGGTTGGGAAAGGTAGTACATAGAAGGTATTTCAAACAAGGAAACTATTCTGTACAATACCACGAAACCCATCAGGAGGACACACTAATGCCACTTCACATTTTCTCAAAGACATGATGCCACCAGGAAGCCCTTGTGTGTGAACTGGACAGAGCATCAACAAGCAGCTTCAGGGTCCCCAGCTGAAGCACATGACTCACTCCAGCAGGGATGTGAGCAGTGACAGATTCTCGGGCACAGACACTGTATGGGAACCTTGTACTGTCTGTCCAGCTTTACTATAAATCGACATCTTCTCCAATAAGTAACTGTAGGATAACAGCATGTTACTTAGTCCCTGCTTCTCTGTCACAGGACAAAATATTGAGGAGTGAAACGGAGAGCCATGCAGTCTCAATTGGGACACTCGATGCAGTCTCCATTTTGTATTTGCACATAAGGGATTTTTAAGGATATCATTATGTAGAAACTCTGGGCCTATGAGATGACTCAGTGGGTAAAGGTGCATGTCACCAAGCCTAGCAGCCTGAGTTTAATCTCTGAAATGCACACGGGGAAGGCCAGACCCAACTGCTGCAAGCTGTCCTCTTCCCTCCCTCTGCATGTGTGGTGTGGCACATCCATTTTAAACACATTTAAAGGGTTCTTACTAAATGTGTTTCCTTAAAATTTAATTTGTCTGATTAATACCATGTAAAAAATACATTGTGTAGTGGGTGTAGAAGTGACAAAAGAAATAAATTCCCTGTAGGACAAAGAGCACTCTGGCCAGGTTGTGGAGGGTGTGTAGGATGTGTGAGTGAGCCTGTCACCTGCCAATGAGAGGTCATGAATAAAGAAAGATGTGTTCCAAACCAAATGCATTCACACAGCATTTGCTTTGACATCCTCGGAACTACTACTAACTGAAAACAGCAAAGATTTTATTCTGGGGGTGCTTAACAACTAGCCCATTTGGGGCCCACAGAGCAGAGCTTGTCATTACACAGACACCCACTCTAGCATTTATGTGGGTTTCTTGGGTTGTTTCCTTTTAAATCAGAAGTTCTCAAACAACTTCAAGCCTCAAGTCCAGTGGCAATTCAACCCACTGAAGAGCAAAGAGAGGAAGCTTTCAAGGTCCTCTGTTTGGCTCATAAAAATCTCTGCACAACAAACCAGGAAATGCTCAATTATTCCTAAGATGCAGTAAACATTTTATGACTGGGTCCTGTTATTCCTCTGAAGTCCCTGAGGTGGATGTTTGGTCTATAGCCCTTCCTCACCACCACCCCCTACCACACACACACACACACACACACACACACATACCCACACTCACATACATACAGAAACACACACACACTCACACACACAGATACACAGACTCATACACACTGACATGCCTACAGAAACACACACACACACACAATCTTGTTTAAGAACTTGAGAGATGAGTTAACTTTTCAGTTCTTACTGTCTCCTGTCACACGAGTGTTCCCAGGAGGATATGAGCCCTCAGAAAAGGTGTTCTCGGCCATGTGGGAGCCCCTCAGAACTGCTCAGTGATAGAGGAACCTGGGCCTACTGAACAGTGACCAAGTGGAGTCCAGTGAACCCAAATGGTTCTGCTGGGAGAAATACCCAGCCCACATGTTCTCAAAGGCAAAAGCCACATTGCTTCCCTGCTAGTGACTCCCTAGAACCTGGACCTCACTTCATTTACAACCCATGAGAGTGCAAACTGGTAAATTACAAACAACGAGGACAACTCAATTTTGTTCTGGACTGGCCTGACCTTGAACCTCCAAGTGGTGAATTTCTTCTTTGTTCTGGATAAAATAAAAGCAGCTAATGGCTACAGGCCATTTAATGTCTGCCACTACACAGAATAACTATCATGTGTCAACTCCAGAATCTCTACTTCAGGAAGGAGAACAGTGAGTCACAGAGAGGCAAAACTTATTCACAATATCAGAGTGCCAGCACCTTCCCAAGATGGCTGTCAAGCTGAAATCAAGGGGTGAGGAGCACAGAACTGACAGCTGCCTGCCTTGTTGCTAGGCCAGCCCTGAAGTATAGGTTTATGTTAAGGAGATACATGATTGGATATAAAAGAGATAGGCAGAGAAAGATCTAAGAGCAGAAGAGGAGGCAGTAGGCAGAGATCGTCTGGGAGGAACAGAGATGGAGGCAGATGTGCATGTTTCTCTCTGCGCATCTCTTCATAAATAAGGTTGTTATGAGTATTTTATAAGGAATGGAATTGTACAAAATCATTTGACTAATAAAGGTTAGCAGATTATGATACCTATTGGATCAGAGTAGCTTGGTGTGTTCTTTGATATGACTACTTAATTGAGTTCAAAGGGTGTAGAAGCAGAATGCATAAAGCCCGCCACAGAGTTGGGATGTGTGTGACTAGACTTAGGAACACTGCGCCAAGGGGAAGTGAGTGAAAACAACACACCAGAGTGGTCATATTTACCCGGGACAGAAACAACAGGGGTGGTGGAGTGAACCTCGACAAAGTACACAGAGGCAGCCTGGAGCGCCAAGTAGTGTGGGGACCGCATGTGTGCGCTTCGCTCCACACTACAGTGGGTCTGCTGAGTGAGACCACAGGGGCCGATAAAAGATTTAACCATTCATTTAATATTTACCACAGCACTGAAGCATCTCAGTGATGCTCCCCGTTCTCAGTTCATTCTGTCAAGCTCCATCCCTCCCCCCATGGTCCTGATGTCTCTACTACTCTAAGGTCCCCCTCCTATGGCACTTCTCTTCCGTGGGCATGGTGTCTTTGCTTTGGGTTTCACCCACTTATTTCGACCCCGGGGGACCTGCTGCCAGCTCCCATCCTGTATCTGCTTTCTAATCTGTCACTCTCATGTCCCTTCCAAATAGCCATGTCATTCACGGTTACTTGTCCCTGGGTGATGTGTGTGGCTTTACTAAATAAACTCCCTTCAAAACCCAGGCATAGAATCAGATTGAACTAGAAACTCCATAAACGCAGAAGGCTTTGTGCTCACTCTTCTAAAAGGCAATTATTTCTAAAAACCCTTGACAGATCCACAGATACCTCATGTCACTAAGTCCCCAGAATTAGACTGGCTTTGCCTTTTCAATAGCCCAAAGTCTTGGCTTATCCAGAATAGACAAAGACATCAATAGAGAAACCAGAGGCATAATTTTTGCAATAGTGTTTTTTTTTTTTTAGTTTGGCTTTTTAAAACTATTGTGTGTGTGTGTGTGTGTGTGTGTGTGACTACGCAGCCTAGGCTGGCCTTAAATTTGCATTTCCCCTACCTGTGCCTCACAGGTGCTGGAATTATAGGCATGTGCCATGAAGCCCGGCTTATTTTGCCATTTTTAATTTTAGATAACTCACCTAGTTCAGACTCCCCCATCCCTTTTCTTGACCTGTTGAGTCAGTGGTCACAGGTACAGCTTACCTAACAGATAGCTATAATGAAGACCTATAAAGGAATATTTAAGATAAAGACAAACTATGAAATGGCATACTTTGAGACTAGTATATTTAAACATACCGTGGATAATGTGCAAAATCCTCCTCTGCAAACACAAAAGCCAGATGAAAGCAGAGAGCTACAGAGCTGAAAGCTTAATGTCAGAAACAAGTTATGTGCCAGGGAGCAGACTCAAAGGGTAGGGAGGAGTAACAGGAACCGCAGGACTGGGCTCCTGGGGTGGAGAAGAAAACCTCCTACCTCTGAACCCAGGGGCACAGGACTAGGGCATCACAATAGAAAGAGATTCTGTGTGCCACGGTGACAGCAAAGACTGACATGCTATCCCGAGGAAGAAAAAAATCAACATGGGGATCGTGCCAAATAGAAAACCTCTGTGTGTGGTGCATAGACTTAGAGAGTCACTCAAGTTCACTATTTTTCTCAGCACCTCTGTGTCAGACCCAAAAGAACTGTGCATATGCATTTGTTAGGGGGGGGGAGCAAGAGGAAGGAGAGAGACAGGAACAATGAGAGAGAAGGGAAGGAGTAGAAGGAAGAGAAGAAAGAGGAGGAGAGGGAGAGAGAAAAGAGGTGAGAGATAATAGGGAAAGAGACACTGAATAGGGAAAAGAGACTGAGAAGAGAAACAGCCTGAGAGACCAAGGAAGTGGGGTAGAGAAGGGGGAGGGAAAACAGCTCCCCCATCTCAGTGAGCACACCACCAGGCAAGACTTTGGCTTCTGCTCATAACCCCACAATGAAAAGCTACTTTGGAGATATGACAAACTGCAAATCCTGGACAGAAGCATGCAAAATGGCATTTTACTATGCCCCAAATGAAGGAAGTGACCATAAAACAAAGAAAGGGGGGGGGGGGGAGAAAAAGAAAAAAAAAAAGCAAGATGATCCATGTCGTGAGCTAGGGAAGCAACCTGAGGATTAAAATCACTAGGTCAGGAGTGACGTGAGACAAAACCTAAGTCACAGGAGTAGATTCTCACTCATGGAGTCAGAGCAGGGGGCTACGGGCCACACGTATGTAATTAGTACCTTGAAGCCATGATAGGAAACAGTATTTTCAGTTGCAAAAACCTTTCTTCCCAAAACACTTGTTATCGGTAGAGAGAAGATGAGCATTTTACGTGGGAACCTGGGTTGTGTCCTTTACTCCAGAGGTGTTGTTCTCTGGGGAACGGTCACACTGTGACTCTTCCAGTGAGGCAATGCAAGGAACACACAATGCTTTTGAAATGCCAGACTTAGGGGATGGATCTTTGAAAGGAAGTGGAAAAAGACACTAGACTCACAAACTGAAGGTCCTCTATGGCCTGTAACTCAAAAGGATCATAGCAATTGTAAACTCGTCTGGGTTGGAGACATTTTAAGAATCAAGGGACTCCATCAGTATTTCTATTTGGCCCCTTTACAAAAACTTCTAGAACCCTGGGGATGAGACCATGCGTGTGGTGGGAACTGGAGAACACTGTTTTCTGAGTTTGTCAAGAAGAGCTGGAGTGTGTGGAGGAGAGTGTGCCAGAACCCACAGCAGCTGTGTCTGCACATGATCTGTACAAGACTGAGCCGGTCCAAGATTTCCACTCTAGACTGAAGGCCAGGAAAGGGATAGTCACTGGGGAAGCAGTAGTAGATTGCACATGAGAAGAGTTCTAAATGCATGCACACAGAAGCATCACTAATTGGATACAGCCAGACATAAAATAAAATATATAGATAAAATTGAAACTAAAATTTAAAATTACAAAATTTAGCTTAGCAGCTAAAAAGAATGGGAATGAAATCTAAAACCTCCAAATCAGTAGACAGAAAATTACTCTAGAAAAATAAACTGCTTGTTTCTAAGGAAAGGGGAATTTTTTTTTAATTTCTAGAGGCAATTTAAATAGGAGGAAGAAATTGAAACCCACAAATAAAATCTAATAACTTTCAGACACCAAATAAGGGCTGTGGTTCAGGCCTGAAGAAATAACCGTGAACTAAATAACTGAAACTGGGTTAAGTATCTCACAAAAAAGAAAAAAAAAGTTTCTATTGGAAGGAACCAAACAATACTTAGCTGTGAGATTTGGTATGTGCAAAGAGTCACTCCTACAATTTGAGGCTGAAATTAATGCCAGGGGGCTGTTGCTCCACCTCTGGTCTTAGGCAAGGTGAGCCTGCTGCACTCTGAATCAAAAAAGAGGCAGACAAACAGAAGTATAGCACTTTGGGGCCAGTATGAGCTAGACACAGCTTCAAGAAGAACAAATCAGAAGCTGAAGGAGGAACACGGAAAATGCAGCACACACAGTCAAAGCAAGCATGTGTGTTTCCATAGCTAAACAACACTGTCTAGGATCTGAGCAAGAAAATTGCAAGCTTGTTTCAAAGAACATGGGAAGAAGGCTGTAGAAAAAATTTCTCAGGTTTGCATGGTCCTTTAAAAATGGATCATCTACTGAAATGTGAAGATGCAGATTTTCATAAATTCCAAAGAATCAATGGGGCACAGAAAACAAAGGTTGAATTCAATCATGTGTAACCTTCCTTCCAATAGAGCCTGCAGCCAGAAGAACAGGACCAATAAAATCACTGAAGAGAAACCTTGTGTTGCTAAGCTAATCATGAGCCAGTAGCTCATTACCCCAAATTTATTTTTTATGCCTTCAAAACTAGACCCCATGAATGTGTATGCCGACCTCCATCCACACTGGATCTCCTGAGGAACCCAGGTCGTCAGGGACTTGATAGAAGAGGAAGGCTCTCTGCTTGACACCTCTCCGAGTTAGATTTATTCATTGCTTACAGTAACAAATTGCCTTCTAAAATACAGGAGCAAGTGTGAGTGACGGGAAAACATTTGATTGGCACCTTCTTCATCACCAAGATGTCAGATTTAAGAGAAAAAGTAATGATGACTAGGAAATTCTGGAGTTTGAATTCAAGCAAGAAAGGATGTGTAGGTGAAGAGAGAGCAAGCACGTATTTATGAGCTTAAGTGAGTGTGTAAGAGCATGTGTGTGGGTATCTGAGTGTGGCAGAGTATATGACAATGTAAGAGTGTAAGGGTCTAAGACTGAGTGTGTAAGAGCATTGTGTGTGTATCTGAGTGTGGCAGAGTATGTGACGATGTAAGAGTGTAAGGGTCTAAGACTATCTGAGTGTGTAAGAGGATGCATGTAAGACTATTTGTGGGAGGATGTGTGTAAGCATTGTGAGTGCTTGTGTGATTGTGTGTATACTGTGTGTGTGTATACTGTGAGTGTGTGAATCAATTAGGGCACATGAATATGTACATATATCTTGTAACTAAGTACATGAGGGAATTAACTCATAAAAGAAAGGGTTTATTCGGGGCTCAGAATTCTATAGACTCCAATCCAAGACCAGCTTTTCTGTGACTCTGGCCTTCGACAAGGGTGGCATGCTGTAATCAGGGCAGATGGCAAACCACTCAAAGCAGAGATGGAGGTAACTGTTGACATTATTTTTAGAATTATCAATTAATTATCAATTCTCTGCTTCTCAGAGACAGGGATGCCTTCTGATAAATGTTGCCATGCTAAACGAGAGAGACTCTGAGTACCCCAAACAACAAATTAGCACATTACACTTAATACCCAAAGAATCAACTTTCTGATTTATCTCCCAAGTACACAGAAGGAAACAATTTGATTTTTTTTATCCATGTGACATTTTCAAGGCAATACAAGCCATTGCTCCTATAATTTTCTCTGTGCTTTGAGAGGTCGATCAATATGATTAATAAATCACATTTAAAACAGACTCGATTAGTATTTGGTTGAATATGTACCGACTTACCTGGCTTTCTTTGTTCCCATCAGTGGACCCCAGTCGGAAGTCACTGACACTCAGGGAAGCTGATGATACTCAGAGATGAAGGCAAGGCCTTGCCAGTTATTATGGCCATTGTATATTATTTAAGAAATATCAGTCCTAATTGGGACTCCTTGAATAAATTTAAATAGAAGTGTTTCCATTCCAACTGGCTAATCTTTCCTAGCCCCCACATGTCAGTGATTCCCAGACTTTGAACCAGTCTGACCATGATCAGCAACCAGGACTTCCTATGATGGCAATCCTCGGTGGAACTTGTGAAATGAGAGATCTGCTGAAAATGAGTGGCCAGTGGACACTGGTATGCCTCCTGCTGTGGCCCCTTTGAGTCTCTCAGGGATTCCTTCATAAAAAGACAATAATCTCGACACACAGGGCTTCATCATTCCTAAAGACTCTTCCTCTTAAAACTCTATCATCTTGAGTTTTTCTTCCTGGAACCTCAGTGCCATCCTATAAAAGAATAAGTAGTTAGTAGTAGTTAAGTGAGAAGTTAAGAACTAACAGTGACAATCCCTGAAATACATGAGTATCTGGCATGGTTGAATGCTGTGTGCTGGCTTCTTGTTCAATCTCTGTCTCATCATTCTGTCAACCCTGAGTACTAGCAGCAGATGTGTGCTGTGAACTCTGGAGCTGCACAGGTGGGTTAGTGACGTGCACCATGAGCATATGTTCAGAGGCAGTGACAACTCATACTAGCCACATCAGCTGGTCTCTTCCCATGTCACTGTTAGTGTATAAGGACTGGGAAACTGAGGCTGGGTAGCAACAAAGTGAAAGTCATGTCAGAAGCAGCAGATCCATATCAGGTGTTCCCGAGTTTAGTGACCAGGCTAAAGAGGTGTCAAGTTAGCAGAATGCCTACAACCAAAGCTGCCTCCATAAGTTTCCACATCAAGTTCCAGGTAGGAGAAAATTCAGGCATGATGGGCAATCAGTCTACCTGGCACACACTCTTCTAAGTAAGAGTCATGGTGTACCATGAGACTGAGTACTCTCAGAAGAGAACACTGGATTTTGAAGTAGCATGAGTAGCCAGTAGCAGGCCAAAGGACAAGTCTGTGCCCTCTACGTCTCCTCTTGTGAGTTTCTTCCACATGGAGACCGCAGTGATATGAGCACTCACTGTACAATCCTAGGGGATGTGTTAACCAGTCATAGTCCATAGGCTTCTGCTATATAAGTAGTTGTTCCCTGAGAGCATCTCTGGAGAGCTTAATCTCTGTGCTCTTTGCTGGACCAGGGGATGCCCATTATTCTTCCAACAAAACATCCAGTAGAGGCAAAACTAAAATTACTTAAAATCAAAACCCAACATGGCTCAAGTGTGTTGGAGAGAAGATATTCTGCTGGCTTTTAGGTATGTGTTCCCTCTGTCCCCTGCCCCAGCACATCCTCTAACCCATGGCTATGTGTTCTGTCCTCAGATTCCCTGAGCATCTCCAGAGCCATTTGGCTTTGTGGCAGTAGCAGAGCTGGCAGGTGCATTTTCTGACAGTACGTGATCAGGAAGAGGAAACATTGTCTTTTTCCTCCAAGCAGGGCCAGTATAAAATGCTCAAGCAAGTGGGCTGAGAAGAAACAGTTTACAGCCCCTGAACTAGCTATGCTTCCCAAGACATTACATTCTATACACGCTGCCAGTGTTTTCTTACCCACTGACTCTCGTGGCTCGCAGCCACCCATCCCAGGTAGACAGCCTACTCGTCCTGACCAGAAGTAATTCTCACTAAGCGGGGAGAAGGTTCTACTGTACAGTCCTTTCTGTGTGAGCATGAAGACCTGAATTCCAGACCCAGAATCATGAGGACCCCACATCAAAAGGGGGGAACAATGGTCTTCTGCTTGTAATCCCAGGGCTAGAGGGGCAGAGATAGGAAGAGCGCATTACCCAGGCAGGCTGAGATTCTTAACACCCAAAATGGATGAGCTTAATCTTTCTCACATACTATATTAAGTTTCTAGAAGATGTGATTGCTATTCATTACAGGGATTTAGAGTTATCACTAAATTCAAGGTCCATTTTATCAACCAAGCAAATGGGCTATCACGGCGGGGGGGAGGGGAGTCGGGGGTAGGGAAGAAACAAACAGAGCCAACCTAGACAAGTCACTTGAAGACTTTAAGCCTCAATTTCTTCCACTTATAAATGGAAATAATTGAGCACCTGTGAAGAAAGTTTTCATTAAATTTTAATTAAATATTTCAATTTGGCTCTCACTGGTTTCTCCTCTCTCCTCCTTCAGTGATCAAAATCAGGCAACAATGCCATTTCCCACTCACAGCTAGTCACTCTCTTCTCTGGGTTTTAGAGAGTTTTTCAGAAGTCTGGGGAAATTAGCAGGTCAAGTAGGATGGGCTCCTGCCTTCCAGCGGCAGCGGGACAACAGGAGCCTGTGCTGAACCAGATACCTGGACCATTCACCATGAGCATTACAGGTCCTCATGGCCTCCTCAAGCTTTTTGAGAGAGAGCTGCCCTTCTTTAAGAGATCAAAGACAAAATACTCACATAGGAATGTGCATTTTAAGTATGATTTAATCCTTGTCTGAATGCTCGGGCCTCCAATACTAGATACTGCAAGGCTAAGGCAGGAGGGCTCCAAGTTCAAGGCTTGCCTGAGCAACTTGGTTATGCTTTGTCTCGAAGCAGAAATTAAAACATATGGCTTCAATAGAGCTCCTTGCCAGAACGCTTCCTTTCCACGTGTGAGACCCATGATCGATCTGCAGTTTTTTAAAAGAAGGAGCTATTATAAAGAATTAGTTAACACAGCACTGACCCAGGGCTAAGCCAGTGGTCTTGAGGTGGGAAATGTCAGCAAGGGACCAGAATAGCAACATGAAAAGTGTGTTGCAGTATAGCTTCTGAATGGGGACTAATCATTCCATAAGGGTATCTGGATGGTTCGTGAGGACTCATGCCCTTCCTCTGTGGTTAGTCAAGGTACCTGCATCCCCCAAACCTCCTTCCATAAAAGCACCAGGTTAGGCAGAGCAGCACCTCTGCTCTGTGCACATGCTGTTCCTATCACAGCATCCTCTAGCACACGAGGGTTTTAAAGTGGAATCAAATAAAAGGGCACTAGGAGAGTTTTCAGTGTGGCGCAGCAATGACAGACTGCCGGTGACAAATTGGTGAGTGGGAGGTTCCTCGAGGCCTGAGAGGGAAGGGAACACTCTGATCACGAGTTTGAGATGGAACCAGGGAAGGTGGCTTGGAGGTTAGCAGTGCTTGCTGCTCTTGCAGAGGACCAAAGTTCAGTTCCCAGCACCTATAGAGTGGCTGACAACCACCTATAACTCCAGCTTCAGGGACTCAGACACCTTCTGCCTCTGTCAGACCCACCTCACACTTGTGCACCACGCATTAGAATTTGAGAGAGAACTTGGGGTGCCCCAGAATTTAGGCTGGGAGTCTTAAATCATACAGGAGATTTTTCCCCTGTAAATATATTTCTTTGATGTAAGATCCTTCTATGACCCAGGTATGACTTGTGTAAGTCTCTTCAGAGACCCTGCTCTCTCTCCTCCTTCCACATTGGTCCCAGGTGGAAGCCCTGAAGTTTCGTATGTTGGCTTCATCTTCTAACTGGAGTTTACATGTATGAAAACAGAGATCTACCCTGTTTTGTGGGCCATAAGCTGTACCCAATACTTTGAGACTTTTCCAGTGTGACACAATCAGGTCCTTGGTCATCGATGCAACACACAGACCTGGTCTAGAAGCCTCCTTCAGTCAGGAGCTAAGTAGGTAAAGACCAAAGGGAACCCAGACCACCAGCTAAATCCCCTTTATTGTGACCTTGAAACCTTAAAAATATGCTTTTCATCTCTTCACTTCTCTACACTAAGGAGTCAGAGAGGGAGGCAGAAAGAGACAAGATATCCCATATTCACAAAGGTTTGCCTAAGTGTGTCAGGGTGTTTTGGTTTCCATTCTGTTACTCTGACAAACTAACAAACTAACCACTGACCAAAAGTAACTAAGGGAAGGAAAGGGCTCATTCTACTTATACTTCTAAATCACAATCAATTACTGAGGGATGTCAGGGAAGGAACATGAAGCAGAAACCATAGAGGAACAGGTACACTCAGAGGCTCATGCTTTATTATATGCCAGGACCACTTGCCCAGGGAATGGTGCTGCCCACAGTGGGCTGGTCCCTCTTGCTTTAATTAACAGTCAAGACAATTCCCCCACGGGCATGCTCACAGGTCTGATCTAAAAATGCCTCCATCAAGGTTCTTCTTCCAAATGACTATAGGCTATGTTAAGTTGACAACACTAACTGAGAATCAGAAGGAAGAAGAGCCAAACACTACTCTATGAAACATGAAAAAAAATGAGATTTATTGCCTCATAATTACACTCCTATTATACCTCCCTCCCGAGTGTTTGTCTTGCTGAAGTGAAGCAGAAGGACTTGAACGCCCCAAGGATATATTGCAAAGTGTCACAAATGACAATGTAAATTAAGGATGCACAATTCACCAACTCTAATAAAATCTTTTTTATTTATGTGTGAGAGCTAATGTGTTCTGGCATGCTCCTAATTCCTGTTTTGTTATTTATGAAATAGAAACCTGACAATTCACTAAATCACTATGAGCCATTCCTTTTACAATCTGCTTCATTTTCTAGGCACAGATTATTTTTAGTATTATTATTCAGGAGTCATACTGACTCTCAGTGATTCAAATTTAGCAGTAAGAAGCAAACTACACTGGAAATTTTGATTAAGAGAAACATAGGAGTCTTCACCAAAAATGCTACTACCTCATTCCTTCTTTGGTGCAGAAATATCCATCTGTGTTGTTCAAAAGTATAAGACATTTTCACGGCCAGAGTTCCCATCAAAACCAGAAAAGTGAATTTTGAGAATCCTGGGGATAGTAACTTCAAAGGCACTAACTGTGTAAGAGGACTGGTCAGAAGGCTCAGGTCCCAGGCCGCTGTGGTCTGTGCCTGTCTTGAGCACTCGGTACAAGTAAAGAGCCTAATACCAGCTTCTTTGAAGCAAGACATGTTGACAGCTGACCCTTAAGAGCAGCTTTTAGCTGGGACCACAACTGAATCTACCAAGAGTGTAAATGGAATAAATGCTCTACTCTTATCCTCCTACCGAGACAAATGGTCTGCAGTGATGAGGTCTTTCTATAATCTTTAATAAAGAGAATCAAGCAAAGGTAGGAATAACATTTCTATAACCAGCTTTACTTCTAAATAAACCTGAGTGCATGAGCACTGTGGATGAAATCAAAGTTAGGATTTTTCACAATGAAGAAGGTAGAATAATGAATCAGGTAAAGTGTCCAAAGTTTGTGGAGTCTAAACCCTGTCACATTCCCAGACTCACAAAGAGCCCCAAGTGTATTTCTTTCCCTTCATGTGTGAGTTACCATGGCTACGCAGTCTCTGCTAATTATTTATCTCAACTTTATCATCTTTCTCTGCCATAGAACAAGAAAGGTTTTCAAACCGTCTCGCAGCTTTCTGTCACTGCCTTCTTCCTGGAGTGCCAGAGCGGATGGAACACAGAGAGATTTATTTCCGTCTCTCCTGGATGTGCGGGTTAGAAAGCAAGCGTGTTCAAAGGCTGCCATGCGGCACCTTCATTAGAGCAGCAGAGTTTCCTCTAAGAATCTAGATAGAAACATGGAGAGGTGGTGGTACAGCGAGCTTTGGATGCTACCTCATTAAGCTACACAACAGAAGTGCTGCCCTCCCTCATTCTCACTGGCCAGCCAGGAGCTACAGCCCTGCTTCCTTTCGTCCCTGGTTGTCCAGACTTGAGTGGTATGATCCTGCCTTCAGATTGTTTCTTCTGTTTTAATGCCATCCAAACATGCTCTGGATGTCCATAGTAGTCACAGCAGTAGATTCTTGCCACAGAGCCACAGAAGTGTGTGATGGACCGAGATGGATCTGAACTTGACCAGACACTTCATGCCCCCCCCCCAGGGGCAGCTCTTCATCTCCTTTTCTTCTTTTAATGCTGGTCTTCTTGAATCATCAAACCTCTATTAGACTCTTTAAACTTTACCCCCTGTCAAGGGAAAGAAGATAGAGAAAAGTCCCTAAACAACTGGGATCCAAGCTTGGGCATTAGGCTTTGATGCCCCTAGGCTTGACCAAAATCTGGTGAGGCACCCTGAACCAATGAAATTCCAGCAAAGAATGTATTGTAAAAAACTTACAAAATCCTCATACTGAGTCCCCAGAAAATAGCCATTACCAGGAACTAGCAAGGGAGACTCTAGCTACAGAGCAATGATTCCCTATTTCTGTTTCATTGCTGTGACAAGAATCAACTTAAGGAAGGAAAGGTTTATTTGTGGTTTGCAGCTTGAGTGCACACATCATGGTGGGAGAGTCTAGATGGCTGAAGCTTGAGGCGGAACGTCACACTGCGTCTGCAGCAATGAAACAGAAAGATAATACTTAGCTTGCTTTCTCCTTTGTATTCAGTCTAGGACAAAAACCTATGGAATGATGCTACCCATAGTGGGCAGGATTTTCTTCTTCAATTAACCTAATCTAGATAATCCCACCAGGCCTACCCAGATGCTTGTCTTCTTTGTTCCATTAAGTTGATGATAAAAATTAGCCCTAATCGACCTGAAGAGCCCCAGAATAAGATAAAAACTGTGGATATTTGGGTGAAAAATGGAAAATCTGGTTCAGCAGCCTCAATAGGGATAAGAGGACGTGTTCTTGGTGTGGCTGTGGGTCTTCCAGCTTCTGCTGACATTGATATTTATGTAGAAGAATGAAAGTCATCTATCTAGGAGTGCTGGTGGCAAAGATGTTGATATAGCCATGGCTTTGATGAGCAGAGCAGAAAAAGGAGAGGTGACAATGGGAGATAGACATGGACCCTGTAATTCTCTCTCGGTGTTCATGGGGATTGGACATAGAGAGCAAACACAGAGAGAAAACTCTATGGGTGCACATGGCCTTCCTAAAAAAGGGAATGGCATCTGGCTATAGCTCATACATATTTCAGAGTATCATCCAAATAATCCCTATATCTCTTACATACCTAGTGCAATGTGAATATTACATATGCTCTTATTCTGTTTGAACTTTAGGGAATAAATGACAAGGAAGCAATCTATACATGCTTCATTATATAAAAAATGAGTTTATTTGAATGAGAACTGTCCTCCAGAGGCTCATGCATTTGAACACTTGATCCCTAGTTGGTGGTGCTGTTTTGGAAGGTTGAGGGACCTCCAGGAGGTAGAACCTGAGGAAGGAAGATAAGGGAGGAGTTTATGATATATAGTCTCTCCTCACTTCCAGTTCACTCTGCTTCATGTTTATGACTGAAAATGTGAGCTCTCAGCCTTTGGCTTCTGCCATTTGCTGCCAGGCATCCCCACCATGATGGACTCTCTCCCTCTACCATACTGCAAAATAAACCCCGGTTTCTATGAGTCACTCTTGGCCATAGTGTTTCAGCACATCCTGGGTCCAGTTTAATAAGTTAAATAAAAGCAAACACCAAGGAGAACCCCTCATCCATTTTATAGCCCCACTTCCTCTCTCTTACTTTGTTTCTCTACTTCAAAAACACTGCTGTGTTTTACCACATTACTTTGGTGGGAATATAGGGAAATATTAATAAAGGTCAACTCCACTAACCCTGAATTATATTCTAGGGTGGAATAATCTGACTCTCGAAATGGAAACTTAAGGGTTCTTTGGAAAATCAGTTATGTTGGATGGTGTTTTGCTGGGGCAAACATGGAAGGGATATTTTGCTGAAGCAGACACTGGTGAAAAGATGTTCTGTTAAAGAATCACTTGAAAGGACATGTGATAAAGAATTCTTCACTAAAGGAATGCACATATTAGTCTGTCTTACACGGTGTAGTTAAGCTCCATTCGTCATGACTCCATGGAGAGAAATACACCCAAAAGCTTCTGGTGGTGTGCTGTCGTTTCTTGCTGCTTCCTCAGACTCAGCTGATTGGCAGAGTGATGTCAGCTGAGACAGACTCACATGGAGACTCACATGTGGAGGTAAGACCCTTGGAAGACAAAAGATGTTTGGAGGGAATATAAAAAGGACTTAACAGATAGTGACAGAGGTGGAGCTTAAGGCTTGCTTGCAGAGTTATCTGTGCAAAGTGTCTTCTCAAGAGAGAGAGAGAGAGAGGAGAGAGAGAGAGAGAGAGAGAGAGAGAGAGAGAGAGAGAGAGAGAGAGAGAGAGAATTTTTTCCTGATCTTCACTTTGCTGAGAGAGGCACAGCTAAGAACTTGTCCTGGTGTTACTTTTGGCCCTGGTCCTGCTGAGGCCTGACTGTTCCTGCTAGGTCATGCCACCACTGCTGCTATCCGGACACTACTGAACTGAACTGCTGGTATATCCTCACAATGCAGAGGGGATCGGGTCCAAAGAATCTTTCTAAATAGGTCCACTTCCCCCATATCCTTTCTTTTCTACTACATCTGGTGGATGATGGGCCAGAAGGTAAGTTGAAGCATTTAAGAACCATCATTAAAAATAATGGTTGAAAAAAATTGTCATTTTCATCACTTCTCAGCTCTGTCTTATGGAAATCAAACGGCATACATGGAAACTGCTAGATAAGCTACTATAAGCTGGTATGACTGTGGAATGTAGTGAGTAATCATAGGACCAACTATATCCTGTCATGGTTAGCTTCAACTGCAAGTTAACACAGCCTAGAGTCATCTGACAAGAGAGCCTCTGTGGAAGAGTTGCCCTGATTAGACTGACCTGTTGGCATGTCTGTGGGGGACAGCCTTGATTGTTAACTGAAGTAGGGAGGCCTAAGATACAAGTTGGCCCTGAAATGTATAAGAAAGCTAGTTGGGCATCAGACAGAGAGCCAGCAAGCAGCACTCTTCCCAGGTTTCTGCTTCAAGGTTCTGCTTGAGTTCTCACCCTCAAAGATCAACGTCCCTCAGTGATCAAATGTCACCTGTGAGCATAAGATGAAATAAACCTTTCCTACCCTAAGTTGCTTCTGGTCATGCCAAATGTCCTAGCAACAGAATAAAACTAAAACAGCCTTCAGTCCTAGGATTCCCACAATCCCAACCTGGGAAAACAAAGCTGCAGAGACAGGAGCATCTATAAAGCAGGCATGTAGTTCCTCTCCTCAACAGATGCCTGGGCCTTTTTTGTGAGAAAGAAAATGGATACAGCAGGAGACAGAAAATCCATACCCAGGACTTTCTCTAGGGCTTGTGATACGACTATGTAATGTTAGCACCACATCCTGTCCTGTTAGCTCCATACCCTGACAGTGTTTTCATTTGCTCACCAAGTGCCAATTGAGAGAAGATTGCATCTGACTCTTGGAACAGAGAGGAGCTAATTTGATTAGATAGAATGCTGTAGCTCCCATTGCCTTGAGGAACAGAGATGTTACCTACCAATGCCTTCACAATCAAGTGTGTCACTTATCCTTGGGAAAGTGACCAGGATCAATAGGCTGGGAGCTATCCTGGTCCTCAACACAACTCAACTCCATATGGTTTTTTTTTTTTGTTGTTGTTGTTGTTGTTGTTTTTTGTTTTCTTTTGTTTTTGTTTGTTTGTTTTTTTTTTTTTTTTTTGTCTTTTTGCAACTCATATTTCCCAGTATGTGATAGCCATTTATTCTGGAATCCCAGAACATAAGCAAACAAAAAGGAGGGAGAAAGGTTAAAGTGTGGACCTCAAACAAGGAGTAACAGACCAGGCACCGTTGCTGCCAGGAGTGAAACCCTGAACACTGGTTTATATTTTCACACATCTTGTTAACATCTAGATCTCTCCCTCTGGCTCGGAAGATCATTGGGAATCCTTTTTGCCTACCCTGGCTTCAAGGTTTTATTCCAAGGATATTAGAAAATCAGAAGTCAGAGAAGTCAATCATAATGTTAATGCCCACAGAACATGTTCGCTCGGGCAGAGGCTGGTGAGAGGAGCAGATAAGGAAAGGGCATCCTAGTTCTAGCCATGTGACATTCACACAGGCACATGTCTAACATGCCATTGCTTGTGCTGCACATGTAGGTGGCAGACACTTTTGTTATATTGATAACCATGTCATTGGAACAACTTTTATTAACCACAACAGCAATGACCCTTGACTGTGGCCGTGGGTCCACTAATACGAGTCTGGCCATGCCCTTCCTCATTTCTGGTCAATGAGAAAAACATCACTTCCCTCCTGTGAAGACAGGTGACAAAAGGAGGGCCTGTCAGTAATGATCAGGTGTGCAGGAACTTTAATATATAACATCTAATTAAAATGTATGGTGTGCATATGTCCTTTCAAGTGTGTGTGCGCCTTCTGAGGCTTTTCTATCACAGTGTAAATGATGGATGGACCCAGACTTTCTGGAAGTAAGTGGAAGTAAAGGTAAACTAAGAGCCTCAACAGGAAACAGTGTGGTGCCTGGTTCTTCTGAAATGGTGTGGACCACATTCACCTCCAGCCATTCTTGCCAATCTCTGCACCAGGATGATGTCACAATTCTATAAACTGATGCAGAACCAAAGCATGAGATGGTCACCATCTGTCCACATTGTGAACTGGGTCTGTAGCATTCCTGTGTAAGCAGTTTGTCTGGCTTCATGGACTTGCTATGTCATACCTACACATAAAGATACATGATAAGAACATCAAGCTCACACTGGGGATACTGGGGACCTAAACTCGGATCTCTCAGTCATGAAACAGTCATTGCTTGACTTCGCAAACAATATTCTGAAAGCCAATCTTATAAATCCTGTTTGATGTATATTCATCTTGTCAGTTTTATTCCTCATGATACAACACATTTGAGAAATAGCTACAGTACTGTAGGTGGATGTCCTTAAGACCTGAAGAAATATTTTCACAATAACAGTCATAGAAAGAATAAAAATCAAACATCTTAGACTGACCCTTCCGCACTGACTTGCACAGACAAGGATAACTACCTCCATGTTGTCTGTTTGTCATGATGAAGGCTGCCACTATGGGCTAATTTCTGTGATGCCATTAATAAAGGCTATCATGTTTAATATATGGTGTGTGTGCCATGTTCTTATTGTCTTGTTGTCCCTCACAAAATCCTTATAAGATAATGCAATGAGTGACTAGAACCAAGAAAACCTGGTCCCAGGGTCTATACTTGTAGGTGCCCCATCGTAGCCTCTCAGTTCATCCACCCTGCATTTCTGATTGGCTGCTTATAGGACTGGGCTGGCTGGCCAGTGAACTTTCAGGATCAACCTATCTCTACCATGAATCCTAAGATTACAGGCATGTGAACTCACACCCATATTGTACTCAGACACAGGGGATTTGAACTCAGGTCCTCATGCTTTCAGAGCTGGTGCTCTTACCCCCTGAGCCACACCAGCCCTGTGGAGTCTTTCAATAACTGCAAATACTTTTCCTGTCTTTTGTCTCTTGCTGCTTTGATTGGTAAAGGGCTGCAGATTTAAAAACCATTCCCCTTGAGCTTTAAAGTACTTCTTTTGTTTTCTGACAACAGTGCTCATTATTTTCTTTATGGGAAATAAAAAGTGCTTTGATTTATTCTCTCTGAAGCTCGGAACAGAAGCTCTCCGTTCCCTGGCTTCTTACATTTGACTGAGGATGTGTCTAACTACTGGGCTCGTTTTCATTTATGTGAATTAGTATTCATGACATCTTTCGATTGAAGTCTTTCATCTTTTATCGCAGAGAAATTTTTCTTGTGTCATTTCTTATTCCATCCTCTGTCTCTGCTGCTACTTCCATGTGCCTTCTCCTTGACCTTTCCTCCTCTTCCACTTCTCCCTCCTTCCTTCCCTCCTCCCTGTATCCTATGATTGACCTTGCATGTGGTCCAACTGAAATTTATTATGGTATCTCACATAGCTGGGAGCTTTTTCTGATGTGCAGTCTGAGACATTATCATTGGATTTTTCTTTTGCCTGAATTATTTGTTTAGGCAATCGCAGTCATCGACTGTGTGAGGACATTTCCCTTCCTTTATTCATAATAAAATGGTTTTTTTTTTTTTTTACTGTAAATTCAGGCAACAGAAAACATAACAAACCTATCTTTTAAAAGTATCTCATGAAGTGATCAGTTAAACTTCATCTTTTGAGTTAAGCAGCATAAGAAAACAGCAGCACCTGCTTGAAAGCCCTGTCTGCATCAAGGATGACAATGAGTTTCGTTGGCTACTGATCCCTATGGGAAGTCTTAGGCGAGGTGTGCCCTGTGGTGGATTTGAGATGTTCCATATCTGGGTATCTCACTCTCAGTGACAAAGTGAAGATACTTCACTCTGAGATGCCAACACCCAGCTCAGGAGCCTGAAAGAATGCTCTGCATCCAGGGAATCTGTGCTACCAGAGGGTATGGGGCAGGTGCCTTCTCCCAGATCTCAGCACGTGCAGAGAGCATTCAGTGCCATGTTACAGGACATCTGCGGGTGCAAGGGTGACTATCCAATATGACTAACTCACTCCTACTCACTGTGCAGACCAGTCCATTCTATGCCTAAAACCTCCCAGGAACCAACCAGGGAGATCAGCTCTATCTGTCATCTCTGTCCCTTCCCCCACTCCTTTGAGATGGGGTTTTACTACATAGTCCTGGCTGCCATGGAACACCCAGGCTGGCCTTGAATTCACAGAGTTTACCTGCCTTTGCCTCTGACTCTTGAGTACTGGGCTTTGTAGTGTGGGCCACCACTCCCAGCATCCTCCTCACTCTTCCCATAGCTTCCTGTGCTCTACCCGCCCTGACAGCCCTTTCTTTCAGAAACATCCCAAACATTTGACTCACTAAAGGCATTTCTCTCTAGTTAACTTGAATGCAGTTTGTTCAACGAAGGGAAGTAAAAATACTAAATAAAGAATTTTTAGTATTCCTGTGTGGGCAATGGAGATATGGACACAGTCGGATCAGCAGATCTGACATTGAGAGGAAACAAGAACAAGCCTCAGTATCAGATTCACAACAGCAGAACAGAAGTATGTTGGCCTAGAGAGAAATGGTAGAAGTTCAGCTCTCAGTGTGACCTCTGACCTTGGCTTTTCAGGTCCTTCAGCTGACATACCACAGAGATAATAATACTTTGAAGCTTATTTGGTCCATCTGTTCTGCCCTAAAGCCCCTTTACCTAGTGGCCTAAAGGGTTTCTTACTAAAACAACAATGAAGATGTTACTCAGATGGAATGCTGGTCTTTTTCCCCAGAGATCTAAGAGTATGTTGACAATTGCATTACCCAACTGGCTTAGATGAAGCAGCCTTCTGTGCTTCAGCTTGATTGAGGGAAGGATGCTATTATGTAAGGATGAGCATAAGGAAAAACATCACCCTCACCTGGACCCCATCATGTCCTAGTCTCATTTCTGTTGCTAGGATAAAACAGGCCAAAAAAAAAAGCAACTTCTGAGTAAAAAGACTGATTTTAGCTCACACTCCTAAGCCGTAGATCAGCAATTCTCAACCTTCCTAATTTTGTGGTTACCCCAAGCCATAAAATTATTTTATGTTGCTATTTCATAACTATAATCTTGCTACTGCTGTTAATCATAATGTAAATATCTGTGTCTTCTAATGATCGAAGGTGACCCCTGGGAGAGTGTTGCTTGACCCCTACAAAGAGATTTTTGACCCACAGGTGGATAATTTCTGGTATAGACAATCACTATGGGGGAGTCACAGCGGCAGGGACGACATCACACCCACAGTCAAGAGCAGATATCAATGAACGTACACACATGCTTAGTGCTCAGCTGACCTCCTCTACTGTTACACAGACTGCGGCCCAAAGCCTGGAAATGGTGCCACCAAATTTCAGGCTGGGTCCTTACATATTAACAATCAAGATAACCTCTCTCAGACATGCTCATAACCCAACATGACCTAGAAAGCCTGTCACTGCTCTTCTCAGGTGATCCTCTGATATGTTAAATTGATGACTAGAACTGCTGTCACTTGAAATGCTCAGGAAGGGAAGGCAAATAGAGATTAAGAAAGATGTGTGTGGTTGTAGGTTGATGTCAAGGCGATACATGATTGGACAGTAGAGAGTAGGGCAGGGACAAAGTTTTGGTAAGTCTGAAAAGATGGAGAGAGGGGATATTCAAGATGGAAATGGCAGAGAAAGATGGTTCAGATCAAGGTGAACTAGATCAATTTTATCTTGTTTAGGAGGTGGTTTATATCTTTATTAATTGAAAGTGAATTTATTGTTTGGATGTATTGTGGATTGAGAATTTAACATATAAATTGTTCGATGAGTTATTGATTGTTGAGTCATGTTTTTACCAGGCTGTGGAAGACAGTGTGGGAAAGCAATGGCTGAGAGGCAGATGGAGCGTACAGATCCAGTGCGGGCTCACAGACTGAGATGTGTGTATATAAAGCTTAGTAACTAACTGCCTAGAGGACTGCATGGTGAAGAATTAGACTGGGTGCCTGTTTTCACACTGGAGCAGCTCCCATTGAATGAGCGCTCGAATGGAGTGAGACCCTACTGAACTGATAGCAACAAAACCCATTTTATTTTTACCACAACATATGGTGAGGAGTCTCATTCTTACTCCCAGTGATTCACATCGGAAGCTGAGGTTCACATCTCTACCGTGGATATGCATTTCAAGCTAGTACTCTGTTTACATCTCACATGAATATATCCATTGTTCTTATTTAATGTGGATTTCCAATTTCTTTCCACAAGTGCTCAAAATTGTTCTTCATTTTTAAAGGTAATAAGATCATTCAAATCTCCTAGACAGGCATTTTACTTTTATAAAACTAAGATATTCACACTTGGTGACACAACAGTAACATGATATCAAGTGGATCTTCTGCCAGTGAGGTCTCCTGATGGAATACTTTTTCAAACTCTTTCTTAGTTATTTTATGTATGAAGTTTACATTATTTTAGATTTTTCCTAAAAAATTTTGAATGTTTTTCAAAAAATCAATTTTATTATATTCATATATTCATGTGTGTGTGTGTGTGTGTGTGTGTGTGTGTGTGTGTGCGTGTGTTTACATATGCCAGGAGGGAGGCACATGTGTGTCATGGAGCATGTATAGAAGTCAGAAAGAAACATCGTGCAGTTGTTTCTCCCTTTACAATAGATCATGAACATTGAACTCAGGTTGTCAGCCAAGGCAGCAAGCATTTTTACCCCCAGAGCTATTGCCCAATCCTAGATCACTTTATAGACGTTATCCTGCAGCCCCACAGCCACGCTGATAATGAGATTACTACTCCACTTACCCAGTTCACAAAGTCCATCCATGGTCCAGCACTGGAACCTGATACTTCAAGTACATGCCTTTCATCTTCATAAAAACCCAGTGGGCACAATTACCCCACTCAGAAGCCTAGAACATATGGCCAACAGATGAAACACACAACTTCACTCTTTCTCTGCCTCCCTGGCACCAACTTGTAGTCTACAACCACCTCACATCTCAGGACTATGGGTTCCCATGGTCACCAGCTTGTATTCCACAACCACCTCACATTTCAGCACTATCGGTTCCCATGGTCACCAGCTTGTAGTCTACAACCACCTCACATCTCAGCACTGTCGGTTCCCATGGTCATCATTTCATCCAAAATGATGTTATCATCTTCAAAGCTATAGGCCTGTCTTTAACATTCGGTATAACCTAGAATTTGGAACATAAGCCTCTTGGTAGATCCTGTTTTAGAATATTGCCCAAATAAATAACTTCTGCTCAGCTTCCTTCTCCAGGTGCCTCCTCAGATGTAAGAAATCCATGACCAAATCTCACATAAAAAAAATCCAGAGTTCTGCACGAATCTGCTCCCTTAATAGTCAGAGGAAGACAAAATAATCTACAAGCAAAGCAACAGAGCAGATACAGATGCCAACAAACATCTACCACCAGCCTACAATCAGCCTTTAACCAGTTTATAACAAGCCTATAACCAGCCTACGACCAGTTTATAACCAGTCTATAGATGACCACATGCTGCTGTAACTGCAGTCTCCAATAGTTGGTTTGCAGATGGTCAAGGCCCCCACTTTGTGTGGAAGAGGAAGGAAGGAAGCGAGGTGATGGTTTCACACAAAGCCTTACAAAATCTGCACATAAAATGGCCAGTTGTCAGGGCTGGAGGGATGACTCAGCAGTTAAGAGCACCGGCTCTTCTTGCAGAGGACCTGGGCTCCATTCTCAGCACTCACACAGTGGTTCATAGCTGCTTTAATGCCTGTTCCAGGGGATCTGATGCCCTCTTCTGACCTCCAGAGGGACCAGGCACACACGTGGAAGACAGACACATACATGCAGGCAAAACATTTATACAATAAAAATAAAGATACACATGTTTTAAAGTAAGTTGGCAAAGAGGAAAGCTAAAAATCCCCAGTTAGCATTAATACCCCACTATCCAGTGCCTGGCTTCTATCACCTACATCTCTCTCTCTCTCTCTCTCTCTCTCTCTCTCTCTCTCTCTCTCTCTCTCTCTCTCTCTCCTGATGCCAAAATATGCAGGTCTTATTTTTCTTTCTACTATAACAAAGATTTATAAAATTTTCACACAATTGTTTTGCATGGCAGACCCTAAGTCCAAGCTGGACTCAAACCTGCTACCCATAGCAGAGGGTGACTCTTCTGAACGTCTGATCCTCCTACCTACTGTCTCCACCTGGGATTGCAGGTTACATTACCACACACCAGTTTATGTGGTCCTGGGGCCTAATCTAGGGTTCTACACTTGCTAGGCAAGCACTTACCAACTGAGCTACATTTCCAGCCCCAAAATGTAACTCTGATTCATGTTTACTATGTTTAATCCAAATTCTACACAAAAGGGGAGACAGAACCTTCTGCCTCTTACAATGAGCTTTCTTCCTCCTAGTTATATGGACTTGACCCCCGTGTGTACATTAGAAACCCACTCTGTGCATTTGTAAACTGTGAAGTGCAAGCTCCATACCTTCTGTTGGACACAGTGATGGTGGGTGGAGACAGACCCGCAACCTGTGCTCTTGTTCAGTGAACAATTTTTAAGAATGAGAAAGCCTCAAAAAATAAATAAGCAACTGTCAAATAGTCACAGTTAAGCTCAAATGATAAGGGAGAATACAGAGAATTTTACAAGCGCACACACTTGGAAGAAAGTGAATCACTGCACCACCACAAGGTGGATAGCACAGATACATATGTGACATCTGTCATGGTCTCCTCTCTCTCTCTAATGTCTAGAAATTTTGTGTCTGAGCCAAGTCAGCCATCATTACAGAAAAATAACCTGCCAGGTTACTTAACACAGACTCTTCTGCATGGGCACCAATTTTGGTTCACACAGTCAGTATTCAAAGTCAAATACTGTAATCAGACAGGATCGAATCCTCTAGTATAAAGCCAGGATAGCAAGACATGTCAAAGAACCTCATCTGGAGCACTGATATCATTGAGAAACTTAATGAATAATAAAGAAGGAAAACAAACAACAGCTCAGTGCAGTTCAGGCTTTGAATCATCTTCTTGTATCTGCCTTGTCCACACCTCAAGACACAGAGTCAGAGGCCCAGGCTATCCATGAAGCGTCAGAAGCAGGATGAGCCTCAGACTCTTACCAGCAGCATCCTGAGGTCAGCTATGTGGCCTATTTATCCCCTGGAATTCCCAAACTGATGCCACGGGAAAGTGGTGGCATGCAGTCCCAGGATGGGGAGTGGAAGAGAGCATGGCCCCTAGTTTGGGGTACGACTAAGTCATCTTTGGTGTGGACTTCTGTTGAAAATGTAACATTCCAGTTCCTTCTCCCCCTGCACTCTAAAGTCTGTGTATTTTAGTACTCTGTTTCAAGTTCTAGAAACTCCAATGGACGCCCCTAGAAGAGCCTCAAGGAATATTCCTTTTATTTTCAACTGGAAACACTTTCAAACATATAAAGTTGCGTTTTACAATTTGAAGTTCTCCAGTTGTCTAATTCTCCAACACTCCAGCTCTCAATGTCTATGAAATACAGTATAACAATCTTAAGCCCCCAACAAATGAAACATGCATCTAATTGGACTAGTGCTTTATACATGTTACTGAGGTTCCCCGTGGGGTTTCTCAGACCGTTGCCCTAAGGAACAAATTCTCTAAAAAATACAAAGAAAAGGGTAATTCCAAGCATAGATATTCCTTACTGTAAAATAGTGCAGCTGACTCAGGGTATCATAAATGCCATTATTCTTAATTCTAAATCTTGAAGAAGAGAACAATATTAGCCCTCTGAGGATAACCACGGCCTTTCTTTTATAAGGTTGCATGTAAAGTGTGATGTGATAAAAAGCTAACCTGATTCTTGGTTGGGCGAATGACCCCACAACTTCAAGAGAGAGTTTGAGCTATGGGACACAGTCCATAGAATGTACAAAATATCTACCTGCAGACATTTTGTAAAGCATTGTTTTTAACATTTCAATAAGCATTTTTTTGGACAGGATTTTGTGACAATGTGATTTTTTTTTTTTCTCATCAGCTAATCAAGAATTGGATTGCTGAATGATACAAATGTTGGTGGTCTGTGGACATTCTCTGGCAGGGTTAGGGAGGTGAGCAGGGCTGTCTTCCCTAACAGGTACTTAACATTCTTTGTCAGCTACAGGGAAGATGTGAGACAGGAAGATATTCTGCAGATACACTGCAATGTACAAGACGTCTGCAGGAAGATATTTTATACATTCTTTGGACTTTGTCTCACAGCTGAAACTCTCTTGAAGCAGCAGAGTCATAACAATATCACATATTGTATGCAACCTCAAACGAGAAAGACCGTGGTTACCCTCAGATGGCTAATATTGTTCTCTTCTACATCACAAAATCCTGTCCAAAAAGTACTTGCTGAATTTTAAATACAATTTTTCTAAATCACAAATAGCACAAATATAAATAATCCAGAGAATGAATCAACTGTGGCACATCCATACGATGGAATACAGCACAGGTATAAAATGATCACACAGATGGGTTAGCCTCGAAGTATTGTGCTCAGACTCTGAAGGAGTTAAAAATTGTTCATCCTATACTTCCATTGTCTTAGCTTGGATTTCATTGCTTTTAAGAGACACCATGACTGTGGCTTACACTTTCAGAGGTTTAGTCCATTATCATCATGGAGGGAAACGGTAGCATGCAGGCAGGTCTGGTGTTGGAAAAAAGCTGAGAGTTCTACATCTGGATCCACAGGCAGCAGGAAGAGACTGTGCACCACACTGGACATGGCTTGAGCATATAAGACCTCAGTAACATACTTCCTCCAACAAGACCACACCTCCTAACAGAGCCACTTTCTATGGCCAAGGATTCAAACACATGAATCTGTGGGGCCATTTCTGTCAACCACCACATCCATAGGAAAAAAGCAAGCTCTGAAGGCAGAAATCACTTTGATATTTATCAAAATCAGAAGGATGAATGAAAAGCAATACTGACTATAAAAGACTATGTTGCCATTCTTCAGGGTAATGAATATATTTATATGAGCCGCTTTGGTGATCATGAATTGTAACATTTGTTAAAGAATAAAAGAGGCAGATTTCACTATAGGCCATACTTTGATAGACCTGAAATGTATATTTATATCAGGATGTACCTCATTCAAATGTAAATGTCTTCACCTATAAAGAGGCCATGTTTCTGAAAGTCATGTCTACACTGTGTTCCTGAGCTGCTCCTATCAGCATTCCAGAGAGTGTCTTAAAACAGCCAAGGAGACACTAGAGAAGACAATGGTAGAGAAGACAACAGCTGCATCTGCATCCGAACCTATGCCTGGAGCCCCAAGGATGTCTGGATATGAAGCAGCTCCTTTTTTCTCCTTGGCTACCTTGAGCCTTGGCTCTGTTACCTTCAAGTGTTGGAAACTTCTCCAGTTGTTATGGAGACCAACTGCTCCACAGAGAGATACCCTAAAAAATAAGGACTCTGTGCAATTGGGAGCAACAAATCTAATGTAAGTTCACTACTGAGATTACCATTAGTTCATTACTATTTGGTATCACAAAACAAATCTGTTCAGATATGTAACATTTTGGTGATGAACTGAAAACATGGAAATGCATCAAGGAACAGCTGCATTTCCACCTGCAGCAAATGTGTGGTCAGACTATAGAACAACTGCATTTCCACCTGCAGCAAATGAGTGCTCAGTCTATAGAACAGCTGCATTCCCACCTGCAGCATGTTAGTGCTCAGTCTATAGAACAGCTGTATTTCCACCTGCAGCACATGAGTAGTCAGTCTATAGAACAGTTACATTTCTTCCCTAATATGAAGACTGTACTTGTCAGAGAGTCTCAAAAAACACAACCATGGCAACTTAAAACTCTGTTCTAGTTTGTAACTATGGGCTTCCACACACATGCATAAGTTACCCATAATAACAACTCTGAGACTTCTTATATATGAATTAATGCTTAGGTCAATAGTTTTGGCTCATTTCTGCTAGCTTATAACCCAATTAATTTATTTAAAGTAGACTAAGTTCCACCCTGTGGCTGGTTACCTGGTCCTCAGTTTTGTACAACTTTCTCAAACCCAGAATTTCTCTCTCTGCTGGATGTCCATCTTCTAATCCTGCCTCAGCTCATTGCCCAATCAGCATTTTATTGACAGGTGAATCTTTTTATACAGTTCATAAGAGATTCATTCTCTCTACACTAGCTCCCTTCATACTGTTGTAATAAAACACACTGACTAAAACTGACTTATGGGAGAAGGACTTCTTTGGTTTACATAGCCCATGACTGAGGGAAGCTGAAACAAGAAGGAACTTGAAGCCATTCCTACTTGTTCTTCCTTAAAGCATGACACCACCCCCTCCCAATAAAAAAAAAACAAGCAAAAAAAAAAAAAAAAAAAAAAAAAAAAACACCTCACTTCACAGTCAAAAATTACAACAGGGAATTGTGAAAAATACCGGCTGACAGTCTTGTACTCAGCCAACTTTCTTATATAGTTCAGGACTACCTGCCTAAGGCATGGTAATGCCCATAGTGGGTTGGTCCTTCTTAATTGACAATCTACCCTGCAGACAAGACCACAGGCCAGTTCATTCTAGGCAATATTTCAATAGAAGTTTTTTTTCAGCTAGCTCTGTTGACAGCTCAGTATAACCACAACAACAGAGAACCCTGGGATCTTCATGATAACAATTTTTAGAAGACACTGTTTGCCACAGACACATAAGAACCACTGTGGAAAGTGTGTACTGTCTGACAATTCACAGGAGCAACAACGTTCTTACGCGGCTGCAGAGAAAGTTTCATCTCTTCAGAGAAATAAGGGCACTGTCATTCAAACAGAAGTGAATGGAAAGCAGCGCCACATAAACAACCCAGATAATATTCCACACTCAGCTGCAAGGGCATCTTGCACCTGCACAAGCCAGACAACACTACTCCTTGGAATAGAAGCATGCAGCTCAGAAAATCTAAGACAAAGATGGCTCTGCAGGTGAGCAGGACTCAAGGAGACTCTGAACCCAGTTTGGGTAGAAAATAGCACAAGTATGGGTACTCACTATAGTGTGGAGATGGTACAGGACACTGTCCCTGTAAACACACAAGGAAGGCCAGGCCCAGAGCAGAAATTAAGACCCTCTCAAGCAGAGTGATCCATGAAGAGACAAGGCTAGAAACAGCCTGTCTTCTGCATATTCCATACAATGGTCGATATGTCAAGTTACTCAGAGATTGTCCTGGAAGCCCGATTGGCTCATTGTGATGACGTAGGATTCTTGGCTATAAGAAGGCAGACATGCTCCATTCTCACCCAAGAAGTGAACTGAGCAGACTCAGAGAGTGAAGACTTTCAACATCATCGTTTATTTCTTTATGAACTTGAAGTTAGCAGGAAATTAAAATATAGTTTAAGATAGAGGGAGCTGGAGAGATAGTTCAGCAGTTCAGAGTGTATACTGTTCTTCCACAGGACTCAAGTTCAGTTCTTAGCACTCATGTCATGCAGTTCACATCCCTCTTCTGACCTACTTAGGAACTTCAGAACACACACACACACACACACACACACACACACTTGATAGAG
Source organism: Micromys minutus (assembly GCF_963924665.1). Classification (NCBI taxonomy): domain Eukaryota; kingdom Metazoa; phylum Chordata; class Mammalia; order Rodentia; family Muridae; genus Micromys; species Micromys minutus. The sequence goes on from NC_137958.1 coordinate 9,384,792, forward strand.
AAAGTGTAAAATTAAATTATGCACATAGATAAAATTTAGAATAAAAACTTTAAAAAATCTTAATCTTGACTATGTGACTTGACATTATTCCATTAATTAATTTATTCTCATTTTCATTATTAATTATTTTATTTACATCCCAAACATTGCCACCCATACCCCCTCACTGAGCTCTTCAAGACCTTTGAAAGAATAACAGGGGAAGCTCTGTGGGAATATCTGAGAACCTGCAGGGGTCTGCTTGGCGGGGAAACAGCAATGGCCCTACAGCCAGCAGGGAAGGTTACTGTTCTGCTCGGAGCTACTGGCTCCCCAGAAAAACACATCAGAGTTACTTACTACACCTCTTTCCCTGCTGCAAACCTTCATCCAAATCACTAAGAATATTTTGAAGAGTGTTTCCTAGCTCTCTGGCCACCAGGCTAACATCACCCCAAAATAAGGCTATCACTCACATGCATCCAGCTTTACAGACTTGGGCTCCCATCTACACTTGAAAAAAAAAAAATATCCAGACTCTTGAAACATGCTGACTGGGAAGCATCTCTGGGTACCTCTGTGGGGGTGAAAGTAGACAGGGCCATTCCTGAAGCTGTAGTCCAAGACTGAATAGAGAAAATGGAGTGAGCTAAATACCAGCATTCACAGCCCTGTGCACTTTGACTACAGATACAGGGTGTCCCTCTGGCTCACACTCCTGATGTCATCATGAACTGCACCCTAAAATCGTGAACTAAAAAATAAAACCCTTTGATGCTGCCTTTGTTAGCTATTTTGCAACATCAAAAAGACAAGTACCTAGTACAGCACCCTCACATAAGGGAAGCTATTCTGAATATACATATATACATACAAGTGTGTGTGTGTGTGTGTGTGTGTGTGTGTGTGTGTGTGTCTGTGTGTGTCTGTGTGTGTGTGTACTAGATGTTAAGTTTTTTCATGCAAAATATTATGAGAACAAGTAAGATGTGACATTTAAGCTGCTTTACTATGTTTTACTAAGATATAACCAACATGTCTTTCTGGCCACTCTTGCACAGTATTAAGACAGCCACACTTTTTTTGCCTTTTAGGCCCCTCAAGCTGAGTCACCTTTAATGATCCTGTGATTCTGCAGAGGCTGGCTGCTTCAATACTTGGGATCAGTCTTCATTAAATGCTCCCAGACTAACAAATGGACAGTTTTCAAAGCTCCCATTCCAAGCTTGACCAGGTTTCAGGTGGAAGTATACATCCTATGGTTCTCTGAAAGGAACAGAGGCCAACACTTGGTCCTTATTATGCAGAGCAGGGAAGAAAGGAGAGAAGGCCAGCCTCCTGGAGAGATGCTTAGATTAGGAGCCCTAGATATAAGTAAATATTCAGACAAAGATCTGGTTTGATGTTCTCAAAGCTTTCCTTGAAGCTGGTCAGGACCAAGTAATTTGCATATTGAATAAAAACAACAATGCTGTCCTGAGTACAGGATTCTGGAAAAGGAGCCTCCACTCTCTTGGCCACCCACTGTTTGTCCTTCTCCCCTTCTGTGAAGGTCACCTTGTGCACACCTGGGAAGGAGGAGAGACAAAAGAGACAACCCTGCTTTCTTTGGAGCTATAAATAAGGATGTGAACCATGAATTCACAGAAAAAGCCTGGGTCTCTGGAGTCAAACTAGTGGTAGTTTTGGTTGTTTTTAGAAACAGCTTGATAGAAATATAATTTTGTGCTTTGATATTCATATGCACACATCTGATAATGAGTGTTGTAGCTAGACCAGTTAACATATCATCACCTTACATGATTATTTTTAAATGTTTGTCTTCTGCAAACTGAGGCTTCAGTATCTTCAACAGATGGTCTGGGATACAGACACCTGTGTGAGCAAAGGGCACGCTGTTCCTAACAACCCCAGAGCAAAGCCTACCCAGCGGAGACCTATACATACCTTCCTCTGGCATGCACAGTGCCCCCATAGTCTCACCCCCAAATGTCTGGCCTAAGAAAGTCACTTCATGCCATCAGGCTTGTTACTTCCTAGTGAGAAAACCTTCCACAGGCTGAAAAACACCTACATAGACACCGCACACTCTCACATTCATTATATGCATAGGCACACACGAATACACTCACATTTGGCAATACATAGACACTCATGCACACTTACACACACACACACACACACACACACACACACACACACACATATGAGCTTCTATGCTAGGCTCATCCTTCTGAGTCCAGATTTTCCCTGCTTTTCTGAAGAACTTTGGTATTCCTGGACCATCCAACTCCCTCATCATCACAGAAGACCAAAGGAATCCCATCCCACCTGACTCCTAAACATTATTTCAAGAGAAAGGTCTTCCCTGGTGCAGCTACACACCACTGAGGAGCACACAAGCCCTCTGTTCGCTTCAGTGTAAAGAGAAACTGTTGCACACATAGCTCAGCAATATATTGTATAGCCTTCTTATGCCCAACCCACATCTGGAAGTCACTCTGATGACACCTCAGGAGCCAGGTTGTCTGTCCTTGCTTCTGTCCATCATCACTACAGGCATCACTGGCCTCAGCTCCTCCCCACCTCCTAAAATGGATGTACCCAATCGATTAGACCTAACACTCAAAGATATTCTAGAACACCACAGGAGCAGTTTGCTGCCATAGGGTCTTCTGTGCAGTGCTGAGGCTTATCATCCCTCAGAGCCCTGCATGGCTTCCCTGGATTTCAATGACTGGAACCTCCAAGGGCAGCCTATCTACTGTCAGGTCACAGAATGTAGAATAGACACAAACCAGTGGTAGCTCCAAGGAGACACAGTTAAGGGGCCCTAGTGAAGGAAAGGGTGCTGAGCTGAAGTGGATGGCTTTAGGGTACACTCAGTCCAGACAGATTCTCAGTGACAGCACCAGTGTGCACATGAAATCTCAGCAAAATCATTGTTATTATTCAGAACCTTACTGTGTGGTCCAATCAGGTCTGAAACTCACTCTATAGAGCAGTGAGATTCTTAGCAGCACACCTTGCCCCTCAGAAGTGTATGATTAGACAGCAAGTCAGATGAAGACAAAAAGGAAAGGAGCCCATGATCTCCAGGAATGACAAAGGTGACCTCTAGGAATGACCATGCTGACTTCAGAAGATGATTCTGCTGAATAGTGGAAAATAACTCTGGGGACTTCCAAAAACAAACCCTGGTGACTTTAAGAAACTGCTATTAGTGACCTCCATGGTCTAACTTGGACACTTATAATTCAAGACAAAAGCCAGTCTACTATGTAATGATTCTGGAACATAGACAAGTGTGAGCAAAGCATCCAAACATCCATCTATTCCTAAGACCACTTCTTTTATTCTGTAACTCAAGAACAATTTTGTTAAAATTTGACAGAAGAAATAATAGGGTGGGCAAGATGGAGGTTTAAGCAGCTACCAGGAGGAAGGAGATGGAACAAAGAAAATGTTACACTGCCTGAGTTACATTTTGTGGTAGTTTGAATAGCAATGGCTCCTGTGGACTAATATATTTGAATGTTTAGTCACTGGAGAGTAGAAGTATTTGATTGGATTACAAGTATTAGGAAGTGTGGCTATGAGGGTAGAAGGTGCCACTGGGTCTTTGAGGTTTCAAAAGCCCAAGGTAAGCCTGGTCTCCTTTCTGTGTCTCTCTGTCTCTCTAGAAGTCTTTGTCTGTCTCTCCCTATCCCCCTCCCTCTCTCCCTCTCCCCTCCCTCCCTCCCTCCCTCCCACCCTTCCTCCTTCCCTCCCTCCCTCTCTCTCTCTCTCTCTCTCTCTCTCTCTCTCTCTCTCTCTCTCTGCCTACAGATCAGAATGTTGCTCTCAACTACTGCTCTAACACCTTCTTATGTGCCATAAGTATTGCTTTGGTCATGGGGTCTCTTTATAGCAGTAAAACAGTGACTAAGGTACGGGTTGTAATAAGAGGAAGGCTCAACATCCTCTTCATAGCCAGTTAAGCTCTTGAGTCTCACCTCCCCTCCTCAATAAGATCAGCTAAGTTCTGCATCTGTAAGTTCTGTTTCTCTAGAGAACCTTACTAATACAGCAACTTGCAGTAGAAAGAAAGGCTTATTGGGGCTTACAGTGCCAAAAGGATCAGTGTCCATCATTACTGTGGTGAAAAAGTGTGGTTTGCAGGCTGGAGCATCAAGTTGAGAGTTCACATCCTATACCACAAGCAGAAAGCAGAGAGAGGAAAGCTCTGAAATCCTCAAAACCCAAACTACTGACATACTTACTTTAGCAAGGCCACAGCTCCTAAAGCTTCCCTAAATAGTGCTATCCACTGGAATCCAAGTGTTTGAATGCCTGAACCTGGAAGGGACATTGTATTCAAACTATAGTTGCCCATCGGAACTAGTTGAAAAGGCTCTAGCACTGAAGATAGAACCTCCACCACTCAAGGTTTTCCAAATCAAGTAGCCAACTTATGTGACAAATTTAAGCATAGCTTATTGCATTCCTGGTGGCTTTGGGCTGCAGAACTCTAAAGACACTCATCCGAGATTTGGAAAATGAAGGCAAAACTTGTAAGCCAGAGCAAACACGTGGTTATGAGAATTGGGGGAGGGGGCAAGGCTTTAAAACCATGAAATTAAGTTTTCCACTGTTGAAGGGTCACTTTCTTTCTGGTTCATCTCCACAATGATGCAGTGATGCTGGGCTCCTCCAGTCCTGACTGTATCTCTTGGAGAAGGCAAGTGGATCATCATAACCCAAGAAGCTCCCTGCTGATCCAATCTGGGAGACTGTGCTGGGCACACTCATGTGGTGATGAACACTCAATATATGCCCCCTTGAAATTACTTTCCATTTGGAAATTAGATCTAAATAGCCATAAGATGCTGATAGCTTCTGAGGGTGATGAGTCCCACAGCAGAATCATTGCATTTTCCTAAACTTAATGTGAGCAAGTTCTATTCAGAGTCACTCAGACAGTCCTTTGGGATTGCCTGTGCCTGATCTCCAAGCCCAGGAGCCAAAGGTTTGTGCCCTGTTTCTCAGATCCTCTTGGGTCTATGGTGGTTGTCAGCTAATCAAATCATTGGGATTTTGTTCTGTTTTGTTTGGTTTGGTTTTTTGGCTCTGGGTATTGCAATTATTCATACTTCACTATTTTAAAGTGTGAGTTAAGATTCATCTGAGCCATCCTAACGTGAAAGAATCCCCTGCATGGGAGACTGGAGCCTGGTCAGGTCAACCAGATGGAGAAGACTAGTCTACCGAGACCTTTCTCAGACTGCCTTAGGAGCTGAGACTAACAAAGACAGAGCTGTAAATTTTTCTGGGGTGATACATGAAAGAGAGCACACAGTACCCAACAAGTTCATTGTATACACCAAAGGGCAGGAAGGAAATGAGCCTTGCAACTATGACGACAGGCCAGGAGGGGGACACAGGTATATGTGTACCTGGAACAGGCGATATGACTGTCAAAGACTTCAGAGGAACACTGGATTGGCCACGGTACCCAAGTCAGACCAAACCCAGAGCGACTGAGAAAGATGGTGTACTGGCTGGTTTTGTGTGTCAATTTAACACAAGCTGGAGTTATCACAGAGAGAGGAGCCTCAATTGAGAAAATGCCTCTATAAGATTCAGCTGTAAATCGTTTTCTCAATTAGTGATCAAGGGTGGGGGGCCCACTGTGGGTGGTGTCATCCCTAGGCTGGTTGTCCTGGGTTCTATAAGAAAGCAAGCTGAGAAAGCCAGGAGAAGGAAGCCAGTAAGCAGTACCCTTCCATGGCCTCTGCATCAGCTCCTGCCTCCAAGTTCCTGCTCTGTGTGAGTTCCTGTCCTGACTTCACTTGGTGATGATCAGCAATGTGAAAAGTGCCCTTTCCTCCCTAATTTGCTTCTTGGTCGTGATGTTTTGTGCAGGAATAGAAACCCTGACTAAGACAGGTGTGATCATTAAAGGGCAGTGGCTAACAAGATGGAGGCAAGTAAACCCTACACCACCAACAGTGCTGTGCAGAAGGAAACCCAGAAGCAAACCTGCTGTGATCTCAGTGTCTCACAGCAGTACAGTTGATGGTGTCAATTCTATTCTGAACCAGTCTAAGAACCAGGACCTCTGAAGCAGAAGCAGAAGTTCCAATCACAGATCAGAAGACAAGCACAGAGTGGGAAGCCATCTTTGCTAATACTTTACATTCAGGCCTGATGGGTCAGGCAATGGCTAGTAGCCACAGAGATTGCCTGCTCTGCTGAATCCCCCAGCCTCTGTCTGACCATTGTTGCTGGCACAGTCCTCTGTCCTGGGACACAAAAATTCCCTCTGGACTCAGATCCACGGCCCCAGAGTAGGTTTTGGTTTTGGTTTCCTTCTCTACATCTTTTCAGCTATTGGCCCCAACCCAGAGCATGCTTTTCCTGGACCCCCCAAGACTTTCCCATTCCTTCCCACTTTGCCAACTTTCCCTGCAGAGAGCACAGCTTTCTTTGTCCCTCTGCTCGTCTCCCTCCTCCCAGGAGCTTCCAAGAGTTACAGCTTGTCTGCCCCATTTTCTGTCTCTGAGTCTGTTTTTAAATCTCTTCTCAACAAAGATAAGGAGGCCCCCAGTTTCCCGGTTCCATTTAAATGTTCCTGCCCCAACCCTTCTGTTGAGAAACAAACCTGCCACCAAAGTCCCCAGCCAAGGTTCCCATAGCAGAGTGCAGCCAGCTGCCTCTCAATATCAGGAGACAGTTTGCCCTCTGTGCCTGCTGGCTCCCCTGGAGACTGGCCATGTCTACTACTCATTCAGAAACAACTACTGAGAGTAGCCACAGCAGATCAGCTAGCTCCAATGGATAATGCTCTGTGTTCCTGCCATGAGAAAGGATGATTGACAGATACAAGTAATGTGCATTTAAGGTGGTTTGGTAAACAAATAGAGTCACTGTGATCAAGAGAGATAACATATTTACTATTTTACCCTGACATGATATGATGATGGTGGTGGTGGTGGTCGTGATGATGATGATATGTGTTGTGAGAGTTGGAGGTAGGGACAGAAAGAGAGAAGTATTAATACCTAAGGTCAGATTTCTTGGTAAATCCCACATGTGACTTACAAGGTTAAAGTCATCGTGCTGAACATTATATTCTCAGAACTTTATGACTGAAGCTTTGTGCACACTCCCAGCACCAGGTCATTACACTACTGTATAGTACTCCATCTCACACGGAAGTGAGGACCTGTGTCTCCCCATGTTGGCTCAGTCAAAATTAGGATGTTCTCTAGGTTCTCCTGTTACTATGAACAGCAATGCCTCTCTTCAAGGGCTTACTCATACTCCACTGCAAATTCATTCTACATTTTTCCTCTCCACTCATCTGCCAGTTCTTATTGTCACAGGTTATTTAGGTATTTTCCACAGCTTGGAATCTACGAAAGCCAGGTCCTCTTCTTGACAAAGCAAGTTCTGAGATTACTTGCATCAAATAAGCCACTAGGGTGTTGTCTGCTAGCACTGGCCAGAGCCTTTGGCGCATCTACAGAAAGAAGATGGAAGCAGGTTCTATTTCTATCCCAAGAATTGTGAGTCTGCAGTCATTCGATGCAATGGCTCCATCCTAGGTGGTCCACTCAGGATGCTGATAAGATGGGTAGGCATCTGAAAGCAGCAATGGAGGTGATAACAAACCACACCGTCCCTGCTGTGGAGGGGAAGCTCTCAGAAAGGGCAGATGACTGGGACTCCCCAGGCTTCATGAGGCCCATAAGCACCTTTTTCTGTTTGGCTTCTGGTCTTTTGTTGTCCATATTGATATTCACCTCATTCGCCTGATATTTCCATCTGTGAAACATCTGAAATGTCTTCTTGTCAATATTGAAGAATATATTATCATTTCCTTATGGATGGTAGGCAGAATACATATGGAACTCACCTCACAGACATTACAAGCAAGTGCTAATTCAAAAATAGATACGTAGGTCTGGGGGAGATAGTTCCATGATGAAACACTTTCATGGACATGAATCCTCGGGACAGTGGAAAAGTCAGACACCGTAGTGTGTATCTGCAGGAGAATCCCCAGAAGCTCATTGGCCAGCCAGCAGCAAAAGACCCTGTCTCACACACACACACACACACACACACACACACATACACACACACAGGGGTGTGTGTAATAAACCTGAATAGACATTTTCACAAAGAAGAATGGACAATAAGATTTTAAAAGATCACCCAATGTCACTAATCATTAGAGAAATGCACATTTAAGCCAAAGAGAACAGTGCCTGTAAGCACTTTGCAGTGTCACACACCCCTTGGAAGCGGACAGTGGATGTGCTACTGACACCCAGTGGCAGAACCCAGCAATGCTCCTGAGCAGAAAGCAAGACAGGAGGCAGCCCCTCATGAGAAGAGCTAGCTGGCCCAAATTCGAGGCTAAACCTGCTGCTGTAGGGACACATTGTATGAGACAAGCAATAGCACAGAGTGGCTGTTTGGGACACCTGGCTTCATGGAAGATGGGAGCAGAAAAACAATGTCAAACTTTGCCAGAGACAGGGCTGTCTCAAGGTAACCTAGTGTGAGCACAAGACAATGGCATGGTGCACACAGAAACGTGCAAAAGAAAGAACCTGCGGATGTGGCTCTGTTTGAAGATGTACCAGTGTCCTGGGTCATGTCCACATACAGAGGACTGATAGCAAGTTTGTGGACACACAGCTAGTGTGTCCTGAGATCACACTGTTATTATTTTATCTTTTACAACTTTATTTTAAAAAGCAAAGATAAATGTACAGATTTTAAGCATTTTTGCATAAAAGTATGCGAATACATTTTTGTCAGCACTTGGTATTTTTAAAGGTTTGATAGTGTGCATTAAAATCTTACTAGTTACAATAAGCATAAAGTACATGTAAAACAAGATGTAACATGAAAATAGTCAAAGTTTTCTTATTGTATAAAAATTAAGAATAATGGTTTTTCATTTTCTTTTCTTTTCTTTTTTTTTTTTTTTTTGGCCTTTGTTTTTTCTTGAACTTCATATATGTGAGTTGTTTCTGGGGTGTTCAGAGCTTTCTGGGGTTAGTATCCAATTATCAGTGACTGAATATTATGTCTGTTCTTTTGTGACTGGGTTACCTCACTCAGGGTGATATTCTCTAGATGCATCCATTTTCTTACGAATTGCATGAAGTCATTGTTTCTGATAGCTGAGTAGTACTCTATTGTATAAATATACCATAATTTTTGTATTTATTCATCTACTGAAGGACATCTGGGTTCTTTCCAGCTTCTGGCTATTATAAATAGGGCTGCTATTGTGCATGTGTCTTTGTTGTATGTTGGAGCTTCTCTGGGGAATATGCCCAGAAGTGGAATAGCTGGGTCTTCAGGTAGTACTATGTCCAATTTTCTGAGGAATCACCAGACTGATTTCCAGAGTGGTTGTATCAGTTTACAACCCCACCAACAGTGGAGAAGTGTTCCTTTTCTCCTCATCCTCGCCAGCATCGGCTGTCATCTGAATTTTTGATCTTAGCCATTCTGGTTGGTGTGAGGTGGAATCTCAGGTTTTTTGATTTACATTTCCCTGATGGCTAACGATGTAGAGACCTTCCTTAGATGCTTCTCAGCCATTCAATATTCCTCAATTGATGTACCTCATTTTTAATAGGGTTGTTTAATTCTCTGGTGTCTAACTTCTTGAGTTCTTTGTATACCTTGGATATTAGGCCTCTATCTGATGTGGGGTTAGTAAAGACCTTTTCCTAATCTGTTGGCTGCTGTTTTGTTTTCTTGACAGTGTCTTTAGCCTTACAGAAACTTTGCAATCTCATTAAGTCCCATTTGTCAATATTTGACTTTAGAGCATGAGCCATTGGTGTTCTGTTCAGGAAATTTTCTCCTGTGCCTATGTGTTCTAATGTTTTCCCTACTTTCTCTTCTAATAATTTCAGTGGACCTGGTTTAATGTGAAGATATTTGATCCACTCGCACTTGAGCCTTGGACAAAGAGATAAGAAAGGGTCTATTTTTATTCTTCTGCATGATGAGTGCCAGTTGGACCAACACCACTTGTTGAAGAATCTGTCCTTTTTCCATGGAATGTTTACAGCTCCTTTGTCAAAAATCAAGTGGCTGGATATAAAATTAATTCAAACATGTGGAGAAAGAAATTAGGGAATAGATGCCCTTCACAATAGTCATAAACAACATGAAATACGTTGGTGTGATTCTAATTAAGCGAGTAAAGGACCTGTATGACAAAAAATTCAAATCTCTAAAGAAGGAAATCGAGGAACATCTCAGAAGATGGAAAGATCTCCCATGCCCATGGATTGGAAGGATAAACATTGTAAAAATGGCTATTTTACCAAAATCAATCTACAGATTCAATGCAATCTCCATCAAAATTCAAACTCAATTCCTCACAGAGTTGGAAAGAGCAATGTGTAATTTCATCTCGAATTACAAAAAACCTAGGATAGCAAAATCTATCCTCAACAACAAGAAAACATCTGCGGGAATCACCATCCCTGACCTCAAGCTATATTACAAGGAAATTGTGTTAAAAACCGCATGGTACTAGTACAGAGATAGGCACGTGGATCAATGGAATAGAATAAAAGATCCAGAAATGAGTCCTGATTTAAATGGTCACTCTCTGAGATGAGTTTCCTGTATGCAGCAAAATGCTGAATTCTGTTTATGTATGCAGTCTGATAGTCTATGTCTCTTTATTGGGGAATTGAGTACATTTATGTTAACAGGTATTAAGGAATAGTGGTTGCTGTTTCCTGCTATTATTGCTTTTGGAGGTCAAATTGTGTCTGTGTGTCTTTCTTCTTTTGTTTTTCTTGCTTAGAAGTTTTCTTGTTTTTATTAGGATGTAGTTCCCCTCATTGTATTGTGTTTTCCACTTATAATTCATTGTAGTGCTGGGTTTGTGGTCAGATAGTGTGTAAATTTAGTTTTGTCTTAGAATACCTTTATCTCTCCATCTATGGTGATTGATAGTTTTGCTGGGTATAGCAGCTTGGCCTGGCACTTGTGCTCTCTTAGTGTCTGCATAATGTCTGTCCAGGCTCTTCTAGGTTTCATAATCTCTTTGAGAATTCAGGTGTGATTTTGATTGGTCTGCCTTTATATGTTACATGACCTTTTTCCCTTACTGCTTTTAGTATTCTTTCTTTGCTTTGGGCACTTGGTATTTTGACTATAATGTGTCGGGGGGAATTTCTTTTCTGGTCCAACCTATTTGGAGTTCTGTAGGCTTGTTTTATGCTCATGGTCATTTTATTCTTAAGGGTAGGAAAGTTTTCTTCTATGATTTTGTTGAAGATATTTACTGTTGCTCTTAGTTGATTTTCCTCTCCCTCTTCTATTCCTATCATCCTTAGGTTTGGTCTTCTCATTTTGTCCTGGATATCCTGGACATTTTGGGTTAAGAGCTTTTTGGCTTTTTCATCTTCTCTGACTGTTTTGTCTATGTTTTCAATGTTGTCTTCGGCCCCCAAGATTCTCTCTTCCATCTCTTGTAGTCTGTTGGAGATGCTTGCATCTGTGACTCCTGATTTCTTTTTTAGGTTTTCTACCTGTAGGGTTGTCTCTTTTAGTGTCTTCTTTATTGTTTCTATTTCTATTTTAAATTCCTTCTTCAATTTCTTCATCTCTTTGGTTCTGTTTTCCTCTAGTTCTTTGATTTCTTTGAGTGTTTTTCTTGTTTCCTCTTTAAAAGTTTCTATTTCTTTATGCTTTTCTTCCTGTTCTTATTTAAGGATTTCTATCATCATCTTGAGGTAGGATTTCGGGTCTGAGACTTCTTTTTCTGGAGTGTTTGGCATTCCGCTGTTTGCTATGATGGGAGAGCTGGATTCTGGTGTTGTCAGGTTGTCTTGGTTTCCCTTGGGTAAGTTTTTTTGCTTTCCTCTTGCCATCTTGTTGTCTGTGATTATACGTGGTCTTGGTGTCAGTGATTGGTTCTTGTCTCTCCCTTGTACCTGGTCTGTGTCCCTGCATCTCCGCTGTTCCCCATGGCTAATGGCCTGAGTGTTTGGTCCTCTGGGTGGAAACCAAGTCTCTACAGCAGAGTTCCTGCTCCCCTGAACCAATGGAGGAGGTGCGGTTTCCAGGTGCTCAGCCCAGACCTCTCTGCACCCTGGCTACTTGCAGTGCAGTCTCACCAGGCCTGGGTCCCTGGATCTTAGCTGTTCCTGGTGCCACATTATTATTTATGACCAAAAAAAAATGTGGTTCAAATTAACTTAACTATAAATAAATAATTTTGCTAGTGTTTACATTGAAAATGCTGTGTGTACACTTGGTCTGTTGAATGAATTCCTCATCAGACATCTTACAACATCAGCCTTCTGATGCTGGCTCTCTCAGTGGTCTCAGGGTGACTTCTGGGTGTTCCAAAGGTGTTCCATGCTGGAAGTGACCTTTCATTTATAACCCCCAGATATGTGTCTGAGTTCATTTGATTCCCCATTCCTGAATCAATCACTATGGCAACCGTTTGAGATTAACAGACGGTTGCTGAGGAATGGAGCCAATCCGAAAGAAAACATATGGCCAATAATGGAGGAAGGAGCCATCTCTCAATTTAGCACATTATTTATCTACTGAAGAAAAGGAGATGGATTCTGGGCAGCAGAAAGCAGGTTCGTGTCATCCAATCTAGGTTCAAAAATCAAAGAAGCACACCTGTCATCTTGTGCTCTGCAGGATGGAGGAGAGAGTCTTAAACATGATCAATGACTGCAAAAGTCTCACCGCTCAAATGGCATGTGGTTCCCCTCGTGGAACCACAGGGGAAGGACTGGAGAAGGGAGGGCTACGAACTGGATGCATTGCCCCAACAGCAAGTGGCAGCAGTCCAGAGAAGCCCACTGTGCCTCCCAAAGGAGAGGTTGGCATCACCTTCAAACTGCGGTGAGAGTGTGCCAGTGATGGGGGAAATGGGTGCATGCTAAACAAGAACAAGGGCTGCCTGGAACAGAGAGTGAGTGATACCCCTCCCACCTCCAGACTGATTTCCCCCACCAGGGACCCAGCTTCCACCGTGCTCAGCGACCATATTTTCTTATTTATTTTGACATGCTCATTTAATCTGAACAGAAAGAGTGCCCTGTTGAAATGAGAGAGATTGGGGTAGTCAGTTTCTTTTATCAGTTTTCCCGTCTCAGAGAAACATTCCACCTTTCGCTTTCCTTCTCAGAGACCATTGCTCAATCAGCAAGGCAGAGGACCAAAGGTTTGCCATGCCAGCTAGTGACAAATGAGACTGTTAATTCCTCTGAGCAGGCATTTTGGTTTGCCATTGGCCTAACCAGCATCAGGCAAACACCATGTCTAGATAATACCTTTAAGATTACTGTGGTCTTGTATGGGAGACAACTCAGGGAGATCAGAAACTGTAGACCTCAAGACTTACAGGACCCTGCTCAGCCCTGCAGAATTAATTACTTCTATATGAGTCATGGACTGAGTGCAGGCATGACACCAGTGGATCCTTGCTACTTATTCTGCTCAGTGTGACAAACAGCCAAGATGTGTCTTCTAGATTTCTGAGCTAAGTCCTGTGTGATGACCATACTCAGTCACCCACGTGTTTGCTGGCAGGCAGGTTTTGTGTGAGACTGGGCGATCTCTCTGGGTAGCTCTCATCTTAAAACTCTGTAGTTAAGGGACTTAACTTCCTTGGGCTTCAGATGGCACTGCGGGGCTGTGCCTCTGTCCTTCCCACTGCTGACGATCATCCCATCAGACTGCATGAGTCCAAGTCTCTGTCCTGTAGTCAGGCTGGGATTCACTGACTCAGCTGTTCGGGGGATCCCAGCTGGGTGGCTTAGGAATGGCTTAGGACCTGTATGTCCCTAGTCCCCTGCTTTGTCATTCTTGTGGCAATGCCATTGCCAGGAGGCTAAGGGAGAGCCCTGGGCCCTGGGTAGGTTTCAGGTTCTCCTCTGTGCTATCCTATCCTCTGTGTCATGGTGAATGTGTATTTAGATGGCTGTCATTTCTGTTCACCAGCTTGCATGCACATGTAAGTTTTTCCTTTAATTGTCATTTATTGACAATTCATACATTTATATATAATGCATTCTCTCTTTACTTACCCCTTCACCTTGCTCACCCTCCTCCCACACTTACAAACTGCCCCACCTCCTACCACTGTGTTCCTATCTCATTCCTCACCCTACCTCATCCTTACAAACTGCCCCACCTCCTACCACTGTGTTCCTATCTCATTCCTCACCCTACTTCATCCTTACAAACTGCCCCACCTCCTACCACTGTGTTCCTATCTCATTCCTAACACTATCCCATCCTTACAAACTGCCCCACCTCCTACCACTGTGTTCCTTCCCCACTCATGACTTTCTGCCTTGAGTTCGGGTTTTCTCTGTACTTTAGATGGGGTTGTTCACACAGTTATGAGTGTTGAGCTGTCCACTAAAGCACAGGAAACTCAGCAGTGCTGCCTTAGGAGAACATCTGGTTTGTATTTTAATATTTTGTTTTTATTGCTTTTAAAATGTGTGTGCATGTGCACGCATATCAACACACACACACACACACACACACACACACACACACACATACAAGTCTAGGGACCTCAAGAAGCCAGAGGTTTTTAATTCCCTGAAGCCAAATGTATAGGTGTGAACTGCCCACCATGAATCCTGGCCATTGAATTCAGGGGCCCTACAAAAGCAGTATATGCTCGTAATTGTTGAGCCATCTCTCTAGCCCTTAAGCATGTGTATTTTTAAGAAGTGTTTGTTCTTGTGGCTTAAGCTTTGAATTTACAACTTAATTAAAGAAAACATGTTTGGAAAGCAATTAATTCAAGTGGGGACTAAACAATCAATCCCAAAGTGACCTGATTAAAAATACCTTCCAAGACTTTGGTAGGAGAACAATTCTGAGAGTCGAGGAATAGCGTGGCATGTGGTAATAGTGACTTCTTTGTGTCAGAAACACTCTGAGCTTTGACACACTCATTTTGCATCATGAATCTTTAAGACGTGGGCTATCGTCCATTAGTATTTCAAAAGTATTGTTTGTGAACGCTCACCTCTCAATGTGACTAGGACAAAAGTCTCAGACTATCCCAAATCTGTGTTTATGGGAAAATCCAGCTGGCTGAGTCTACATTACCACTATACTTGAAAGACACCAGAGAGACCAGGAATACATAAAGCCTTGTCATAAAGGTGGGTACTTCTTACCTGGTAGTTCACTGTCTTAGTCAGTGTTTTATTACTTTGAAGAGACATCGTGGCCATGACAACTCTTATAAAGAAAAGCATTTCACTGGGGCTGGCTTACAGTTCAGAGTACATTGTCATCATGGTAAGAAGCGTGGAAGCATTCAGGCAGACATGGTGCTGGAGAAAGAGCTGAAAGAGCTACATCCAGATCCCCAGCCAACAGACAGACAGAGAGAGAGAAACACTGGGCCTGGCTTGAGCATTTGAAGCCTCAAAGCCTACCCACAGTAACACACTTCCTCTGACAAGGCTACACCTCCTAATCCCTGTCCAGTAGAACTACACTTTAATAACCAAGTATTCAAATCTATTAACCTATGGGGTCATTCCTATTGTAATGAGCACAGCTCCCTTCCCATGCGATGGTAACGTCATCCTGTATCTGCGTGCATGCTGAGCTCTGTAGATACAGGAAGACATCCAATCACCTCCTCTCTGCAGTCGTCTTTGCACCTCCTCCCTGCACCTTTTCTATTCAGCAGATGTTGCATCCTGAGGCTGTCCAAGGATACTTTCCTGTCAATTATATAAGCAGCTTACAGGCAGAGTGCAACAAGTAGAAAACTCTGCCAACCATTTGACAGCTGTGCTGGTGATGTGATTTGTAGGTTGTCAGATGCAGTCCTTCATCCTCTCTGGATTGCTGAGAACTGAATCTCCCAGATAGGATACAGTAGTAATGAAGAAAAGAAAGGGGGCTGGGTGGCTTCTCCTTTACTTCCTGAGCCATAGCCAGCATCACAAATCATAATAACATCTCCACCCCATCCAATGGCTTAAGCTCTCCCCAGAAATCTGTTCTATACTTACAACTCTTTGGTATGATCTTCACCAACACCTGCTCTTTCTGTTTTCCCACTAGCATTGGGGGGTGGTAGCACCTTTCTGCTTCTGCCGAATCTGGGTTACTTTCCTCTCTGGGTTACTTTCCTCTCTGGTTTTTTTAAAATTCTTTTCTTTAAAAAACAAAACAAACAGCAACAACAAAAAAAAAAGCAAAAGCAAAAAAAAAAAAAAACCTTGAAAACAAATTCCCTGCATTAAACTCCTTGCCCCTCTCTGACTCATACTAACAAAGAGAGGTCACCTTATTTGGGAGTATTTTATGGATGAGGCTTTTAGGAGAGACTCCTTGAGAAATTTTGATCTAAAATAGTTTCAGTTTCAACTGAGAAACACCAGCCAGTTGCATATTTGAGCTGATTCTGTGTATAAAATCTATACACTTGTGGGCTCTCATGATGACACTCATGGGCTCATGGGAAGCAATCATCTTCTAGGAAAACATGGACACACACACACACAAACACACACACACAAACACACACACACACATTGGGAAAGATTAGGAAGATGCCAGAGCCATTAAACTGCAGGCTTAAGGGATTACTAACACTGCAAGAACAGGAAGGTCAACACCATTAACATAAGCCTGAGGCTCTGGACACTGTGTTTATGATGGCCAACAACCAAGACAGATGGAGGAGGCTGCTGAGCAGAGACTCTGGGGATGAAGCTCAGTGGGTAGAGCAGTAAAGTCCTGGGTTACATCCCTAGAATGGCACAGAGTAGGAGTGACGGTGCACACCTGCATCCTAGCACTCAAGAGACAGAGGCAGGAGGGTCAGAAGTTCAAGGTAAGGCAGACAGATGGCTCAGTAAATAAACACCCCCAGCAATAAGTCTGACTTTTGTTCAACCCTGGGCTCCACATGGTAGAAGAAGAGAGCTGACTGCCCAAAGTTGTTCTCTGATCTCCACATGCACACCATGATCCACACATATCCCTAAACACACACACACACCCACACACACACATACACACACACACACACACACACACACACACACACATACACACACTCACACACATACATACACACATACACACACATACACACACACATACATACACATACACACACACATACACACACATACACACACACACATACACATACACACACACACATACACACATACACATACATACACACATACACACACATAC
The DNA here is from genome assembly GCF_963924665.1 of Micromys minutus. NCBI lineage: Eukaryota > Metazoa > Chordata > Mammalia > Rodentia > Muridae > Micromys > Micromys minutus. Next base: position 9,402,033 of record NC_137958.1, read on the forward strand.
ACACACACATACACACACACATATACACACACATACATACACACACACACACATACACACACACACACACATACACACACACACATACACACACACACACTTAAATGTAATAATCCTTAGCCACAGAGGATTCAAGGATAGTATAGACTAATGAAACCCTATCACAAAGGAAAAGGAGGAGAAAGAGGAGGAAGAGGAGAAGGAAGATGAAGAAAGAATAAAAGGAAGGGGAGGGAAGAGAAGAAAGAAGATGTAAAAGGCTACAAGAATTTTTAGTGGTATCAAGTGGGTAAAGGAAACAAAGACTTGAGATTAAACACAACACAAGGCAGCCAGGACTTAGGCAGCATTGCTTAGAAGACATGAATAGGTGGTCACGACATGCGCTGTGTTCCCTAGGGATGCCACCAACAGGCAAGGACTATAGTAAGCATGGACTGTGTTTAAGGCTCCTGGAGAGTTTTCCATGAGGGAAAAATCAAAGCAAAAGGAAACAAAAACAGGCCCAAGGTAAGTAGACAAGACTGAAGCCTGGGCCCCTCTTCCCGCACTCGGGGTCCCACTCTGCATTTCCCTGGTTGACTTCTGGAGAGCTATGCTGCCTCTCATCTTAAGATAATAGATGATAACATGAAACATGAAATTCTAAAGTGATACCCTGTGTGTGTCAACTTGGCTGGCTAAAGTAGCTAGTTAATCATTGTTTCCGGTGCCTCGATCAGTGGGTTGAATACAAAACATCATCCTTCTCCACTGTGAGAAGACATCACTCTACCCACTGAGAGTTCCTGAGGTGGGAGCAAAAAGGGCAGGGAGGCTATTTGCAGTCTACAAGGTCTAGACTAGTCACCTTCTGCCTTCAGATTTTAAGATACCTGGGTCACAGCCCTTCAGACTCAGACTGAAGCATCCATTGGCTGTCCTGGCTCTCAACCTCACAGTCAGCACATTAAAAGGACTTCTCCAAGTTATACAATCTACCTTCTCTAGCCTTTTCAGATTGTAAACAGAGAGAATTTTTAAATATAGATAGATTATATATATGACAGAGGAGCTTGTGGGTCATGCTCCCATTGGGAGTAGATTGACCCTTTCACAGGGGTCACCTAAGACCATAGCAAAACACAGATGTTTACATTATGATTCATAACAGTGGCAAAATTGCAGTTATGAAGTAGGACCAAAATAATGTTATGGTTGGGGGGGGGGTCACTACAACATGAGGAACTGCATTAAAGGGTCACAGCATTAAGAAGGTTGAGAACCACTGAGACTGATGATAAATGGTATATGATGGATCAATTAATTGATAGAAGGAAGATAGAAAGGGTGAATGAATAAATAGGCTAGACAGGCAGGTGGATAGGTAGACAGACATAAGATCTAACTTTCACAATTCCAAAATCTACAAAGCTTTCCACAACTTTTGACATCACTGTGGTCTACATTAACATAAAGTGATTTCTGTTCTATTTTCCCCCACCTATTATTCATATATTGGTCAAAAGAAAGAACAGCATATTTAATTATGGAGTGATGCTAAGCATGTGTTACTATATAGGGTGCAGGAACTGTGCCCATTTCATCAAAAAAAAAAAAATGTATTCCCAACCCCAGTTGGTCTGAAGGACTTCGAGAGAGGTGTAGACAGTACTCTCTACTTGTCCTGTGACTGGAAGGTTTCAGTAGAATACTAATGGGAGATTCAAATGAGATTTCAACCATGTCTGCAGTGCACAGGTCAGATACTGCTTTTTCATAGTCATCTACAGAGCCTGTTGTCTTGCTTAGTATCCACAAACATCTGCATCCGAAACCATCACAGATAGTGTGTGCTTCCAATAACATCGTAAGGGTCTCTCAACACCAAGAATGAGACAACTATATGAGTAGAGGTTTTGTAGGAACTAAAAATTGACTGTGGTTGCTGGGTCAACCACCCCTGTGATGAGCTAGACATGGAACCTCAACCCCTGGCTGCTCCAGATCACGGTAAGGGGAGTTCCTTCCAGGTGATCCAGCCACTCTCTGTGTTCCATAGCAGCACAGGAAGCTGGCAGGAAGATGAGAAGTCAATGAGTAGAGGCAGCAACCACTCCTTCAAACTAAGAGTGACCAGGTACAAAATGAGCTGAGCTGGGGAGAGAAGACAGCCAGGCAGGCAGAAGGGAAAGCACAGCTGGGAAAGCTGACCTGCCTTTTAATTTAAAATGACACCCCTTCATCACTGTTGAGGCCCAATGTTAATATAATGACAGCACCCACTCAAGAGAAAAGACAGGGAATGTGCCAAATTGATAATCAAGAGATGGCCAAACACTGGCCCCCAGTTTCCGGAGGCTTCAAGTTGACAACAGATTGCCAAGTGCTTTCTGTGATGTGTCTGTTATTGTCCGTTGCATAAGTACTAGACTGAGAGAAGGACACTGGAAAAAACACACATGGCTTCAGCTTGCAGAAATCCCTCCAAATTTAGATGATCTGCAGAATCTATGAGAAAGTAACAATACAGGTGATGTGCCCCACAGACAATCAGAGAGCAGCTGGACCAGCAAAGGCTCTGCCAGCACAGGGACAAGTCGGCCAGCATGAGTTTTTGTTTTGTTTTTAATATCTGGATCATTCTATTCTTGTTTTATGTGGCATGAAAAAAATATAGAAGGACCCAGTATGACACTTGGATCTTTGTGATGGTTTGAATGAGACATGTCCAATGAGAATTGGCTCAAGTATTTGAACACTTGGTCCCTAGCTAGTGATACTAAGAGGGAAAAGTATGGACCCTCTAGGAAGAGGAGCCATGTTGGAGGACAAACATCAAGGAAATAGGTCTCTGAGTGTTCTTTGCTTCACCCCACTTCCAGCTCAGTTTCTGTTTTCTGATCCACTTCCTGTTCCAGGCACCTACTGCATTGCACCCGTGCAATTATCCCCCCCCCCATATCTCTCTTCTCTCTCTCTCTCTCTCTCTCTCTCTCTCTCTCTCTCTCTCTCTCTCTCTCTCTCTCTCTCTCCACCCCAGAATCTCAAGTCAAAATAAAGCCTTTCTTCCAAACATCACATTAGGTCATTGTATTTTATCATAGCAACAAAAAAAAAAAAAAAAAAAAAAAAAAAAAGTAATACCAATTGATCTTCCAGTTTTCAGTCGCCGTAGACATTGTTCCTGCCTACTCCAGGTTTGTATGTAATAACAGCAGTAATGGCAGCCTTTTTCAACAGCAGTGCATACATACAAGGAACATTAATACGTGAATAATCCAATAATGCCAGGAAATAACAAGGACATTATCCAACTTCACAGACCCAGTGCCTCATGAAGAGTAAGTCATTAGCACAGTGGGAAGTAGCAAGGTCTGAAATAGAGGCCATGGTCTTCTGGCCCTTAGATGGTGCTCAATAATGAAGGTCTGAGTTGAATTAAATTCAAGTAGAAATCCAGCGTCACCTTGAGAAATGCAATTTGTACTTTGTTGGGTTTCATGGATATAATAATAATAAAGTGTAAGTCGCAGGACTAGACGTTTGGTTGATCTGTTTTGACCTAAAGAGTTCATCAAAGTAACTGAAGAGTAGAGAGTTCTAAATGGCATAAGAAAATGTAGCTCACGCCCCGGGGAAATGGCAAGGTTCTAATCTAGACTGTCTTCAAATCAAAGCATTAATTACCTGTTTTAATCCAAATTTCTCAGCAAGATTAAGTAAAATGTGTTTCAATTACTTACTAGTTCTATACAGGCTATATAATTGTCAAAGAGTTTGTCAGACACTTGAACATAGAGAGGGCTTTCAGAAAAGCTTCATGCCTGTCCTTCTGACCTACAGAGCACATACTGGTTGAAAACCTTTCTGGGACATGCCATTGACACTGCCTCATCTCTCACCTTGAGCTCCTGTCATGGTGTTTGTGTCTTTGAGCTTGGAGGTCATATATGATATTTAGGAACACCCAAACAACACTGTAAATCAAGTTTATAGGTGAACTATCTGTTTCATTTCTGACTCCCCCCCCCAAAAAAAAAACTGGAAAAAGAAAGAGGTTTGGGGCTATAATTCTGAGCAAAGTACAGTGTTGTGGGAAGGTTATAGCAGAAACTTAAAACACAACATTGTCAAGAGCAAAGACATAATGTGTGCATGGTTCTATGCTTGCTCAGTTGCTCTCACCTACCTTTCCCCTCTCTTATACTGTTCTGGGTCCCCTGCCTCTGGAATGGTACATATGAAATGGGTCTTTCTATATCAATTAACAAGACAATTCCCCATATCATACCCACAGGTGAACTTGACCTACATATTTTACCATTCATACTATTCCCAGGTGATTATGTAGTGTCAAATTGACAGTTAAAACTAACCAGCATGTAAACTAATATCATTTTTGGTCAACTAAATTACTAGAGTTAATTCTGCTTAAAATCTTAGGGAAATTTCTTGTGTGCTTAAAAGGATAAAGTTATTCTGTACCATGTATTTGAACATGTAACAATCCATCTGTAGAAGAAACTTTAACTACTACATGCCATGCTGTTAGAGGCTCTGGTACATAAAGAGAAAATCAGTAAATCACCACACTTGAACATGAGATGGAAGAGAGAATCTCGGTGGCCGAAGACAACATTGAAAACATAGACAAAACAGGCAGAGAAGATGCAAAAACCAAAAAGCTCCTAACCCAAAATGTCCAGGAGATCCAGGACACAATGAGAAGACCGAACCTAAGGATAATAGGAATAGAAGAGGGCAAAGAATATCAACTGAGACGCACAGTAAATATCTTCAACAAAATCGTAGAAGAAAACTTCCCTACCCTTAAGAATGAGATGACCACAAGCATAAAAGAAGCCTACAGAACTCCAAATAGGTTGGACCAGAAAAGAAATACCTCCGGACACATAATAGTCAAAATACCAAGTGCCCAAAGCAAAGAAAGAATACTAAAAGCAGTAAGGGAAAAATGTCATGTAACATATAAAGGCAGACCAATCAGAATCACACCTGACTTCTCAAAGAGACTATAAAATGTAGAAGAGCCTGGACAGACACTAAGAGAGCACAAGTGCCAGCACAAGCTGCTATAGCCAGCAAAACTATCAATCACCATAGATGGAGAGATGAAGATATTCCAAGACAAAATTAATTTACACAATATCTGACCACAAACCCAGCACTACAATGAATTATAAGTGGAAAACACAATACAATGAGGGGAACTACATCCTAGTAAAAACAAGAAAACTTCTAAGCAAGAAAAACAAAAGGAGAAAGACAGACAGGCACAATTCAACCCACAAAAGCAATAATAGCAGGAAACAGCAACCACTATTCCTTGATATCTATTAACATAAATGGACTCAACTCCCCAATAAAAAAATAGAGTCTATCAGACTGGATACATAAACAAAACCCAGCATATTGCTGCATACAGGAGACTCATCTCAGAGACAAAGACAGACAATATCTCAGAGTAAAAGATTGGAAGAAACACTTCCAAGAAAACGGCTCCAAAAAGCAAGATTGAGTGGCTATTCTAATATCAAATAAAGTAAATTTCCAACCAAAAGTTGTCAAAAGAGATAAGGAAGGACACTTTTTACTCATTACAGGGGAAATCTGTTAGGAGTAACTCTCAATCTTTAATATATATGCAGCAAATACAAAAGCACCCACATTCATAAAAGAAACCCTACTAAAGCTCAAAAAATATATTTCACCCCACACAAAAATAGTGGAAGACTTTGATACCCCACTCTGACCAATGAACAGATCATAAAAGAAGAAACTGAACAAGGACACTGTAAAACTAGCAGAGAATATGAGCCAACTGGAATTAATACATATCTACAGAACATATCATCCTAAAACAAAAGAATACAGCTTCTTCTCAGCACATCATGGCACATTCTCAAAAATTGACCACATAATTGGACAGAGAACGATCCTAAATCGATATAAGGAGATTGAAATACTCCCATGCATCCTCTCAGATCACCATGGTCTAAGGCTGGTCTTTAATGAAAAGAATGACAAAAAAAAACCCATATACACATGGAAACTAAACAATGCTCTATTAAACAATGGAAGGGTCAAAGAAGAAATAAAGAAAGAAATTAAGGATTTTCTAGAATTCAATGAAAATGAAATCACGACATACCCAAACCCATGGGATACAATGAAAGCAGTACTGAGAGGAAAACTCATAGCTCTGAGTGCTTCCAAAAAGAAACTGGAGAGAACATACACTAGAAACCTGACAGTACAATTGAAAGTTCTAAAACAAAAGGAAGCAGATACACCTGAGAGAAGTAGAGGGCAAAAAATAATCAAACTTAGGGCAGAAATAGACAAAATAGAAACAAAAAGAACCATACAAAGAACCAACAAAAACAAGAGCTGGTTCTTTGAGAAAATTAACAAGATTTATGAACCCTTAGCCAGACTAACTAGAGGGCAAAGAGAGAGTATCCAAATTAACAAAATCAAAAAGGAAAGTGGAGAAATAACAACTGAAACTGAGTAAATTCAAGAAATCATCAGATCCTACTACAAAAGCCTATACTCAACAAAGCTGGAAAATCTGGAGGAAATGGATGAATTCCTAGACAGATACCAGATACTAAAGTTAAACCAGGACCAGGTAAACCATCTAAATAATCCCATAACACCTAAAAAAATGGAAGCACTCATCAAAAGCCTCCCAACCAAAATAAGCCCAGATCCAGATGGGTTCAGTGCAGATTTTTATCAGACATTTATCGACAACCTAATACAAATACTCTCCAAACTATTCCACAAGGTAAAGTCAGATGGAATACTACCTAACTGCTTTTTTGAGGCCACAATAACTCTCGTTCCTAAACCACACAAAGACCCTACAAGAAAAGAGAACTTCAGACCAATCACACTTATGAACATTGATGCAAAAATACTCAACAAAATCCTTGCAAACCGAATCCAAGAACACATCAAAATGATCATTCACCATGATCAAGTAGGCTTCATCCCTGGGATGCAGGGATGTTTTAATATAAGGAAATCCATCAATGTAATCCACACTCAAGAAAAAAAACCACATGGTCATCTCACTAGATGCTGAGAAAGCATTTGACAAAATTTAACACCCCTTCATGTTAAAAGTGTTGGAAAGAACAAGAATCAAGGCCTTTACCTAAATATTATAAAAGCAATATACAGCAAACCAACAGCCAACATCAAACTTAATGGTGGAAAATTTGAAGCAATCCCACTAAAATCTGGGACTCCACAAGGCTGCCCACTCTCTCCCTGCCTATTCAACATAGTACTGGACGTCCTGACCAGAGCGATTAAACAGCAAAAGGAAATGAAAGGGATACAAATTGGAAAGGAAGAAGTAAAAACATCACTATTTGCAGATGACATGATAGTGTACTTAAGTGACCCACAAATTCCACCAGAGAACTCCTACAGCTGATAAACAATTTCAGCAAAGTGGGTGGATATAAAATTAACTCAAACAAATCAGTAGCCTTCCTATATTCAAAGGACAATCATGTGGAGAAAGAAATTAGGGAAAAGATTCCTTTCACAATAGTCACAAGAACTATGAAATACCTTGGTGTCACTCAAACTAAGCAAGTGAAGGAAGTGTATGACAAGAACTTCAAACCTCTAAAAAATGAAATTGAGGAAGATCTCAGAAAATGGAAAGACCTCCATGCTCATGGGTTGGAAGGATCAACATTTTTAAAATGGCCATCTTACCAAAATCAATCTACAGATTCAATGCAATCCCCATCAAAATTCCAACCCAACTCTTCATCGAGTTGGAAAGAGCAATGTGCAATTTCATCTGAAACAACGAAAGACCTAGAATAGCAAAATCCATCCTCAACAACAAGAAAACATCTATGGGAATCACTTTCCCTGACCTCAAGCTATATTACAAGGCAATTGTGCTGAAAACTGCATGGTACTGGTACATAAGCACATGGATCAATGGAATAGAATAGAAGATCCAGAAATGTGCCCTCACGTATATGGTCACCTGATTTTTGACAAAGGAGCAGTAAACATTCAATGGAAAAAGGACAGCCTATTCAACAAATGGTGTTGGTCCAACTGGCACTCAGCATGCAGAAGAATGAAAATAGACCCTTTCTTATCTCCTTGTACAAAGCTCAAGAGTAAGTGGATCAAAGATCTCCACATTAAACCAGATACACTGAAACTATTAGATGAGAAAGTAGGGCAAACCTTAGAACACATAGGCACAGGAGAAAATTTCCTGAACAGAACACCAATGGCTCAAGCTCTAAGGTCAAAGATTAACAAATGGGACTTAATGAGATTGCAAAGTTTCTGTAAGGCTAAGGACATTGTCAAGAAAACAAAACAGCAGCCAAAGAGTGGGGAAAGATCTTTACCAACCTCATATCAGATAGAGGCCTAATATCCAAGGTATACAAAGAACTCAAAAAGCTAGACACCAGAAAATCAAACAACCCTATTAAAAAATGGGGTACAGAGCTAAACAAAAAGTTCTCAATTGAAGAATTTCGAATGGCTGAGAAACATCTAAGGAAGTGCTCAACATTCTTAGCCATCAGGGAAATGTAAATCAAAACAACCCTGAGATTCCACCTCACACCAGTCAGATTGGCCAAGATCCAAAACTAGATGACAACAGATGCTGGTGAGGTTGTGGAGAAAGAGGAACACTTCTCCACTGCTGGTGGGATTGTAAACTGATACAACCACTCTGGAAATCAGTCTGGTGATTCCTCAGAAAATTGGACATAGTACTACCTGAAGACCCAGCTATTCCACTTCTGGGTATATACCCCAGAGACACTCCAACATACAACAAAGACACATGCACCACAAATGTTCATAGCAGCTCTATTTATAATAGCCAGAAGCGGGAAAGAACCCAGATGTCCTTCAGTAGATGAATGGATACAAAAATTGTGGTACATTTACACAATGGAGTAGTACTCAGCTATCATAAACAATGACTTTATGAAATTCGTAAGAGAATAGATGGATCTAGAGAATATCATCCTGAGTGAGATAACCCAGTCGCAAAAGAACACATATAATATGCAGTCACTGATAATCGATACTACGTGAAGTTCAGGGGAAAAAAAAACATTATGCTCATTCTTTACACACCAAGAAAACTTTGACTAATTCCACATTACATCCTGTTTTACATGCACTTTATGCTCATTGTAGCTAGTAAGATCTTAATGCACACTATCAAACCTTTGGGGAAAAAAATGCCAAGCACTGACAAAAATGTATTTGTATACTTTTATGCAAAAATGCTTAAAATTTGTTCATTTATCTTTGTTTTTTCAAATAAAGTTGTTCAGAAAAAAGAAAGAAGTTCAGATAGGAAAGAGGAAGTGTACAGGGTAAATGCTATGTTAGATAAATGGAGAACTATGTAAGAATGAAGTACTTCTGAGTATCAGGGAACTACGTGTTTTATACTTAGCACTTGCAAACCTAAATAGCCTGAAAATTGCATGATTTCATTTGTCATTTGAAAAAAATTAAATAAATATATAATGATTATATTTAAAAAATAAATAAAATAAAATATTTGAATCTTTGCCCCACGAAAAAAGAATAAAATGAAAGAAACAAGAGAAAGAGAAGGGGGAAAACGTATTTAAAGAAATAATGACTGAAGTTATCTCTAATTTGAGGAGTGGCAGGAACATAAGCCTCCAAGATATTTTTTAAAAAAGTCTAAGTAAGATGAACTCAAGAGACTCACACCAAGTCATACAATAACAAAATATTTGAAAGCTGGAGACTGTCAAAAACAAAGAAGCAACTTGACACATTCAATCAACTTTTAATAACATTAAAACTTGTTTTCTCATCAGAAAATTGTTTATCCAGGAGGTATCAGGCTAATTGATTCATAGTACTAGAAAAAAATGATTAAATAAAATTCCTACATCAAAAACGAAACTTTTTCAAAGGTGAATTAGAAATCGGCATGATGAAAACTCTGCATGCTAAAACAGAACATCACAAGTTTGAAGCCAGCTGGATTCTATAGAGTGGTCCAGGACAGATGGAACTGATGACTTCGTGTAACTGAACCTGTCTTACAAGAAATGCTCAAGGGAGTTCTGTTGGGTGAGATGAAGTACACTAGGCAGAAATTTAACACTGAAGGATGATATTTAGACTTCCGTAAAGGTAAGTCCATGTGCAATCACAAAGCCCAGGACTTAAATAACCATAGTCGGTTGCTCCACTTTTGTTTCTGCATGATTTACAACACTAATGGATTTTTTAAAAATTAGTCTTAAAGTTATCATTGTTGTAATTTTGGTTTGTAACTTCACACTGTGTTTTCTGTATAATCTGTAACACTGCTACATTTAAAAGGATTATGTTTTCAAAGACCTGATATCTAAAGATGTAATTCTGTGGCGTGAACAAACTTGAAAGACATGAGATGGATTTGTAAGGGGCAAAGCATCTGCATGGCAGTGAAGCTAAACTACCATAAATTCAAATTAGGCTGTTAAGACTTTAGATGCTAAATCTAATCTCTGTTGCAACTACTAAGAAAATAATGATAGAATATACACAAAAGAAAATGATAAAGTATGTCAACATTTCACTACCAAAAAGTGAGCTAAAACCAAAAGAAGACAGAATGCAAGATGCAACCACAAAAATTTATAAGACATATACAAAACAAATTGGAAAATAAAAAATTTAAGGCCTTTTTTATGAATAATTACTTGAGATATAGTTGATGAAATGCTCCAATCAAAAACAAGAATCCACAGAGTAGATAAAACCACACGATCCAACTGACTATAAAAAATTCACTTTCAAGTTGACAGCACAAGTCAGAAAAAAGGTATTCTGTGAAATTAGTAACCAATAAAAGCAGAAGTGGCTATGTTGGTATCAGATAAAATTTATTTCAAGTCTTCTGTTAAAATATATCAAGAAGATATAACTGCAAGTACCTATATACCTAATAAGGGACCATCTAAATACACACATCAAAAACTGGCAGAATGGAAGAAAATTAGCAATCCTGTAATAAGGATGCCAATATTCTAACCTCAGTAATAAAACAACAAGCAAATGCAGAAGGCATCAAGAACTTAAAACAGCTACTTACATCACATCTACACTCAAGACCAAAGAAATGCATCCATGCATTCCTATTTCTCAACTCACTTTCTCCTAGCTTACATAATCTGTGACCCAACCCCAGGGAATGGTGCTGCCTGCAGTGGGATAGGTTTTCCCACATCAGTGAACACCGTCAAGACAATCACCTTCAGACACGCCCAAAGAAAATCTGATCTAGACAATTCCTTGTTGAGATTTCCTTCCTAGATTCTAGGTTTTTCGAGGTTGACCATTAAAGCAAGCCATAACAGAAGAAGGAGGGATAGCTTGACTACCTCAGTTATTGCAGAAAACCTTCTGACTAAATAAGTCTTCTGATAAAAATTCTTAACAAAGTAAGAGTAGATAGAAACTATCTCATACTACCTAACAATTGCAAATCCCACATAGATAAAGCCTCCAACAATCCAGTGTCAAAGACTGAAACCAGGTTAATATATAAGTTTTAATTTCAGTCTTTGTTAAGATTTTTATCAGGAGGCAGTTTGACACACAAAAATTAGTTGTATTTGTATACACTAACAGGAATGATATGAATAAGTAATAAAAATATTTCTACTTAGTATTATCTAAAAGAATAAAAGGCCAGGGCTGGAGAGATGGCTCAGCAGTTAATAGCACTTATTGCTATTGCAGAGAACCAAGGTTTGGTTCCCAGCACTCATGTGGTAGCTTACAACCATAACTCCAGTTCCAGAGCTCTAACACCTCTTATAACTTTTGTGGGTTCTTAGCACATACCTATACTCAAGTATGTATACATACATACATACATACATACATACATACATACATACATACATACATGGAAGGAAGAAAGGAAGGGAGAGAGGGAGGAAGAAAGAAAGAAAGGAACAAACTAATGAACAAAGGGGAGAAAAAGAGGGAAGAAAATACATAGGAATTAACTCAAACAAAAAGATGGAAAGCCACAAAGTTCCTGAAATGTTAGGCATAAAATAAATGGAAATGTACTCTATGGTCACAGACCAGAAGGCAACACTGGAATGTCTAACTATGTTTATGGTCCTTGTAAAAATTCCAAGTATATTTTTACATATATTTAAATAACTATCCTGAAATGTAGATGGGCTTCCAAATCACCAAAGTAATTTCACAAGGAAGAAAGTTAGAGGATTCAGATTTACTGGTTCCAAAATATACTACAATATTATAATAATCAAAACAGTATGGTACTGGAATTAATGGAGTAGTAATAGAATCCTAAAAATAAACTCTCATGTATGGGGCTTAATGATTTTTTGCAAGGCTTCTAAACTGCTCAATGAGGACATACCAGTGAACAAATGCAGGGGAAAATAAATATCCACAAGCAAAAGAATGAAAATGAACCCTTAGCTAACACCATGGACAAAAGTTAACAAAAGATAAATCAAAGGCTAAAGGCTGCTAAGCCCTTAGAAGAAGACAGAGGTAGGAATCTTCGTGTTGTTGGGTGTGGTGATCATATCTGCTAAAGAATTCATTCACAAAATATATAGAGAAATTATAAAATTTAGTAACAAAAGAAAACACAATAGGATTCAAACATGGTAGATTAGTCAGGGTTTTCTAGACTAACAGAATTTATAGAATGAATATATACATACATATGAATACATAGATGAAGAATATATACATATATAAATAGGTGTAGGTACAGACACAAATGCAGATAGATGCATACACATATGCATTATATATACACAAATTGAAGTTTATTAGAAATATTTACAGGCTATGGCCCAGATAACCCAGCAATGGCTATCTATGAATAGAAGGCCAAAGAATTTGCTAGTTGATCAGTTCATGAGACTGGATGTCTTCACTAGTCTTCAGTAACTGCAGAAACCCAGAGAAGTAGGCTATAAAGCCTGTGAAAAAATTAATGTGCTAGCAAGGAGAAAGAAAGCAGGCAAAGAGCAAGGCTTCCTTCTTCCGTGCCCTTACATAGGCTTCCAGAAGAAGTTTTGGCCCAGATTTGAGGTGGGCCTTCCTACCTCAAAGGATCTGTGCTAAAGGTGTGTCTCCCTACACTAAACATCCAGATTAGAAGTAGATCTTCCTACTTCAAATTAAGCAAAAATCTCTCACAGGTGAGCAACTCAATTTGGGGGCAATTTAGTCCATTGTAGATGTAGTGGAACTGACAAGCAAGAATAGCCACCACAGCAGGTATTCCTCCAAAAATGATACAAAATGACTAATAAACACAGAAAGCATGCTCACCTCCATTAATCATTAGGAAATGAAAACAAAATGATACCCAGACTCGACATTACATGTCTTTGATCTAAACACTCAAAAGGCTAAAGCTATAGAATTAGAGATGGTGCCAGCTGAGGCTATATAGAAAACTTTGCCTCAGTGTGTGTGTGTGTGTGTGTGTGTGTGTGTGTGTGCGTGTGTGTTACAGAGAGAGAGAGAGAGAGAGAGAGAGAGAGAGAGAGAGAGAGAGAGAGATGGGGGGATGGAAGGAGGGAGGGAGAGGGAGATGGAGACGGAGACGGGGAGAGATAGATAGATAGATAGATAGATAGATAGATAGATAGATAGATAGATAGATAGATAGATAAAACAGGGGTTCCATTGAGCCCCAAACATCACAGTTTATTGCCACTGCTGTCAGTTACTCTCCAGAAAATGAGAATTAGACCTTATTGCTAAAGATAACGCATACTTTAAACATAGAGAGTCTTAAAACATAGAGAGATTAGCTGGGAATCACTTGACTAGCAAGCTTTCACAGTGTTGGAAGGTGCTATGCATAATTCTGATGGAAGAAAGTCATCAGCAGTCTTACCCAGCTGTGAAAAATATAATCTGCAGTAATGACTGGCCTGGCAAGACATGGCCACCAGTGCAATAGTGGCACAGATGTTATAGGAGTAACCAACCACTTTCTACTTGGATTTCAGGTCTCCTGTACAAGGTAGAGTGCCACCTGGTACCATTATCGGGGCCAAGAACCTGTTAGACAGTCATGGGCTCTGCAAAGAAAATTAATCCTGTTATCTGTGAAATAGACATAGTATTAAGTTAACTTCTAATGAGTTGTTGTTACAACCATAGATTAGTGCATCTTTCAACCCTAAGTAATAAAGCTTCTCTTTTTGCATTGGATGCAATTAATACAAAGACCAACAACTCAACATACAGAGAATATAGAACTGTGAAGTACTCATCTCTAAATGGGGTATCTATATCATACCTGCTACCCTCAAGACTCAGGGATTGTTGAGGAAAAGGGGGCAAAAGACTCTAAGAGCCAGAAGTAGAGGACATCTGCAGTGAAACAGTGTTTGTAGACATGAAAAGACTACTGGAGACATAATTTATAACAGCCATGACTACATGTACAAGACCTGTGCATGATCAAATCAGCCAAAGTCCCATCAGGGATAGGGGAGAGGTTCATGAAACATAAACCTCTACCAGAAGAACACTGACAATGAAATACATGTCCAACACTGGGCAGAAAAGAGTAAGTTTTCTTCAAGGATGCAGCTCCTGAGAGGCTACCCATGCTCCAATACACCATACACATGCAGATAGCACTAACTGGACTCAGTGTATTTTAAAGTAAAACAATGAAGTTGAGAGGGGAAATAGTGAAAGGGCAGCAGGGAACTGGAGGAAATATACAGGGTAGATGTGTTCAAACTACGTTATATGTATTATGTAATTCTTAAACAATAGCAATTAAAAATAAAACTATAATGTTAATTATACTATACTTAAGATGATTTCTGTGCAGATTCATGCTGTCAGTTATAAGTGAGAACTGACTATTCAACCCTAAATTAGACATGTATATCATTGTCTCAAGGCCTCATAGGACACTAAAAACACACAGAAAACACAGAAAATAAGAAATGTGCATAGAAAGGGAGACATTGGAGACTTGCACAATGTAGTAGAACTGCAGAATTGGTGGTGAGACACTGTGGAGAAAATCCTGGCAGTTTCTTTCAAAAAATGTTTTAAGGGAGAGAGGGGGAGAAGAGAAAGAGAGAGAGAGAGAGAGAGAACAGAAAGGACAGAGGAAGGAAGAAATAAAAGAAAGAAAGAAAGGGAGGGAGGAAAAAAGGAAGCAAGGAAGGAAGATAGGAAGGAAGGAAAAGGGGAGGAAGAAGGGAGGGAGAACAGAAAGACAGAGAGAAAGGAAGGAAGGAAAGAAAAAAGGGAAGAAGGAAGTGAGGGAGAGAGAAAGATAAAAAGAAAGAGAGGAAAGATGGAACTCACTCAAATACCCACTGACTGAAAAGCAAAATGTGGTCTGTCTGTGCTATTGAGTACTCTCAATCCATAGTAGAGAAGGAATTCTTGATACCACAAGGAAGAACTTGAAGACACAATATTAAAATAAGTCATCCACAAAAACAAATGAACTTCTTGCAGTTCGTAGTATAAAACGTAGAGATAGGATGGTGTTCCTTGAGATGTTACTTGCTGTTAAATGGATTAAGGGCTTTCATTTTGCACAATGAAGAGTTTTGACGGTAGATGGTAGCAATGGCTATGCAACCATGGATATATGCAATCCAACTGAACTGCATGTTTGAAAGGGTCATATTGGTTAATTTTACATTTGAGCCAGGGTTTCTATTGCTGCAATGAACACCATGACCAAAAAGCAAGTTGGGAAGAAAATGGTTTATTTGGCTTAAACTTCCATATTGTTGATCATTATTGAAGTCAGGACAGGAATTCAAACAGAGAAGGATCCTGGAGACAAGAGCTGATGCAGGGACCATGGAGGTATGCTGCTTACTGTCTTGCTTGCCCTGGCTTGTTCAGCCTGACTTTTTACAGAACCCAGGACCACCAGCCCAGGGATGGCACCAGCCACCATGTGCTGCCTCTCCCCCACTGATTGCTACTTGAGAAAATGCCTTACAGCTGGATCACATGAAAGTATTTTCTCAACTGAGGCTGCTTCCTTTCTGATGACTTCTGCCAAGTTTATACACAAAACCAGCCAATGCACTTTACTATGAGTTTATTTTACACAACAAACCATATGGGTTTGGGAAAGGCCCTGGATGCGTGCAAACTTCCAACATGATTTTCATTGTCTACTAAGCAAGAAACTCTACTATTGAAGAGAAAAAAGGCCTTATATTTTATACGCATTTTAAATATAGTTTGTGCATTATATATGTTTCTACATTTTATCCATATTTATAAACTTCATCTTATGCACTAATATTTTAACTACCACCACAACACTCATTCCCTCCCACCCTTTAAGACTGCAAATTAAGGTAGAAATATCTTACTTCTGTTGAAAATTAATTGAGTTGCTGAGCTCTCGAAGCGTCAACAACTTAAAATTTACAAGATGTGCTGAGTCTGTGTAGGTTCAGAGCCCTGAGCTCTGAGCATAGTTCCCTGAGTGGAGGTTTGCTGTACTTGCACTAGCAAAGAAGCTCTGGGCCATCACACAGCAGGTGTGTGATGTCTATTCACATAAGACAAAGCTTTGTATCAAAGAGGCAGCAAAGACTGTCTCCAGTCTTGAGCATGGGACCTCCCAGGCCAAACCACACACCTTGTTTTAATGGCTGTGTGTGAAGCTGACTTGCCCGTCTACTGTGGACCCAACTAAGCTGAGTGGAAGCCGTCTGTAGGGCGAAGGTAGACAGACGACTGTTTACCTTGCTTGTTGTCCATTCAAGTTAGGAGTATCATTATTTTCTATTACGTTTCATTCTCCCGGCTACAGTCTAGGAGACAGCTAAGCACTTTGGGAAATTATATTTATTCTTGCAAGCAACTAAGACACTATTTTTCAATTACTAGCCCAGTATCAAATGATGCATTTCTGCCCAAATTGGAAATCTTTTTTGGCCTCTCTCTCTCTCTCTCTCTCTCTCTCTCTCTCTCTCTCTCTCTCTCTCTCTCTCTCTCTCTCTCTCTCTCCACATGACTCACATTTCTAAACCAAGAGAGAAACTGCCTTATATCCCCTCCCTCTGACTTCCCAGCACTTGACACAGCCTGAAAGAAACTGAGGATTAGCACAAGTTACCCCAGAGACCCAATAAGCAGAAGGTTAGAGGCTGGGGGGGGAGGGGCGGCTGGAGCGGCTGGAGGTGACATTAATTGGTTCCCTGCTCCCAAAAAGCTTACATCTGACCTGAGAGATAAGTCAGCATGCACGTGAAAAATAATTAATCTGTCTTGTAATTTCTAGAATTATTCTCTAGCCTTAAAGGAGTTAAACTGTGTGTGATTTTAGGAGTAGAAATC
This sequence comes from Micromys minutus, assembly GCF_963924665.1. NCBI lineage: Eukaryota > Metazoa > Chordata > Mammalia > Rodentia > Muridae > Micromys > Micromys minutus. The sequence continues at coordinate 9,419,448 of NC_137958.1, forward strand.
CAGCCATTGTGTGAGTTGCTTTTCTACTGCTGAGATGAAATGTCAGGCCAGAGTCAGCTTTACTGCTCCGGAGCGTCTAAAGTCCATGATGGCGGGCAATCGTGGCCGCAGAACACAGACTTGGCAGTGGGAACCGCTGAGGGCTCACATCTCAAACCACAAACAGAAAACAGAGAAAGCCCAAACTCGAAATGGCACTAGTATTTAAACTCTCAGAGCTCACTTCCAGTGACGCACTTCCTCCAACAAGGCTCCACGCCTCTCCAAACAGTGCTGCCAACCAAGGCTGTGGGAGACATTATCATCCAAACCACCACAGTCACTAAGCAAGCTTAGGTACGATGAAGTACAGAATCTGAGGGCGTGAGATAGCAAACTGCAGAGACTGGACTCCACCCACAGGACTGCAAGCACAGTGACTGAGTTTGGTACCCAACACTCACATAAATAAGCCAGGCATGGCAGCAACAATCTATAATCCCAGGACTGACCAAACTGAGTCAGGAGGATGCCAGGGGCTTGCTAAAGTCAGAAAGCAACAAGTTCAGTGACTGATCTTGTTCTAAAATGTGAGAAGAGAAATTGAGGAAGACACCATACATTGACCTCTGGCCTCAATATGTGTGTACACACACACATACACACACACACACACACACACACACACACACATACACACACACACACACACACACACACATGAGGATATGCAACAAAAGCTGATGAAGAGACTCAGGGTATAGAAGGAAGCTTTCTGTGTTTTCCATTCTAACAGAGAGAAGGCCCTGGTTTTAGAAGGAAAATGGTAGCATCTGATATAACTGTGTGGAGTTGCCTTGGTCGCTGAAGACTGATGGTAAAAATATCATAGAAGAGCCCAGGAGACTAGCAGAGAAACTACTGTGGTTACCTATGTGAGAAGTGTAGATGCTTTGGTCCAGTGTAGAGAGACAGGGAAATGTTATCAGTTCAGAGCTAAAAATCTGCATGCATTGTTAGATGGTCTTGGTTGACGGATAAGGTAAGCTATAAAAAGCACAAAGGATGCTTCACAGATGTTCGGCTAAGCACTGTGCTTCTCTCCTCCTGAAATCCAAGATGCTGTACCTCCAGGCTCATCTGGAGGGGTTGGAGGTGAGGCCTTATAACAATCACGAGCTTCATTTGTATGCAAATGCTTATTTACCCAACTATATATCTGAAGAAAGGGTCCGGATTCATGGGACAGATCTCACCATGCTGGCCAGTGTTGGAGACACCAGCATCCAGGAGAGACTGAGAACAACGAAACTGAACAGAGTCATCTAGAGATTGAGAAGGAGCCAGCAAAGGGGGCGGCAGAGAAGAGAAGGAACAGATAAGATGTCACAAAGGGAGCAGCCAACTACGCAAGATGCTACAGGGTAACATGGAAGACTAGAAACACAAGACTTGGTGAGTTAGTAAGGTTTCTGGATTGTGGAAGAAGCCCACATGGAAACCTCTGAAATGAAATGCAAAAAATTAATGTCAGATAGCATCAAATCCAAACATCTTCGAAGCATTAAATCTGCAAAACCGCTACCCCATGGGGGCTGGCACCCAAGTTGTCCTCTGATCTCCACACATACGCCATGACAAGTGCACACATGCATGTGCACACGCACACACCAAATACTTGCACTAGAAGAGCTCTAGCACTGAGGAGGTTTTGCCTGAGCAATACTGATTTTCGGTAATCACCCCCTTAAGCAGCTTTCTGGCATACACAGAACCAGAAAGCCAGCTCAACACAGAGTGTCTACTGGTTTCTCCAGCATCTATCATTCGTCTGCAGCCCATGATTTCTACAAAGCCTGTACACACAATTATAACAATTATGTGCATATGTGTGTGTGTGTGGTATGTGCTGGTGTGCATGCATATATGTATAATGTGTTTGAAGACCACAGTTCAAAGTCCACTGTCTTCTCAATCACATTCCATGTTATGGTTTCTCCCTAAAACCGTAAAGTTCACTACCCTGACTTAGGTTGGCTGGCTAAGGAGCCAATCACACAATGCTGGGGAATACAAACATGAGGATACAGCTTTTGCAAGGACGCTAGGGATGCAAACTCAGGTACTCATGATTGTGTGGGAGGCACATTGCTGACTGAGCCATCACCCCCACCCACAAACACACTCTTCCAGTAAAAGGATCTATAGTTTTATATTGCACTCAATCCTCAAAGAGTCCATGACTTCCCTTCAAAGAAAAAAAATTCTGGGATCTTCATTCTATATGGAGGAAATTGTCTGGCTTACCACAGTGAGACACACCTTCTCTGAGGTCACACTCCTATGAGAGCATCATTTATCATCATCCCGGGCACTAAGCGGCATTTGTGCCACAGTCAAAGAAACTTCGAATTGCCTAGCAGCCCAATAAATCACCCGCCCATCTCATCTAGTGCTCCTGCAAGCTTTTAAAGACTTTGATTCCAGGGAAATGTCACTTCTGGGCATGGAGCTGCAGAGGCTGATAAATGCTAAACGATCCATCAAATTGTATGAGGCCATTGCAGGGCTTAAGTGGAGGCCACACTGTGCTTTGCCTAAAGAACCATCGCTTAGGGCACAGAGCAGTGTCTGATGAGGACCCTGCTAATCCAATTTCTAAAATCGCTTCTATCAGAAACTCCTGGCGCAGGCAAGGCATGGTGGAGGCTCCAGGCAGTACTTGGCATTCTGATTGAGTCAACGCTATCTCAAGTAAGGGCTATTCCCTTCCACTTTGAAAACCTGAGCTTAGGCTCCTGGAAATGTTCAGCAATGATACCAAATCTGCTTCTTCCAAGAATCTAAAGGAATCTTATTACACAAATGCTTGATCGGGCAGTGGGGGGCATCACTCAGATCTCTGCTTCAAAGCAGCCCTCACTCCTAGCCAGGCACCACGAGGGACGGTGATGTAAAATGCCAGCCTTGCAGAGGGCTCAAATTTAACTCCTTGCCAGCTACTACTATCATGGACAAAACTTTTATCAGCCAAGAATGTGGCATTTAGGTACATCCAGTAGCGGTGTTTCCACGCTGCTGTCAACTTCTTTAGTTCAGGACAGGAAGGATACCTCTCATACATTTGAGACAACAAGTAATGAACCTTCTCACTTCTCTTTGGACATTTTCATCTCTGCCTTCCAGCAATGTCTACCATGCAGAAGTAGCATGGTTTATGAAGCTTAAACCTGAAAGGTAGACAATTAACTGAAAGTGCAGCAAATTAAGGTGATGAGCATCCCTGTATCCTCAAGGCAGTCAGCATCCCTGTATCCTCAAGGCAGTCAGCATCCCTGTATCCTCAAGGCAATGAGCAGCAGCATCCCTGTATCCTCAAGGCAGTCAGCATCCCTCTAACCTCAAGGCAGTCAGCATCCCTGTATCCTGAAGGCAATGAGCAGCAGCATCCTTGTATCCTCAAGGCAATCAGCATCCCTGTATCCACAAGCATCTATCATCTGAGTTGGAAGCCTTCAGCCATCTCTCTTCTGGTTATAAAGAATATGATAGAAAGCCATGACTGGGGTTAACTCTATGGAGCTGTTGTGGACCACTAGCACATATTCCTCCCACGTAGTTGTGTTTTAGTGCTCGTCATGTGCCCTCAAGGTAGCCCCCCTTCCCTCTGTTCTCTAGAGCACAGTTATCTTTTAATCAATAGAAGAATTGCTGAGAAACAAGATGAGCATCATCAGTCAGGGTCAGAAAGAGAAACTAGGCCAGGATTTCAAACACAGGGAAATTAACGTGGGAACTGCTTATAGAGGTACACAGAGTACTGGACAAAGTCATGAGGATACCCATGTCACAGCAATGGCAGGTGGCACTCCCAGCAGCAGGCATGATGCAGGTCTGTAGCTAGGAACAGAGTGGACCCATGGGGCTGCCAGGACAGAGTTAGGAATAGAGGAGAGGCTGCCTGAAGCACAGTCCCTAGCTTCTCTCCTTCCTGCTAACTGCACCCTCATCGTTTGCACTGGGGTACCGACTGACAGAAGCCAAGAAAGTCTGGGGAGCGCAATTCTACCACCCCAGGCAGAGTAAACAGATGACTTACAAAGACAACCTCTAGGATACCTCAGGGACAGAGTATGTAAACACTTCTCCAATATCAAACAGTGGTAACACATGCGTGCTTAGATGACATAAGCCCTTCGAAGTGCATGATCATCACCTACAAGGAGAAGTACATCTGCTCCTAACAGGAACAGCTGAAGGTTCACCCCTCAAATTCCTCCCTCAAAAGCCATTCATTCAAACAGAAATTATCAGGGTGCTCATCAGAGATTTGACTGAAATAATTCTGACTCTTCTTCTCTCAGTAGACATTGCCTGTGGCTCTTCACCTAGGGGTGGGGCCTTGTGAGATTTCCCCCATCCACACTGGAATACCAGCTGTTTGTCATTGTCTTGTTTAGGTGACCATACCATTAAGTTTTCATGTGTGCAAGTCCTTGATATATATCGAAGGCATTACCTCACAGCAAATGGCATGGTCCTCTGGCTCTTAGAGTCTTCCTTTAGGGTATTCAATCCAAGCAGTCATCCCTAAACACATATACATAGATTCTGCAGATCATATGTAGACATGTATATATATATATATTAGAAAGAGTGCATGTGTGTGTGTGTACTCTGAACTGAAAGATTGTTTTTTAATGAGAGAAAAAAACACATGTAGTAAAAATCCTGCAATTCATAATTTCATCAGTCTAGAATCTGAACAGACGTGTTTCAAGTGGTGCAGGGTGGCTGCAGGATGAGCTAGCATGTTCAGTGTGATGTGCACATGTTGTGTATTCAGCACCACACATGCAGTAAAGTCATGCAACGCACATCATGCAGTACTGCTGGAAACACTTCAAGTCCATTACACATCTGTCTTGGATGAATTTTAGCCATGTGCATTTAGAAACATGCTGCCAAATCTTTCAGTCTCCGCATTCAGTTCTGCCATAGTGTACCAGTTCCTAACCCACACCATAAGACCCTGAGCTCAAAATAACCCAGTGTGTGTGAGGCAAGGATAGGGAAAGAAAAGGGAATGTTCTCAGCATATTTAGGACAAAGCTCTTCCTTTGACATTCTCAGTTACGAAACTTATTTGTAAGTTTTGACGTCTTCCTTCCACTTTCAGTTTGTTTAGCATTTTAGCCAGTCTGAGCCAGGAATTCCCCCAGTCCAAGCACAGCTGTGAGATGGAGCTGACAAACATGAGATGCCACTCCAAACTTCCCCCTCATTGTCACGGTCTGTTTTCATTAGCTAGATGGACATAAAGGCCAGAGTGTCAGCCAGAAAGCTTAATTATGAATCCCAAGTATTTATGTCAAGAGGAATAGCTCATATGACCCAACGTTCTTCGAGAACCCACTTCTTCTTACAAGTTCAATCATAAAATATGGGCTCTTTTACAAATCCTGGGAAACTGGGCTTCCATGTCCCCTACTCTCTGCCCCACATGCAGAAATCACTTAGGCAGGAAGAAGCCAGTGGTCCTAGAAAGTGGTTCACACCACAGTGGATGGCTTCACAACCAGAACAGCAAAAATGGAGTCAGTGGCTAATAAATAAAAAGAGGTCCCAGTATGGGGAGGGTAAGAAGGTGGCGGCAGATCTATGAGGAGTTGGGGAGACACTGAGAAAGGATGTTATCAAAGTACATTGTATGAAATCCTCAGGTAGTTGGTAAAACATAATAATGCACAAGAGAAAAGGATGTGGCTACTAAATGAAAAACCACAAGAGCCCGAGTGAGGCAGCATCTAATGCTACTTAAGCATCAAGGAAACGCCTTGAAGAAAGCCAACTGGCTAATGGCATCCGTGCTAATGAGCTTTGCTTATTTTTTTTCATATCATGTGAATAATTAGTGGATGGCTTTCCCTCCATCCAGCAGGGGGTCCTGTTGGCTCCCAGGGTAAATAGCCTGCAAATGTGCATGCATTTCCGCAGTATTGGAGGTAGGAATCTGTTGAGATAGAAGATCTATTGTACATAAGCTTGGGGTTCTGGAAGGGAGAAGAAGTTAGAAGAGGTGGGTAAGAGTAGAGGAGAGTGGCCCCCATGGGGGCGGAGTTAGAACAGAGGAGAGTGAACTCATGGGGTGGAGCTAGAGCAGAGAAGAGTGAACTCTTGGGGGCGAGGTTAGAGCAAAGAAGAGTGAACTCTTGGGGGCAGGGTTAGAGCAAAGAAGAGTGAACTCATGGGGGCAGGGCTAGAGCAGAGGAGAGTGGACCAAACACTAGCTTTGTAGTCCTTGAGTTTCAATTTTTTACAACCTGGAAGTGTTTTCAATAGAAAAAGAAAATATTTCATGGCTCAGTTCAGAAAGGCAGCTAAATGCAAAAATAATAAAGAACTTGGCTTGGTGGGACAAGACTAATTCCAACACTGGGAAGGCTGAAGCAGGCAAATCTCTAAGTTCAAAGCCAGCCTGGTCTACAGAGTAAGTTCTTGGCCAGCCAAGGCTACACAGTGAAACCCTGACTTAGAAATAAATATATATAAATAGGAACAAGATAAATTTAGAGTAGCCACAACACCCCAGTCTTGAAAACTGGAAATTCAGCAGGTCTAGGTAGAGGGTGTCTTCAGGTGAGAGACAGGGAGTTTCTAACCAAGATTCCAAGTCTGTTGACCAGTTTGGCTTGGCTTGACACAGTGGACACACAGTACTAATGGGGGATGGAGACTTGGTTGGGAAGATTTCCTAACTGGTTTGAGTGTTTTCTCTCTCTCTCCTTTCCTTGGAAAGAAAGCTTTCCTGGAGATACTGGGACATTCTCTCAGTTTTTTCCCATGGAAACACGTTGCTACAAAAAGAACAACCCTAGGATTGGATGTAAGTTACACGTAGAATGTTTGATGTTTGTAGTTTGATACTGAGCCTTCCCCTACACACACACACACACACACACACACACACACACACACACACACACACACACATACGAGTGAAGGCCTTCCAAATAGTCTGGTATAAAGCCTAAAGACACGGCCATATTTTCTGTGAAAATAAGCAGGGCTTCCATATGTGAACAGAGGTTCACATGTTGACAACTTCATCGTACTTGTTCTTGTCCCTGTGACAGACACTAAAAGCCACATGGGAAGAGAGGGGTTACTTCAGCTTGTAGCTATAGTCCATCATAAACAGAAGTCATGGCAGGAACTAAAGCAGGATCCTGGAGGCAGTAACTAAAGCAGAGGCCATGGAGGGGTGCTGCTCACTGGCTTGCTCCCTCTGACTTGCTCAGCCCACTTTCTTCAGGACGACCAACCCAGAGATGACATCACCCACAGTGGGCTGAGCCCTTCCACATCAATCATTAATCAATAAAAGGCTCCACCGATTTGCCTACAGGCCAATCTGATTGAGGCAATTCCTCAGTTGAGATTCCGTCTTCTAAATGACTCTAGTTTATGTCAAGTTGACAGAAACTAACCAGCATATCACATATACTTATTTGTGTCATGTGTGCATGGGACCGTGCATATGGGTTCATGGATACACATGAATGTGGAGGTCAAAGGTCAACTTCAGGTGTCTTCCTCCATAGTGAGGAGGTATGTGTGTGTATGTGTGTGTGTGCAGGCACACCCATGCACTCATGCTCACACACACATACACACACACTACACACATACATGTGCACTCACCTAGGACCATGTATGTGGAACCCAGGGTAGGACTTTGTGCATCTTCCTCCACTTCCTACCTTATTCCATGAAGATTGGGTCTCTTCATGAGCCTTCAGTTCACTGATTCAGCTAGACTGGCCAGCCAGGGAGCCCCAGGGATCAGAATTACAGGTGTGTACTGCCACAACTGTCAGCTACACAAGCGCCGGAGGTCCAAACTCAAATTCTCATTTTACACAGTGTACTAACTGAGCCATATGTGGTCCACTTGCATTTGTTTTAACTTCGGTTGTACTTACAGGTTACTGTGTGATCTTTCCAATACACACTTACAACATGTCATGAGGCTTTTTGGTAATCTCAAATATGTGTTCCTTGTCTGTCAGAGGGACACTCCTGATCTCTCTCCCATTTTAGCTAGCTGGAAATATTTAATTGCTGTCAACTGCAGGGGAGCAAACACCACATGCTGACTGTGCCCCGGGCTGTGGGGAGTGTTTTGCCTGGTAACAGCCCCTTGAGCCCATTGAGTCCTTTTGTAAAAAGTTAAAATTCCCATAGCGATGATCTGCATGGTATCAACAGGCAATTAAAATCCATGGGTCCGAAATGTGCTGACCCAGATCACCCCCCTATCATGGGCACATCAAGCTTTGAACCCAGTAATGGCAGGTGCAGCCCGGTGCCCTTCTCACCATGGCAGCTCTGTTGTAAATCTTTCTCTTAATTCTTTTCATCCAGTACATTTTAGAATGCAATTTTTTCACCTTACTTTGAAAAATCTCCAGTCAAAGGACACAGAATTCAGTTATATGGAATGAATAAGTCTAGACATCTAATGAGAGCCATAGCCAATAGGACAGTATATTGAAATGTACTCAGAAAGTAGGCTTTGGGTGCACACACTCACACACACACATACACACACACTTAGACAAGCATACTCACACTCACACATACACACACACTCACTCACACTAACGCATACTCACACACATACACACACACTTAAACACACATACACTCACACATACCCTCACACTTAGACACTCAGTCACACTCACACACACACTTAGACACATACTCACTCACTCTCACATACTTAGACACACACTCACACACACTCACACACACACACAGAACCACGTGAGTGAGGGGTACATTAAAAGGCTCACTGTTGTCCTCTTTCACTGTGTGTACCAGAGCATCATACTGTCTACCTTAAATGTATATATACACCTTTAAAAAGAGTTCTTGCACTGGAAGCATGCCTCACTGATAATGTGTTTGCCATGTTAGCACAAGGACCCGAGTCTGGGTTCCCAGAGCCCTCTTAAAAGGGTGTGCACTACAGTGTGCGTCTGTAACCACAGAGCTGGAAATATGAAGAGAAAAGCATGCCTGAGTCCACACATACATATACACACATATACAGACACACATACACATACATATATACTCACACATGTACACACATACACACATACATACACATGCATACACACATACACACATACATACACATGCATACACACATATACACACATACACACATACATACACATGCATACACACATACACACATACATACACATGCATACACACATATACACACATACATACACATGCATACACACATATACACACATACATACACATGCATACACACAAACACACATACATACACATGCATACATACAAACATACACACACACACACTTTTGTAGTTAAACATTCTCAAAGTACAAAAAGCCTCACAGGAAGTTGTGAAACCTTTACAGAGAAAGCCAGTGGCCAGTCACCCATTCCCTCCTCTGGCAGCATCTTATTTAAACACGCCCCATCAACAGCAGGATGGTCACCGGTGAAATCCCCAGAGCTTGTTCAGATATCCCGACGTACGCTCAGCTGTGTGCAGTTTTACATCTCTAGAACATTTTAAAATGAAGCTCCACATAGTAACTCCCTGAAGTTAATATTTAACTGTGACAACACAGGTGCCCTGATGCCACCCCTGTACAGCCACACCCCTGCCTCCCACCCCCATCGCTTGACAACCGCTGATCTGTTCTCCCCTCCTGTAATCATCCCGTCGGCAGATCTGTAAGCCACTTAAATGTCTTTAGCATAAGGTCACAAGCACGGCCATGTTTTAATCCTTCTAGAAGGATTATGTACTTTGGGTTTTGATAGTTCTCTATGTGGAATAGATACAATCCTCTGTTGAACGTGAGATTTTCCCAAACACTATAGAATCTCACTTTAAGGTAGTGGGGCTATAAAGACAAACTCAATGCTTGCTGGAGTCGTCCAAGGAATGGGATCAAGTTTTTATCAATAAACAAGTGCCATGTGCCTTATTAGAGAAGCCACAAGAAACTGAGCCTGCTTTTAAAAGAGAAAAACCCAGAGACAGATATAAGATGGAAAATTTAAGTGTGGAACCGTGAGGTGCGACAAAGGCCGGCCTGACAACATTCTGGCTTCCTCTCTTGTGCAGAAGGAAATCCTGTAGCTAGAGCCATGTCCCGTAGCTGCAGCTCATGCGCCACCTTGTGGGCCCTGTGAGCTCAGCAGGGAAGAGCAAGTTCCTGGGGAGGTTTTGCAGGCTCCTCCGGGGACCCAGCTAGAAGGATCCAATAAGCAGACCTTACCAGATTGCTATGAACGCGTTGTCATATCCCAATGCAGTCTGGAGCCCTGAGTCAATGCACCAATCAGAGAACCCCAACCGCGCCTGCAGGAACTGATCCACACGGAGGGCGGAAGGAGCAAGGTGAAGGCAGGAGTCTAGCAACTGATGACTGCTTCTGAAACGGGAGCCACTGTAGGCCGTCATCACCCCGATAAATGATTAAAAGGGGGAAAGGTGGCTGTGACACCCCTGAAAGTAATGGGATCCAGAGCTACACTGACCATGGCACATGAGTCGTGTCAGATGGCTGCACGGGTTACCTGCGAGGTCCTGCTTCAGGAATAGACGTCCCATATTTGTCCCATAAGACAATCAGTCTCATGGGAGAAAGTGGGGTTCGTGGAGACTTTGTCTTATTCTAATGAACAATGGAGACTATGAGGGGCGTCTCAGGGAAACACCCCTGGTGGGTGCTGCTGTGTCACGGGCATCTCTGCAGGACACCATCGGGAAAGGCTGAGCTCAATCTGGTTCCATCTCAGACGGTCCCAGACTATAAAACTAAGGGAAAGAGAAAGAAGGGAAATGGTGATTGTAATGTCAATTGCACAAATACAGGTTTGCATCCAGTGCCATTTTAACAATGGAGAAAAACATCTGAAGCTCAACTGTCATGGGATTTGCGCCATCTAGACTGTCTCTTATCTCTAATTAGAAGATTATTCCACAACCCAAGCCTGTAAGGAGCATGGCACTGTGGAAACCCAGAAGTGGGGAGTAAATCATGAGCCTAAACGCTCAGTAGACCCTCGACACTTAACTACCCGAAGGGGATCCTAACATCTTCTTGATCACAGAGACCCGGGGAATGGACCACCAAGACACTGCAGACTCCAGCAGCAGCCAGCCAGAAGACACAGCCAGTTAGTTGCAATGCCCAGCTCAACCACATTGTCTCCACTGAGACTGCAGACAAGCCCTTACTAGCTGCTCGTGGCCACATGGTTGCCGCACCTACCAGACGGCTATGGAGTGGTTACCACGGCTAAGTACAAACTAAGAGGACCCCATCACTTACCTGCTGCCTTGGGAAATTCTTTTTCCAAATATAGAAAAGGAGAGGCTCAATATATTGGCTCAGTGAACTCCTCACACTAAAGGTCAAGGTTCCTGTGAGACTTGAACTCAATTTTGTCCCTTCATCCACATTTTGTTCAAAGCTGGCATCCGAAGTAAAATAATAAATCCTGATAGATGGGGAAAGTGCTGATGGTTCTTTCTGAGACCTCAGAGGGCCTGGACATGTATATTCCAGCCCTCCCCAATATGGAAACCACAAGAACTCTTGGTTTGTGCCTCTGCAGAGACTGCACAGAGGAGCCCTGGGTGTTGGATAACGGCTTATGCAATTTCCTGGGGGATTGAAGCCACTCAGAAGGCAAAGGGAGCAAGATAAGAAGCTTAGAAAAAAGCACAGCTTCAAGGATAGGCTGACTGACATCACGAAGCCACAGAGACCACGCTGCAGGGGTGTGAGGGAAGGGTCTGGAAAGAAGTAGGGAAGTGACTGAATCACAGTTCTTGTTCCTCGCAGATAACCGGCCATCGAGGGGAGGGGCCAAGGCAAAGTGTAGCAGATGATCAGATCTTCCCCTTCTGGCTGTTTGCCCATGCTCTAGAGAAGTAATATCGGGTAATTTTGTTTTAGTAGACTTTTGCAAACTGCCAAATGGAAAAAGACAGATATCTTTTTTTTTTTTAATTTGCCCTCTCTGACCCAATCCAGGGAGGTGCTGAGGTACTGAAGAACCTGGACCTCAGCAGAACAGAGGCACAGAGACAAAGACCTAGACAAAGCACAGAGTGCAAATGCTAGCCCTGTCCACAGCCAGGGATCCCCAGGAAGGCCACTTCCTGCATGAAAAACCTCCAAGCTCATGGCCTTCTGTGAATTTGAAACCAGCTGTCTCTTACCATAACACCAGAAGCCGTCTGTCAATGAAGGCAATGGCCACTGCCAAACAGACTGCCCATGAACCCACTGTGATTTCTCTGCAAAGTCCAACATGAAAGCCACTGATCATGAAGTGACACTTGACCAGTTGGGTCACATGGTAATCAGGACTCCCTGCACTCTTGGTCATTTCTGCTTTCCACCCTTTGGTTTCTGGGTTGACCTAAGAAGGTGAAGCTGTAACTGAGGTTCACTTGAAACCTTCCCTGTCCCCCGTCCCCTCCCAGTCTTCTCCCCTCTGTAGTCCTCTGCTCAGAAGCCCTTCCCAAGGTTTTAGTTTGCTAGCTGCTGGAGGTCTGAGAGGAAGACAGCCTGGCCCCTCTGCAGAGCCAATGGAGAGCTGGCCGGGGTCTTTCCATTCCAAAACCCCAGCTCAGCCCCCACTCAACAGAGAACAGTGTGAACCTAGACACTCGCACCCCTTAGCTGGAAGGACTGATGGTGTAACCACCCAGCCGTGTTAACACTCCTGATGTCCACAACCGGATGCTCAAGGAGAAAGAAAGAAGGACATGAATTGGGGGCTTTGGGTTTTGTCGCTGTTGGACATCTTGCCTTGTTTGTTTGTTTTTAATTATTTACTTCTTCTTTCCTCCCAGTCCCTTCCCCAGTGTTTTAAGGATTGTCTACCAGACAATGCTGTTGTGCCGGTGAGGACCATGCTGAAAGGATATGTTCCACCACAGCAATGTCCCCAGAGTTATTCGGATGTGTTCACACCGAAACGTAGCTCTAACCTAAGAAGGAATAAGAGACAGTTTACTCTGGAACCAACTGTTAGTGAAAATGGCCCAGCAACAAGGCTCCAGGTCACCCTAAAACAATATACCAACAAGGTATTCATTTCATAAGGTCAAAGCAAGTAAGTTGTAATCAAGGCACGTTGTAAACAAGTTGGTGGAGAGGCCCGGGGTCGGACATGGGTATGAGTGACCCCTGGGAATTTCAGTTTCAAGAGAGAGCAAGAAGTACAGATGATTGAACAGCCTGGTCAATTGTGATCTGTCCGACACTGACAGATCAGTGTCTTGACACCAGTTGGTCCAAACTGGCAGACAATTCCCTCTCTGGCGGGCACCAGAGCGCCAAACTACTCCATCCTCTAACACAGAGTCACGGGAAAGTTTGAGTTCTCTGGGTCTATTGTTTTGATATTCTTATAAGCTAAGGGAGAGCCTCAGATGTTTCTCTGTAAAAATCTCTCTGCTCAGTCATTTGTTTTATAAATGTTAAACTAACTCTTGGTTGATCTTTAAAACATTTCAACTCTCTCTATTTCAAGTTGTTCAAAAAGCTCAAATGGCAGTCAAATTCAGGAAGATCTACATTGCATGCTCCCTCCCAAGGCGCGGGGATCATTAAGGAGGAGGAGACAGAAAGGCGGATGAGCTGGAGATGGTTGACGACTGTGAGAAAACTGTTTTCTCAGAGCAGTGAGGCAGCGTGCACAAGGCCTATGTAAGCTCGAGCCAGACCGGGTCTCAGCATGGAGGGTGAGTGGGCCCACCCCTCGCTGTACAGATGTAGCTGGGTCACAGGCAGGCTCTGAATCCCTGGCTCCTGGGCAGCAAAGCCATTGGCATCACCTGTACTTCTCGAGCTGCTCTGTTCCTTCAGGTCTGGGAAATGTTGACTGGTTCAGAATAAAACATTCAAACCTTTTCCCCCAACAAACAAAACCTATGATTCCCGTCAATGAGACAGCCGGCCTGGAGGAGTCCAGGCTCCGTGGAGAACATGGCACCTAGCCACTGATGCAAACACATTGCTTTTGAGCAGTAGTAACCCACATGGGGACAGCAGGTAAGAATAAGTGCTGGCACCTGTAAATGACAGCAAGGGATAACAGCAAAGCTTACTGCAGACAGCTAGTCTTTATCAGGAGCTTAGTCCATTTGAATCCTCTACTGCCTACACACGCATACACACGCACATGCACACACGTGCACACACAACCCCGAGACACCACCTCATACATACACACACTACCCCATGCACTCACATATACACACACACCACCCCTAGACACTGCCTTACCACCACCACCTCCAGAAACTGCCTCTGTCCATACCACCAGTACACACTGACTATACTCACACACATACCACCCCCAGACACACACACACACACACACACACACACTGCCCCCAGAAATGATGAAACACTAGCTTCACACAGTAGCCGTATTCCTGAGAAGTCTCGAGTGAACTTTGACTCTCACAGCTCTGCTGACTCTGAGGAAAACAAAGACACGCAAGGTTTGGGACCCTGAGGACAAGCCTGTATGTGTGCCCATGGGCCCTTCCACCTCTCCGTGGCCTCACGTGTTAGACTGTAGTCCTGACCTGAAGTGGAAACTTCTAGTTGGAAAGTCACGTCTATGAAATGTTTCTCTGGGGCACGAAGGACGCCTTGCCAAAGCAAACGTGTGACAGTTTTCCTAAAGCAGACACGGGTGGAAGGTGCTTGGATGTAGCAAACACAAGAAAGGACACTTGGTGACGGAGCATAAATATGACCCACAGACGGTGGGAGACGAGCCCTGTGCCTTGTTTGGTTTGCTCCCCCTCGTTACTCACTAATGACGTGTGTGTTGGTTTGCCTACTAACAACAGGGGATATTTTCCATCTTCAAAACAAAGACAGTGATGCTCAGTGACTGACCTGCTGGGTGTGTGCTGTCATTTCACAGAGCTGTGCATGCCAAGAGGCCTAAGCATTCTCAACTATTCTCTTAAAGAAAAACTGAACTCCTGTTTTTTTTCTTCAGAGTTTGTGTGGGGGAGGGTGTGGTGTTGTGTGTGTGTATGTGTGTGTAAGTATCTATGTCCATATGTGCGTAAGCAGGTGTGGTGTGTGTGTGTGTGTGTGTGTGTGTGTGTGTGTGTGTGTGTGTAATTGTGTGTGTGTCTAAGTATCTGTGTGAATGTGTGTAACTAGATAAGGTGTGTGTACGTGTGTGTGTATGTGTGTGTGTACATATCTGTGTGCATGTGTGTGTAAGCAGACGTGGTGTGTGTGTGTGAATGTGTGTGTGTGTGTGTGTGTGGTATGTAGGTATGTATGTGTCTAAGTCTCTGTGAATGTGTGTATAAACAGATATGGTGTGGGGGTTGTGTATGTCTAAGTATCTGTGTAAATGTGTGTGTAAGCAGATTTGGTGTGTGTGTGTGGGTGTGTGTGTATGGTGTTGCGTGTGTGTCTAAGTATCTATGTGAATATGTGTGTAAGCAGATGTGGTGTGTATGTGTATAAGCATGTTTGCATGGGTGAGAGCACATGTGTGTGTGTGTGTATGTGTGTGTGTGTGTGTGTGTGTTTGTGTGAGGTCAGAGGTTTATGTTGGGTGTCTTTTTTAGCTGTTTTCACAGTTCTTCAGAGTTCTAATAACCAGGCCACTGCATCCACCCAGCACTTGCCTGAATGATGGAAATCCAAATTCTGTTCCTTAAGTTTGTACAGTGAGTGTCTCACCCACTGAGCTGAGCCCAGCCCAGCCTGGAGGAGTTTTCACTTTTCAGAAATCAATAAGCAGAAAGAACCACCTGATACACCACAGGCAACAGAGCAGACACATCCTAAATACGATATTTGGGGATTAAATTGATGTGCCTCAATTTAGAAGACACACTGTATTCTCTGCCCTCCTTCTCTGACCTTCACTGTACTAATCTAGGAATAACATGTTTTGAGTACCCATCAGCGTAGTCTCTAAAGTTTGATTCTTGTTTGGTTCATCAAAGCAGTAATTACAGATTCTAGAGTACTCTTGCCTCTCCCCGCCCCCTCTTTTAAAGCATGTCCCAGCAGTGGTCTCCTTTCAGGGGTGCTGAAGCCCCTCTCATCTGCCGCATAAGAGCTCACCATGCTGAGTTCTAACTGTCCATGAGCATTGGCCTGTATGGTTTTGTTGTTGCTGGAGCCCAGGACCTCACACGCTGGGCAAGTACTCATCCCTTCACGTCCTTGTCCCTTCCTAATGTGTTCCTGTATCTTTTAGGTCTCCAAGACTTCACATCATGCCTGATACTTACCAGGTGCTTAGCCTTATCTGAGTCACGGACGCCATCTGTCTGCCCCCATCCCAAGCACTGGAACACTTGGCTTATATGGGGGGAGATGAAAAACCAGTGAATATAAATCTCACAAGCTCTCCAGAAGGATTTGTTTCTTGGATCTTCTGTTCTGCGGGGTAATATATTGGTCCAGGCTCACAAGCCAGGCAGAGTGAAGACAAACTGCTCTGCTGAGCCACCCTGAAGGATGTTTCAACTCCACAGCTGCACAGCACCATCACCTCGTTTGCATTTCTACCCCGCTGAAAAATATTTTAATAAAAACTCCTTTAAAACTCTGCCAAATTAGAGAATGTCTGAGCATCAGACTTTAGCAAAGTTATGTCTGAACACTCGGTACCCATTTCAAGTACTTCCTGCCTTAACCTTCTCTGCACAGCCTTCTTCTGACTCTTAAAGGGGTCAGGGGTGGGCAGAAATGGCGTCCATTACCTTTACCACAGAGTCTCCCTAAGGAGCAGAGCGCTGGCTTGTGTAGCAAACAGTAATACCTGAATCTGGCCTTTGCTACCTCTTGTCCCTTCCCAGCCCTAATGTTGTAAGACTTGATCCAAATCTTCCAATCCAGATCTCTGGACAATAGAAGAGTAGTTGACCAATGGCCTCTTTCCACTGAATGTCTCATTAGTCCTGAAAATAAAAGTAGCTAACACCCTTCATGTTCTGCACACTAAACAGGAGTGCAAGACACAGCCCAGAACACTGCTCCAGTGCCTCCCCCTCTCATGGTAGACATGCAGAATACTTTGTTTTGTATTCCTAACTTTGACCTACTAGCTTTAAAAAACCACTATTATTGTCCTCTGTGAGCCACATGATTGTGACAGTGACTTGATTAGTATTCCCATGTGGATGAAAAATGTCCCTAGATTGCCACAAGTCTATACTCTTGTGATGGTTTGAATATGCTTAGCCCAGAGAGTGGCACTATTAGAAAATGTGACCCTGTTGGAGTATGTGTGGCCTTGTTAGAGTAGATGTGTCACTGTAAGCTTGGTCTTTAAGACCTTCATCCTAGCTGCCTCAAAGCCAGTATTCTGCTAGCAGCCTTCAGATGAAAATGTAGAACTCTCAGCTCCTCCTGCACCATGTCTGCCTGGATGCTGCCATGTTCCCACCTTGATGATAATGGACTGAACCTCTGAACCTGTAAGCCAGTCACAATTAAATGTTGTCCTTAAAAGAGTTGTCTTGGTCATGGTGTCTGTTCACAGCAGTCAAACCTTATCTAATGCTTAATGAAACTAGTTTCTATTTCCAAATGAAGACATCCTTTCTACATTGATTTGTACAAAAGCCAAAAAGGTTCATGGACTCCCTTCTAATACAAATGACTCAAAATCAGAAGTCAAGTGTCTTCTCCATAGGAACCTTGTCCCTTTTGGCTCTCAAAACTCAAATCCTTCTCTGGGAAGAGTGGGTAAGAAAGAACCCTAAGGTAAGATAAGCTTTATATCACTTTGAAGGAATGATGGCCCATCAGATTGGTCTCAAATCTCATATTAAATGTTGTTATGATTCTTTCTGGACACCTCATTGATAAAGGAACTTTCAATACCATAGCTGAGGATATGCATCAAGACTCTCTAGCAATTCCCAGGATACCAAAGAAGGGGCAGTGGTTATAAAAGAACAGACAGGAGAGCTGACTCTAAAAAGTCACAGGTTGTTCTGTAGTGGAGATAAAAGAAAACACACCATGGTGTGAGGAACCTTAACAACACACACTTGCACTATCGCCAACTCCATAATGCCTTCCTTGCTATTACGTGCTGGATTAGAAGCCATTCACAAAAAAAAAAAAAAAACAAACAAACAAATAACAAAACATTTAAGAAAAAAAAACTTGTCAAAATTTTCTGTAGAGCCTGAATTTTTGAGTGAGGTAGAATTTTAATGTAGGAACTATTTTATTTGGCAGGCAAAAGAAACACAAGCCAGTGTAGCACTTAGGCTAAGTCCTGGCTGTTTGTAACTGTGTTTACAGTGAGACAGAAAACAAATAGGTGAGTACTTTTTTTTTAATTAAAAAAGAAAAACATAAGGAGTTGAAGATTCCTCACAGATTCAACTTCTCCACGTAAAGGGGTTTACTTGAGAAGAGAAGCAAGGGAACAATCAAGCCTCTAACCTAAACTACACGGTCCTGATTCCATGAACTACTTCAGATCCAGCCCAAGGAGCTCATGCCTCACCAAATGCACATTAGGCTGCTGTTAATTTTTAAAGTGTGGGAGGACACCAAGGAGAAGTTGTGTTTCACCTCGGGTAGAAAGGACACCTCTACACAGGATAGGGGCTACCTAGGGAACTACTGGGGGCAACTAGAAACTGATAAGTTTTTGCTCTGCCGGAGGAATTGGAGGTTTGGGTATGTACTAGGGGAGCCCTAGAACAGTATCAGCAGTATTTAGTAGGCAACAGCAATTTATCCACAGAGCTTGTAGGAGAAATTGCAGTGTGATTCCTGAATGATCCAATGTCTCTGACACCCACCAGGGGCCAGGAAGTTCGCTGCTGAGAACCCTGGGGAGAACACAATCAGGCTTGCATTTCAGACAGTTGTGTTCTAGCTGGTGGTGCTACCTTAGGGCCCTATGGAGGAAGCCAGGAGGAGGTGGGGGCTGGTTGGCAGAGAGTCAGCCAGAGATAGGTTTTGAAGATTAACCTGGCCCTGGTTCTAGCCTAATCTTTACGCTTTCTAATTCACCTTAATGTCAGGAGTTACCACAATCCCTCCCCTCTGAGGTCACCCATGCCTTACCCACCATCGTGTATCAAAATCCTAGAACCAGGAATCAAAAAAGTCCTTCTCAAGGTTGAAGAGATGGCTCAGAAATATATCACCGACTGCTCCTGCTGAGGTCACGCACCCATATAGCAGCTCACTCCAGTCCAGGGGACTCTCTTCCAGGGTCCCCAGGGACTACGTGCACACAGTGCACAGATCTGACAGCAAAATACCCAGATTTATAAAATAAACTGAAATTAATATTTTGAAAGGAGAAAACAAGCTTGTGTTCCTGTGTTTAGGTGTAACCAAGGACTCTACTAGGAATCCAAATAGATGTCATTCACAGAAAACATGATCAAAATCCTTGTCAACATTTATCCAAGGCCTGACATTTGGAATGCAGCTAAACTTTAAAGTAATTGACTTTACTTTTGATAGAAAAAGATACTCACTATAGCACAGCATCTGGGCTGTGGTGTGACTGTTTGTATCCAGGTTTGCAATGAGAATCTGGAGCAAAAATCAGTGGATGGATAAGAACCACGCATAGAAACAACATGCAGTTTGGCCAGAGAGGGGAGCTTGCATAACTACAGACAAAGCAGACGTGCATGCTCAGTAATTAGATGAGCACCAATACAAAGAAGCTGCAGACTGCCCCAACACAGGAGGAAATGTGATTTGAGAGACTCCATCACTGTAGCTCGGGAGTATCAAACAATAAATATATTTCAGAAGGGTTTCTCTTAAAAAAAGCTACAAGTGAAGCTTAAACAGGGGTACCTAGGAAAGCATCTTTCTGAATGTAATCATGCAGGCACCCAGGGCCTGCTGATGCCCCTGACTAAGGATGTGGGGGCACTTGCTGAGCTGGCCACAGAGCTTAAAATCTGCCGTTTGGTGTTGGTTCTGCAGGCATCCACATCCGGTGTGCAAGAGTTTCAGGGAGATGGAAGCTCACACCAAGGTTTATGAGCAAAGCATATGAAGCCAGACAATATTCGGTGTGACTGCATTAACTACAGGAAGACCTTGGGTTACACGTGCATGAAGTTGTAAGGGTTAAAACTAAATTACAGTGGGAATCCAGAGGTTGGAAATACTGGAAACAGAAGGCATCTGAGTAGGACCAGCACAAGAGAATTTCAAATGTGCTGCAGGCAAAAGGGCCACAGTGAGGGAGCTCACATCATAGTACCACATGCCTAGATCCTAGACTTAGGACTGCAGGATTTAGTGTCTTCCCTGTTGGGTTTCAGGCCTGCTTTGGTCAGTGTCTTTGTGCTATTCCCTGTTTATCCTGTGCTAGTGTATCCTGAGTGTATCACTTTCTTTCATAAGAAGGACTCATCGATGAGCATTTGCTTTGAACCTCAGAAAAGACTTGAGGGACTGTTGGAACCATTAAGACTTTGACAATTCCTCAAGTTGAACTACACACACGTTGCCTTCTGAGAGGACATGAGCCTTTGGGGGCCAGCGATGCAATGTTGTGATGTGAATCTGAAATGTCTCAACCAGAAGCTCACGTGTTTCAAATCCTTCTTGTCTAGAAGACGGTGCTATTTTGAGAGGTTGTGGAGCCAGGTTGGCAGAAGTAGAGCATTATGAGTGGGTCTTTGAAGGATGGAGCCACTCCTCTAGTTCCTGCACACTGCCTTCTGGTCCACCATGATATGAGCATCCCCTGCCATGATGAATGGAGATATTCCTTCTTTGAGTTATCAGTGTCAGGTGAATTGATCACAGTGGTGCAAAAACTCACTGAATAGCTCCTTCTCTGCCCATCGTGGCAGGAGACAGGACTTGAGTAGGAGAAACTAGCTGGGAACTAGTTTTCAATAATACTACAATATAAGTCACTTGATGTTTTCAAACAATAAAAGTATCTCAGTTCGGCTCACTTCTCAGAAGAGTGGACAAGCTAGCTTTTCTCAACCCACAGAAAGCTTTGGTATGACACCATGTCATGGTCTAATGAGTGAACATCATTTTGAAGCTGGATGTAGATCCCAACATGTTGAGGCAGGGAGAGGATGCTAAGTAAATTTTTTGAAGTCATATATTTATTTATACACAATAACACTCCTATATCCACTCCTGTTTGGGGTATTTTAGTAGGTCCTCATCCACAGTCTTGCTTTCTATGTTTCTGGATACCCACAAACAACCACAAACCAAAAATATTAAACAAAATTTCAGAGATAAATAATTGTCTTTAACTGTAAAAAGCACTGTTCTGAGGAATGTGATGCGCTCAAATGCCATCCTCCTCTGTCCTATTGGGATGTGAATGTTCACTGCATTAAACAACACCCACCCAGTTGTTACTTAATGGCCTGCTTCATGATCAGATCACTGCTACCGCACTGTTTACATTTAAGTGACGTTGGTTCTTAACAACTGACCTTATGCTGACTGCTTATCACAATCTAGTGACCAAATGTTTGACAGAAACAATTTAACAAGGGTGAAATTTGTTTTGCTTTTTTTTGGGGGGGGAGGTTGTTTTTGTTTTTTGTTTTCCTCACAGTTTTCGGAAGTTCAGTCTTGGCTGCTTAGTTCCATGAGCTTGATAGATAACCATGGTGGTGGGAGCATGCAGTGGAAGGGAGCTATGGGATCCATGACTGACCAAGATACAGAGAAGGAAAGATGCGGGTTCTCTGCTTGTGGGGCTGGCCTCCTATTCAAAGTTCGTCTCATACTCTCACTTGATCTGCCTCATCAATCATCTAGGTGATTATAAATCCAGTCAAGCTGATAGACATTCCAGAAAAACTCTATGAGGTGTTCTTTTGCAAATGAAACAAGAGTTTTTGACTTAAGGAGAGGAAAAATATAATAAAGCTGCATGTACAATCAGAAAAAAATTCTATCCATGAAGTTTTGAAGAAAAACAAAAACAAAAATCCATGCAAATTTTGCATTATACTTCAACTGGAAAAATTATGATCACAGCATATGATAAACATCCAGTATCTTAGTAAGGGTTTCTACTGCTGTGAAGAAACACCATGACCACAACAACTCTTATAAAGGACACATTTTAACTAGATCTGACTTACAATTTCTGAGGTTTAGTTCATAGTAAGTTCAGAAAAAAGGAACATGGCAGCATGCAGGCAGACATGGCACTAGAGAAGGAGCCGAGAGTTCTACATCCTGATCTGTGGGCAACAGAAGAAGACTGTCACACAGCTTGAGCTTCTGAGACCTCAAAGCATCCTCCCAACTCAGTAACTCACTTTCTCCAACAAGGCCATACCTAGTAATAATGCCACCTATAAGCCTATGGGGGCCATTTTCTTTCAAACAACCATACCCAGTTAAGATGGAAACATCATTCAATTATGGGATTCAGTTCTGAACCTCCACTGAAGAAGCCTTAGAGTATATTCCTCCATGATAAGGAGGCAGTCACATGGACCACCTCTGATTGTCACATTAGCCATTTCTCAGAGGTACCCGCTGAAGTGAAAACTAATAGAAGAAAATAAAAACAGTCAAGTTTTAGATTTTGAATATCATAATCCAACGACTCCAGGGAACTATGACTCTGCACAGAAAACTCTTTTAGCAAGAAAAGATACTAATTATTTAAGTCCAAAGATTAGCTCACAGGAGGGATGAGGAGCTTAAGGGGTGGAAAACCTCAGACCTTTTGTTTAGGGGAGATGAGGCGACCAGAATAAAAACTCAGAGTGGACCTAGAAGTCTACACCTGAAAGGAGCCTGCTCCCCTTCCCTTGAGTGGAGCATGGGAAGCACAGAGACGACAACACCCATGGAGTGCCTGAGCCCAGCAGCTCACTCCATCTCCCAGCATGCTCCTCTACTTTGCAGACGTCAAGCTCATCACCGCACCAATCACCTGAAGGAACTGCTTATGAAAAATAAATTGCATTTATGCCACTTTCAACAAAACAGCATTTCCTTATTCTGTCTTTCAAGGACTTTCCCACTATGTGTAAGAGAATGAGACTGTGGGTTTGTGAGCTTTGTATCTGTGTCTGTAGACCCAGAAGCTGGACTTCACTGGAGAATCCTGGCTGCTGACACACTTGGCACGGCAGGGATAAAATTAGACCAGCGCTTAAGTCTAAGAGGGACACTTGCAGGATGAGAAGCCATAGGATAGCCAGAAGTGTTGGCCTAATAGGGACTGTAAGCCAACCATGACCCAGAGAACTTACAGAGGTAGTTGACGACTCCAACTATGGAGGGACCATGATGGCCCAATGAGGTCTGAGTCCTTGGCAGAGTCTTCAGAGGCCTTCAGGAAACAGCCAGTAGCACTGATGTTTGTCTCTAGAAGTGGGTTTGAGCCTAGGGCAGAGAAGAAAAAAACCAAAATTACTGACGAAAGATTATATATGAGTTCCCATATTACATGAAATGTTGTAGTCTGGGACACATGATTGCTGTAGCCATGAGTTCTGGACTTTTGTGCTCCTCACATTTTACCATGAAGTCTTAAACTTTTATTTCATAGTCTTAGGTGGGCATTACTGTTTGACCCTTTCTGCTGGAATCAGTGTTCCTTGGCTCACAATATCTGATGTCCTTGCCACGGCCATTACTTTGACTAGACCTCTTTGAGTTTCCTTGAATGACCTGACTTAAGGCATCCAACTGTCCCAGTAAAGTCTGACTATGCAATGTCCTCTATGGGCATTATGTTAATTCTCACATTCAGTGTCAGTTGGAAGCATTAGTTAGAGAGGGCCTGGAAGCTTTGGGAGGTAGTACCTAATCAGCAGGTCACCAGAAGTGCTTCATTGGATAGTATAGTCCACCTTTCTCTTTCTCCAGCTCGTGGTTTCTCATCCACCATGAGATAAATAGCTCTCATCACATGCTCCAACCCCCACAAGGTTCTGCATCATCTATGGCATAATCTATGGTGCCATGTGACCATCGAGAGACACCTTCAAAGCAATGAATGAGCACTTACTGCATCCAACTATTATGCTTATGTGCCTGGTCCCAGCAATGAAAAAGTCATTACAAATCAAATTTAGGTAAGTTTCAGATCTAGGCCAGTTGCTACCAGAAAATAACTCTATATTTAAAAAAAAACTCTTTTTTTGTTTGTTTGTTTTTTAAAAAAGGAGGTAAGGAGACAAACATTCCCCAAAGGAAAGGATGATCAAGTATGGAATGGTATTTCCACATGTCGTCACTCAATCTAGATGAGGAGACCACAGTTGTCCAGGAACAGATTTCAAAGCTGGCCACAGGAACCCTTTTCCAGTTTCAAAGCAGAGGAAAGAGTTGGTGTGAATAAAACATTTTCATCTGCACCCGTGTTTTCCAACAGCAGCCGTAGCCTATCTGGCAAATCTGTAGTGTTTTATGTTATGTTCTAGGATGAGTGTTTTTGTAGAAATTTCACTTGACACATGAAATTGTTTACACTGCTGATTCAAATTCAAAACAATACACCGCCTACAGACTCAGCCTGTGATGGATGTTTAAACACATTTAATGCCACAGCCTTGCTGTGGAGAAGAGCCACCAAAGTGGCACACGTGCAATTCTTTCTGTGACAATTCATGGGGATATTTCTGTTGTAGTGACTGAGGTGCCACAAAGAGACCCATGTTTGTTCTTAAAAAAGAGGGGCTTCATAGCCCAAAGCTGATCAGCAAATAGCTTCACCTCTGCTGCTCAAAGGTTTCCAGGACAACATCCTAATGAACAGAAAACAGGCTGGCAGCTGGAACATAAGGCGAATACCTGGAGTAGGAAGCAGTTAGTGTTTCTAACTCACTCACCAGAATGATAACGGACCAGATGCTGTTATGTGCTATGTTGCTAGGACCAGTGAAGACTGTTAGTACGGGCTTTTGGATCTTGACAGCTTGCCATAAAAGCTTTCATGTCCAGTAGTCTGGGGCATATTTAATAGTCCCTCTACAGCAGTGGACCAGGTGTAGTACCTTACATCAGCAACCATGAAGAAAAAGACACGGGAACTGATGGGGCCTCTGGGGTTCCTCCTAATTCAATAGACAACTACAAAGCACAACATTCTGAAATCTGAAATTTTGTTTTCAAGTGTGTTTCGGAGTAAGAGAGAGATTTGTCTGGCAGATTTGAGTGCTGGAAATGTCAGATCAATGATACACAAGATTCTAGAACATGGCCTTACCCTCTACTCCACATAATTTCCTAATTTGAACATCAGCATCTGGGTTTTCAAGGTCATGTTATAATATTTTGCAGTGCTCTGGAGTGAGCATCTGCCACAGCAGGCTGAAGTTTGTAGGTCTCATAGCCTGCCTCACTCTTGATTAATACCCTGGGGAAGATGTGGCTTTGGGTATTAAAACTGTCTCCAACTAAGCTCTGATGGACAGAGCTCAGATCCCATTGCTGATCACACCTTACACAGCCGGGCAGTTGGTCCTTCTCTGTCCAAGCGTCTGAACCTTTGGCACTGTGAAATTTTCATCTATCTCTACTTATCCTCTCCACAGTCAAATCTGTCTGATATTAATGTGACCATTCCCACTGAGATAATCTGCTCAGCTGCCTTATCAGAATTCTATGGTGCGAATGGGTTAAGTTGCAAAATTGTGTCTGTGTCCTATGGGACAATATAAGCAGAATTATGTGTATGATTTGAATTACAAAGAAAAATAAAAATATTGGGGCATAAATAATATCTGAAGTAATGTCAGATCCAAGTGTTGAATAGTGGATGAAAAATAAGAATTTGCAGATCCAAGTACACAAACTCCAAGCAGAATAATCCCATCCATCTGTGTTCATCAAGGTATAAGCTAGCCAAACTTCTGAAGACAAAGGATGCAGAAAAAAAAAAAAAAGAGTCCGAGAAAATGAAAACAGACTGAAGAAATAGATTGGAGGTTTAAGAGCATATGCTGATCTTTCAGAGGACCTTAGTTCAGTTCCCAGCACCCATATTGGATAGCTCACAACTACTTGTAATTCCAGTTCCAGGAATGCCCTGCCCTCTTCTGGCCTCTGTGGGGATTACACACACAAAGCACACATGAACATGCAAACAATTGAAAAATAAGCCAAAACAAAGACAAGCACGTTATACATAAAATTATGATACAAATTTTACTGTGGGCAATGCCTACAGGAAGAAAAAAAGCAGGAACAAACAGGTAAAAGGCAACTCTGAGCTGTGACATACTCCCAAAACAAGTGCAAGCTCACCCACCAAGGGCTCAGAAGTTGGCATCATAAGAGATTCCAACCACACAACCAATATGGCAGTCCTGTAACCCACCCCATCCCCACCCCTGTGGCAACCAGTCACCAGGCTGGGTAAACCCAGAAAGGAGGTGTGCCCTGAGACTGATAAGTCTTTTGCAGCAGTAGGTTGGCTTTCTCTGTACCCTAGTGTCCCCCACACTCACAGATCACACTGAGGCTGACCTTTCAAATACATTATTCAGCTACGGAGTCTGTACTGGACCCTTGAGGCTACGGTGAAGGGCTGCAGCCATAAGTAGGAGGTTCTGCAACACCTGTGCTGTGTCCTGTGTATTCAAAGCCCAAGACATCATGAGAATCTGCCTAAGGAGAGCACAGGGCACAGCACACTTGGGCTTTGTTTGGAAACTTAGTTACTGGCTTTGAAGTACTCCAGTCTCCGGGTATGCACATGTCAATCTGTCCCCTGCTCTTGCGATGTTTCTTTCCTGCGGCTCTTTCTATTTCAGGCTTCTCATCTGCAAAAATGGGGATAACAGCAGAAACAGGAAGTGAGTCATTCCAGTGTGGCAAGGCTTTCAGAGTGTGAGGGACAAAGGCTCACACCAGGGAGAGAGCAGTAGAAACCAAGAGTAATGTAAGTGTTGTGGGTTATGTCATAGCCCTGTGAGCCACCAACAGACACAAAATGGCAGGTGCACCTCGGGAGTACAGAGGACAGTTTTTACATAGCTCCAAACACAGGCCTGTCCCCACTTTCCTCATTCTATCTATCATTTACCATCCTGTGTGTCTATTTCTCAACAAAGAATATGCATGGATTCATCTCTATTTTACATCATGTTCCCTTTATCTTGTTTTGTTTTATTTTATTTTATTTTATTTTCTAATAGCTAATTTATTTATTTATTTATTTATCTATTTATTTATTTATTCGCTTTACATCCCAGTCACTAACCCCCTCTTCATCTCTTCTCCCCCTCTCCTCTGAGAGCCACCCCTCCCAGGTCTCTTTCTACCCTGGCACATCAATTTTCTGCAGGATTAGGCGGGACTCTCTGCATCCTCTCCCACTGAGGACAGACAAGGCAGCCCAGCTAGGGGAATTGAGTGCATATACAGGCAACAGATTTAAAGGTAGCCCCTACTCCAGTTGTTGGGGGACCCACATGAAGACCAAGCTCTCTCTACATGTGCTACACATGTAGAGGCCTAGATTCAGCTCGAATAAGCTTTTTGGCTGGTGATTCAGTCTCTGAGAGCCCCAAGGGTCTAAGTTAGTTGACCCTTCGGTCTTCCTCTTGGGTTCCTATCCCCTTCAGGGCCCTCAGGTATTCACCTAACTCTCCCATACAAGTCCCCAAGTTCCATCCAATGTTTGGCTGTGAGTATCTGCATCTGTTTCAGTCAGCTGCTGGGTGGAGCCTCTCAGAGAACAGTTATGCTAGGCTCCTGTCTGCAAACATAACAGAGTATCATTTTGGCATCAAAGATTGGCTCTTGCCCATGAGATGGGTCTCAATTTGAAGCAGTCATTGGTTGGCCATTCCCTCAGTCTCTGCTCCATCTTTGTTCTTGCATTTCTTGTAGACAAACACATTTTGAGTCAACAGTTTTGTGAGTTGGTTGGTGTCCTTATCTGTCCACTCGAGGTCTTGCCTGGCTACAGGAGACCTCTTCATGTTCCATATCCCCACTACCATTACTCACAGCTAAAGTCACCCCTGTAGGCTCCTGGGAACCACTCCTACCCCAGGTCTCTGTCACTTCCTAGAGATGCCCCTCTACCCATCCCCAAGCTGCAGATTTCCATTTACTGTCCTTTCCCATACCTAATCCAGAACCTCACCCCATTCTATTCTCCAACCCCTCTCCCACCCAGATCCCTCCCTCTGCCTCCTATGACTATTTTGTTACCTCCTTCTAAGTGAGATGTGTGCATCCTGGCTTTGGCTTTCCTTCTTGTTTAGCTTCCTTAGGTCTGTGCAGTGCACATGGCTATTCTATAGTTTCTGGCTAATGTCCACTTATGAGTATATACTATGCATGTCATTTTGGATATGGGTTACCTCACTCAGGATGATATGTTCTAGTTCCATCCATTTGCCCATAAAAGTTAAGATGTCCTTATCTTCAATGGCTGTGTTGTATCCCATTGCGTAGTTGTATCACATTTTCTTTATTTCATCATGTTCATGTTAAAGCTTTACAGGCACCTAACCTTGCCATGTCTTCAGGTTGCTATGTAAGCTGGCTGTTAATTTTTATTCTAAATTTCTGGCTTTGGTGGGCTACAAGCAAGGGTTACCCAGGTGTCCACAGATAGCCTTACATCTGTAGTTGGACCTAAGCTGTCTCAAGACACTTGTGAAATAGACTTAATTTCTTTGATTTACAAAAACGCACTGGGACTCACCATCTGATACTGTACCCTACTGCAGAGTAAATATGGGTGCACTGTCAAGTAATCTATTTACTGGGGTGCTTGACAGACTAACCCACTGCAGAGTTAGGACACCGGTGATGGGTAAGAAATAAAGAGCAGGGCAATGGTAGACAGAAGTCTGGGAGCAGGAAGAGCATGGACCCAGCGCCAACCCAAAGGAGGGAACAGTACCAGCGGGTAGCACCTGCTGCACAGTGACTTTTTAGGGCCACACTGCAGTTAGGGAGGGTCAGATGAACATATTGTGACTGGGGTTGTGAACTTCTTTGTCCAGACTGTTGCAGCTCTTGGTAGATGCAGCCCACTTCTTCCTGTTAAGGGGGGTTCCCTTCTCCAGCTTTAGGTCATGCCATAAGTTGATAACCCTATCATTTGCACAATACCTTCAGCAGCACCATTCCTCCACCCCAGTCTCAGAAAGTGACCTGAAGACTAATGAAGAGAGGGCTTGGTGTGTTTCACTGAAAAGTAGAAATCATCAAAAGAGCTGGTGTGTTCTGAAACAACAGGAATGGAGTTCAGCTCAGTCTGAATAACAGGGAAACAGAATCTCACTCCTCCCTTCTGACATCGCCCTTCACTTTTGTTCTTGCTTAGTTTGAGTGACTGTTCAGAGTCCAAGAGTACAGGTATGTGTGTCTTTTGTTGGCCCCTTCCTTAGGTGGCACTTCCTACTAGCAAAGGTACCAGAAGTCAGGCACATTATTGGTATGGCAGGTTATTCAGCCCAAACTCCTCGCTGTTTGTTTCTTAAAACTCAATTAGGTTACAGGCTTATATCATATTGAATTACACATCTCACAATATTCCAGATAGCTCATTTCTTCTGGGAATTACATGCTTCTAATTGTATCACAAAAAAAAAAAAAAAAATGCTGACACCCAGCAGAACAGTAATGAGAAAGGCACCCCCACAGCAGGGCACTGGGAAATGCAAATCAACAGGGCATGTCTGGGCATCCTAAGCATTGCTATAGTGCCTGCCAAGACAAAATGTACAGAAAGCAATGTCACGAGGTCTGCTAATGGCGTATATGCCTATCACTCCAGCAACTTCGGTTGTGCTATCTCACAGCTTCAAAGACTCCTGTTATCCTGTCAAGGGCTTCTAACCCCTTCATATAACCATCTTTTCAGAAGGCAAATGACCCAGAAAACCGCAGTAACTGTTAATAATGAAGGCTATTAGAAAACCAGATTCTCACAGGACTGAAGTATTTATCCCCCTAGCTGCTGAGATGGCTGCTAGTGATTCTTTAAGGACTGCCAGAATGAAGACTTTACCCCAGTACATGCCACCAAGGGCAAAAAAAAAAAAAAAGAAGCCCCCATTGCAAGTTCGGCCATCTTGGAAAAACAGGCAGTGAGATAACAATGAAGGTCGGTCCACCCAGAGCACTGTGAAACAGGCTGACTCTCATGGAAGCCAGATCGGTGGTACCCACTGCTACCCAACACTGCCTTGGGTCCCCAACAGGTCCTGATGTGGAAAGCACTTGCCTGCCTGACTGTACTGTGGTCTCTGCCTCAGTATGAGCCTAAATCACCATCCCTTTTCCATCAATTTCGAAGGTTCCTTTCTGGCTTGCAAGGCCCATAAACTCTAGCTGCATCTTCATCAAATGCAGGCATTCACTAAAGTTGCACCTCAAACCCCACCTGTGACATGTGCATAATGTCTCTGTCTTATTTTTCCTTATCAAAGACCCAAGGAAGGCAGCTGGTAGGTCTCTCAAAGACTGGTATACATGAGAATAGACCAACATATAGAAGTAAAAATCCCCGAGAGAAGAAAAAAAGCTATGATCATATCACACTGTTCTTAAGAGGGAGACTCAAGCATCACAGATGTGGGGCTAGAGAGATGGCTCAGAGATTAAGAGTGTGATCTGATCTTGGAATTGATTCCCAGCACCTAAGTTGAACATCTCACAACTACCTATAACCCCAGGTCCAGAAGGAGCAAATGCCTCTGGTCTCTGCCTTTGTGGGCACCTGAACACACATGCAAATACCATACAAACACACATATACAGACACACACACACACACACACAATTTGTTACAAAGAATGTCACAGGTGACCTAAGACCTGGCCCTGAGTTCCACTGATGGTTGGAGTAACAAGAAGATAAAAGGGAAAAAAAAAAAGTGTCCCAGCAAAGCAGATCATTCTGTCCACTTCCGTTAAGGACCACTCCTAACTTAAATGAGTTATCTACATTCCTGGGGTGGGTGTGGGGTGGTGATATCCAACACTTCAAGTATCTGAAAATAGAGTCTTTCTTATTGGGGTTTGATAGACCAGAATAAAGAGGGGGGGTGCCTGATATCATTGCCTTCTGTTTAGATCTTAGCCCATAGAGTGTGAAGAGATCAAAGGCCTTGGCCACCAGGATGCTAGCAGTGGCACCCCGAAACAGTGTCTTTTGAACACAGCACAATGCCCTGTAATACCATAAGCCAATGTCGAACTCGAGGGACGCACCTGGGAACATAATTTAGATTCAACAGTTTAGGCTAAAATGCTGGTGTTTTAAGCAACTTGCGGAACTCTAATTCACATTGAGAAAATGCAAATCTTTTGTAATCATTTTCAAACACTGACTTTTGATTGTCATACATTCCTCTCACACGGTGTTTGCTGTCAGAGAGAGTTCCCTCCGTGGACTTTGAGCATGGTCTCCTCAGCACACTTCCTTCCCCCTCTAATAGCTTTCTTCCCCTAGTTTCCCTCCACATTTATGTCCTATATAGGTGTCTTTATATGTCTGTAAATAACTATTGTCTTTGTGTGTCTAAAGAACTCTCAGTAAACATATGACAGACAGCAGAGAACAGAAGTATAGCATTTGTCTGAAAATCGAAGTCTGTACTGATCATCATGCTTACACACTGATTTCTTACACTAACAAAAGCTGAGTCTCCAAAATCAATAAACATAACTCAAAACTCTTCTTACTTACATTCCTCCAAGCCTGTTTGTTTTTTAGATATTTCTCCCCTGGAACCCGATGATGTTTGGCCATAGGGTTGAGTGCACAGAAGGGACTCTGCAGGCTTTGTCAACAACAGGAATCCTACCAACACTTACCGCCATCACAGTTCCATACAACACACACAAAAGAAAAAGGCTGTACAAATGAAAATATCCAGTCTGTTGTAGAATTGATAAACTGACTTGTTGAACTGAATTACTAACTTCCTTCTATACTCAGATATGCTACATTGGTTCAACCATCTATTATAATTTATGGTAAAAAGAAAGCCATCCAGGAAGGGTTGCTTAGAATCAGACCTCAGTTGTCATAGTGGAGGTGCAGGGAACACAGCTCTCTGAGAACCACTATAAGGGGACCAAAGTAGTTTACTGACAATAAAGCAGGGTATTAAGAAAAAACACAGGGAAATGGCCTGGTGGTTAAAACCACCAACTGTTCTTCAGTAGACCTGGGTTTAGTTCCCAACACTCATCAGTGGCTCACAACCCTCTATAACTGCAGTCCCAAGTGATGCCCTCTTCTGATCCCTGCAAGCACATAGTGCACATTCATTCATACAGAGAAAGCATCGATGGATATCTGGGCGACCACAGGCACCTTCAACAGATTCTTCAAGGTGAGGTGAGCCACCTGCCCTTCAATGAGTTCTCCAAACAAATCTGCCTGGGATTTAGGCTTGAGATGTAGCCTAATGACAAGTAAATATTTAGACCCAGAATGCAACTCTTCTCTTCTGTAACTCAGCTGTACTTGTGTGTCAAAAGCTTAAGAAATTCTAACTTATCCAATAAAACATTCTTTTATTTGGAGGGGAGAGATGGTCTTATAAAAGCCACATGCAGTCAGTCATGGTAATGAAAACAAGACACATCCTAGGGTGTGCCCACTCCACAGAACTCTCCATAAAAGGAAGTCCTTGGTATTGTTTACCAACAAGAAATTCTCAGCTTAGATGATACATTGCATGTGATAAGTATATCGAGGTACTGCTTCATGGTTGAATGACATAAGCCATATCTCAATGTGTGAGCAGAGCATCGATCACATACTGCTCCTTTTATAAAAGTTAAGCAATTGCTCAAAAATTAAAGTCATTGCTGTAAATAAAACTCTTAAGAAGGAGGTTTAGGGATCACTGGTGTTTTTCTTGTTATAACAATTGGAAAATATTCAACTTAAAAAAATAGGTCAGTGATTTGTCTGTAGTTGTTAGCATCATTAGCAACATTGTGGCCTGCCATTCTTGTTGAATATAACCACACATCTTTGCAATACATAGTAATTTAAAAGTAAATTTCTTTTTTAGAAAATTCTAGTGATGGTGAGATATTTTTTAAATTACAACTTTTACATTTACTCAGTTCTCTCTGATAAAAGTAATGCTAAGTATGTATTTATTAACTCATTCAAGGGCTAGGAAGCAGGGCCTGAAGAAAGTGCCATCACTGAAGTGTTTGGCATACAAACATGAGGACCTGGGTTTGGATCCCTAGCACCCAAGAAAAAAGCCAGTTGCCACAGTGCCTGCCTGTGATGAGGATTCGAAGACTGGAGAATCCTGGGACTTACTAATCAGAGGCCTTGTCTCAAAAATTAAGGTAGAGAATAGTTGAGAAAGATGCCCACTGTTGACCTCTGGCCTGCACATGAACAGTTACACACACGCACACACACACACACACACACACACACACATACACTATATTTAAATAAAAAAGACAAAAACAAAAAATGTTGTAAATACGGAGATTATTCAATAAAATTGAAAAAATAAATGACACTGCAGGTTATCTTCCTTAAAGGTAGATTCATATTTTGAAATTATCCACAAATTATGATTTTTATGTTAATAATTGGGGTAACTGATTTTAATAAACCTTTTATCTTCTTTGTCTATTGCCAAAGGAAAAAAAATTGTTAAATGTTACAAGTTCTTGAAATCATTTTGCTTTCTTCAAACATTTGTTGCTAACCATGTATAAATTGCTAACCATGTATAAATTTCTAACAGAGAATAGAATTGGTGGTGTGTTATCTATCTCTCTCTCTCTCTCTCTCTCTCTCTCTCTCTCTCTCTCTCTCTCTCTTGCTCGCTCTTGCTCTCTCTCTCCTCTCTTAGTCTTCTTCCTTTTCCCTTCCCCTACTGTTCTTCCCTCCATTGCTTCCTTTCTCTACCCTCCTCTAATGACATTCTTTAACTATGAGTTCCTTTCTTTTGAGTTGTTGGTTAAGGTAGTTCAAGCGACTCCTAAAATAATATAGGCTGTTGGCCATGCTCACCTCTCAGAAGGTGGAAATAAGTCCATGTTACTGAAGATATCATACACTTTTAACACAGGACTCAGAATATTTGAACTGAATGAGACCTGAGAGCCTTCTCCCTTCTATCTAGCTTTCATAGTCCCAGACAGTACTAAGTAGGTTGTTAATGGAGGAAACAGCCATTAGCCCCTTCTAGCTGTGACTTTGTGATAATGACCAGCATGACAAGACATCCCTAAGAGTGTAACATTGGCACCCATAGCTTGGAGGTAACCAATAGCTACTTAATTGGCTTTAATGTTTACTCAACAGGAAGAAAACCATGCCTAGTACTAGGGATTTAGTCAAGTACTGAACACTAGTAAAGTCATGGATCCCAGAGAGAACTTCTTAGCACCACTTTACTAGGTTGGCATAATTCCTGACTCCATTCTTAAACTTATCTTTATATCCACAATAGTGTAGTTTTCATACCTCATCAAAGAAGCCTTTCTTCACAGCAGCATCACACCATAGCAGAAATCTACACCTGTCATAATGCAGAGATCAGTGGATTATAGGGATCCTGGTACCAGTGAATACAACTACAACACAACCTCTGCCCCAAAACTTAGGGAACATCATGGAAGAGGGGCAGAAAGACAGTAAGAGCTGGAAAACCAAGAAGTCTGTTGTGAGATTGTGTCTCCTGGAAATGGTTATGAAGCTACTCAGGGTCCCTCAACAATATGATTGCATAAACAAGACTTGAACAGTGTCTTACCAGTCGAATATCAACAGACTGCTGTAGAAAGGGAAGACCTCAAGGGGTCTCATCCTAGATAAAACTACAGGCAACCAATGAGTGTTGATAGAAAGGATATTTGACCTTCTCAGGAATGAGCTCACCCAGATGTGCTCATCTGGTTATTTTCAGTAGGTCTTCTGTGCACGGTCCCAGAAGTCTGACTTAGAATAGATTTCATCACTCTCTCTGACCCATATGCATGTTCACCCCACAGCCTGTGCTCTTGGGGAAACAAGACAAGTTGATACACCATTTTTATTTCTGCCGAGTTCCTGCAGCCTGAATCTTTGCTCATGGGTGGAGTTTACAGGACAAACTTTCTTAGCCCACACTATTGCCTGATCTCCAGTTGGATGAGGCATCCTTTCTCTTACCCTTCTGACCTAAAGGTGGTGTTGTTTGACTGTTGAGAAGAAGCAAACTTGCCAGGGCCTAGTTCGGTTACTTACAGATCCTGAGAGACTTAAGAACATCTACAGGGTCAAAGCTCCCAACCCAACAATAGTAAACTATTCAGGGACAGGTGGAGCCCAGCCTTTTGCACCATCTCTGCTTCCACAAGGAAGATAATGCCAGTGGGCACAGTCTTCTGAGAGCCTCCTTCCGGTAATCAAGGCTGTTCTGGTGCAAAGGCAGCAATGACAGTCCACACGGGCAGCAACAGCCTCTATTTTGTGCTCATTTTCTCTTTCACAACCTTCCCTCTGTGAATTTGCCCTCCAATGATCCTGACCTATGAATGTCACTAGCTGGAGCTCTGGCAGGCACATCAGCCCAAACTGCCCTCAGCAGGAGCTCCTGGTGGGTTTCACATTGGAGAATCAGTTTCAAATGTCTCCTATTGACCACACTTTGAAGTCCAGGCCAGTACCCTCATTCTACAGAAGCAGAAGGCCCCAAAGTCCCAGCAATTGCAGCGAAAAGTGTTTGTAGAGGATTGATTAAAAGTCGTTAATCCAGCTTTATATAGGAGAATACCAATAACACAATATAAAGCATTACTTTTAATTAACACACGCAATTAGCACTAATTTAAAAGCACTCACATTTGTCAAAGAGCCATTTCACCTTAATTGCTAGGTGTGTTAAATAGGCAATTAAAAACAAATTAAAATGAAGACCATAGATAAAGGGGGCAGGCAAACGCATCTGTGACAGCCAACACAGACTCGCTTCAGACCCCACAAAGCGCAGGCACTGTGCCGGCTCCTGCCCTGAGATGGGTAATTCGACAATGGCATAAATTTGTATTGGAAAATGGGCTTTAAAAATAAAAAAAAGGGGTAGAGGTTTTACTACCAACGCCAGCATCCTAAATTCAATTCCGGGGACCCACATCTAAAAATAAATCCTGACTCTTACAAACTGTTCTCTGACCTTCAACTGTATGCCCAAATGTTTGTATGCTGACATACACACATACATACCTACATACATGAATACATACATACATACCCACACAACAATAGCAAATCAATAAATGGAAAAACATAAAGAAGGCAGATTTGAATTTTGGCACAAAAAGACGAGATTTTCCTCTGAAATGTTACAGTCCAAAGGAGTACTTAGCGTCAGCCCTTTGCTGAATTCTACAAGCAGTGCGGGTGCCATTCTGCCTTCCAGCCACTTGGTGGGATGCTGCGTGATAAGTCAAGCTGTTTCAAGTGTTCAAGTGGATGGCAAAGACATTAAGTAGAGTGACTACAACCAGGAACATGGCTCACAGGAGGGTGTCATGATCGGACGG
This sequence comes from Micromys minutus, assembly GCF_963924665.1. Taxonomy (NCBI): domain Eukaryota; kingdom Metazoa; phylum Chordata; class Mammalia; order Rodentia; family Muridae; genus Micromys; species Micromys minutus. The sequence goes on from NC_137958.1 coordinate 9,456,013, forward strand.
GTTCCCTGGAAGAGGCAGAATTCATATTAGACCTTGAAATATGAGCAGCAACAGTTTGGAATAAGAATAAATAAGCAGGAGCATTCCAGATAGAGAAGACAGCACAGGCAAAGGCTCAGAAGCTGGAAGGGAGCCAGCGGGTGCCTTGTGTGCCCCACACATTTACTACCTGGGATGGAATGGGATGGGCCTGAGCGTGTGTTTGGTACCTACACATTTACTACCGAGTGTGGGATGCGATGGTCCTGGTACATGCTTGCAAATGTTTTTCCTGACCATCATGACTAGTGTTGGACTGACAAATGTGTAGGTCAGGGGCAATGAGTGGACGGCACTCACCAAGGGAGCAAAGACCTGCTCTGAATGCCAGCGATACCACATAGTCTGGAAGCCCAGATGAATTATGGGACTAGAAGGAAAATGCTGAGCATCCAGGCGTTCAGTCTCCACTTCCTATGCGCCCGGAGATGGGCTGGGTTGCTCAATCTCATTGTCTGATATGATGCTCAACCACAGGCTATATCCGTGGATCCAGCTCTGGACAACACTGTTGAAAACATGAGCTGAAAGAAGTATTTCCTCCACTAAGCTGTTTGTATTGGAGACTTTGTCAAGATGACAAAGATAAAAAAGTAATAATAATAATAAAATAATATAAAACATCCAAGCTATTATATTCTGGGGCACCTGTGCAATGGATTCAGTACAGGGCTGGGCAGCAGTGATAATTTTTTTTTTCATAGAATTTTCCAAGAACTACTTATTTTCTAGGGGTCATGGCAAGGGCACTGAACTCTGAGAGTAATGCATAGATTAGCCATCTGTGAGTTTCTTCTTCTCAGAGTAGGTCTGTCCAAGGGAGGTGGCACTGACAAGTGACCATATGGGCAGACAGTGTGACAGTATGGGAGAAGAGAGATTTCCTTCCTACACTCCATGGATTTCAGAACTACTGACTTACTATGACCTTCATGACAGAAAGTCAAAGTTTGAAGATTAATATCCATTAATTGCTTCAGTGGCTGGTTTCAGTGTAAGTGAAATAATTTAAGTCCTTATTATTTGGGAAGCATTCATATTACAAAGAGTCTTGAGCTGAAATCCCCTTTCTAGATGATATATTCTTTCCACAGAATTTCTGAGTTTTTCAGACCATGACAATTAGGGGCCGTTGTAAGACATAGACATCTGGACTGGCTTACACATAAATCATAATATAGGAGGACTATGGACGTTCGGATTCCAGGATTTAACAGCTTCTCTGAATAAAGGTACAAAAGCAGCACAAAACCAGACCACCCTTTATCTGGAGAAAATTTAATGACCAGGAACAAATGAAAACAAAAAAAAAAAAGGATAAGAAGGAGGAAAACGTGCTCACTCATCCCCAGCAAAGCTGAGAAACTGTCATCCTGAAAAAATATCAACCAGTACAGGAAATCCTAATCCTGGGTGGCATTGAAAAGTTGGCATGAGGGAGTGGGCAGAGGATGGTGCTAGCCTCCAGGGGAAATCAGAAAGCCCTGCTGTGTGGGGCAGAGTAGCAGATACAGATACGGTAACATTCAGAGGAGACCCACCCAGGGAGGCCTTTCCTATTCAAACCTCCATGGCACAGGCTGAAAACTGCATTACAGACAATGGCCGTTTAATTCAGTCGAGTGACGGCATGGCTGACCACTCACTCATCTTGCCTGCGTAAGTCTCAGTGGTGGCCAAAGCCTGTTCTGACAAGGAGGGTAGACTGACGAGCATCTTGGCATGGATGCTTTCAATCTCTGAGCACCAGTTGCTTTTCTCTTCTCTCGGCTGAGATTCCAAGGCACAGACCAGATCATTAACACCTTATACACACACCTTCTAATCCAATCCAATCATCCAAGAGAATTCAGATCAGAGCTGGACCAAACCTGTTCTTATCAAGCTCGATAAAGGTCTAGGGGCATGATAGCCTAAGTGTTTGAACAGATGTGTTACAGTTGTTGACATTTTGACATGATTTTGTCATCTATAGCTCACACTCAAGAGCCATAGAATTGAGTTGCCAAAAGATTGCAAAAAAAATAACCTTATAGTGTTTAAGTGGATTATGAGGAAGGTTGAGCTGGGTTTGTAACTATCACCACATGCAGCCCTGGGCATCAGGTTAGACATGCCTGAGTGTGGATTCTTTCTGTGGTAATGAAAACAGTCTAAACTGCATTCATGATCATATGCACTTTCAAAAAGCCTAAAAACCACTGAACTCTGTATCTTGAAATGGATGAACTGTATGATGTAAGATTATATCAATAAAGCTACCTTAAAGTGAAGGAGACATTAAGATTTGCCAGAGAAGCAGAAACTAAAGGAATTTGCTATTGCCAGACCTACAAGAGACACTGAAGAAAGACACTGCCCGGAACTCGAACCCTCAGGAATGAAGAATGCGGTGAAGATATGTGTGGGCAGAGCACATAGACTTGAAGATTCACGGTTCCTTTTCCCTCCATTCTTTACTATGCAGCTACATTAATGCAAAAATAAATAAAACTGGTGTTTCTTAAATTACATAATATAATGATGTAACTTGGACAGGTAAGAGGATGTGGTTGCCTAGATCTGAAGTTGGCAAGAGCTATCGGCACAATGTCTGCAGATGCAAAGTAAACAGAGGGTTGGGATGGCTCGTGTTTGAGAAGCCTGGGTTCCAGTCCCAAGCTGCAATAAATCAATAAAAACTACAATGTCTCAAGTGCATTTGTGTAATGTGGGATATTTCTGGAATAGTTATGTGTGAGTATAGTTTACTTTTTAAAAGCAGTTATAAAAGAACGTGTTATTAAATTATGCTTAGTAGATAGTGAAAATGTCAAATATAAAACTCCAGACTAGCATCCACCCTTGATAATTCACTTCAAAGGACAGGAATCAATACACACGTCCTTCACATACTGACACACAGATACCTCAGACCAAAAGCCAGCGTGTGACATGATGCAGAAACAGTGCCATGTCCACGCACAGCGGCCATATCTCCTGTCACAGTGTTTGTTCAGATTCCCCAGCAACAGGAAAACAACTACCAGGAAAGTTATTATTCAGGGAAACAGATATTGGCTAACCTGAATAGCAAAATAAGACCTTTATAAACCTGTTGACTAGATTGAACACCACACATGTGTACAGCCAAAAATCCTCTGGTAGCTGTAACAGCCTTGCCAGACATATGCTGTGGGGCTTCTTAATGTGTTTCCAGGGGCCAGAATTCTATGAAGAATGTGATGCAGAGCCTTGTTCTCTGCATGTAGCCTTGGCACCTGCACCAGCATGAACTCATCAGCGTCCACACGGAGCTCACAGCAACAGCTGCAGGGATCGGGAAGCCACAGACAGCTGTGGAATGTATAATGCAAGCTTTCTGGATACAGTTGTTGAGAAATAATCTCTTGTCTGTGCTCCTGAATGCTAAACTATAAAAACAGCGGTGGCTGGTGTTATAGAGACAGGCTGCTCCGATACCGGTGGGCATCCCTTTGCGTGGCAGGTGAGCCAGCATGAGCCAATGGTTTATGATCCAAGGCAGCCATGACAGAAGGAGATAGATAGATAGATAGATAGATAGATAGATAGATAGATAGATAGATAGATAGATGGATGGATGGATGGATGGATGGATGGATGGATGGATGGATGGATGGATGGATAGATAGGTGGATAGATAGATAGGTGAATGGATAGACAGATAGATATATAGATACATAAATCAATAGATGGACTGATGGACAGACAGATAGATAGATACATAGATAGACAGATACATAGATAGATATATAGATACATAGATAGATACATAGATCAATGGATGGACAGACAGACAGATGGACGGACAAATGGACGGACAGATGGGTCTCATTCCACCAACCAATAACCACCACTGGTACTGACTGCTGGAGGTGTGCATTGTGCCTCGGACAGAATCCTTGGAGTCTGTCTATTTACTTCCTCTGACTTACTGCAAGTCCAAAGGCTGTGATTGAAAAACAAAGGCAGAAATGTCTCCATCAAGTCCCAAATGGAAAATCTACCAGCATAAGTCCATGCTAGAGTCACTCACAACAGAAGTCCTGACTGCCTGGGTTCTCTCAAGCCCTAGAATGTGAACCTTAGCAACATCTCCAGGTATCAGGCAGGCAGTCACCATGAACATCAGGGGGTCCAGGCCTCCCTCCTCCAGGACTCAGTTCAGCCACTCTCTTTACTGCTTACAGATGTACACAAGAGGGTCACAAAATCCACACTTAAATTCCTTCTCCAGGATCTGAGTTCTTGGAGCCCAGACTTAGCAACAGCCTTCAGTGGGCAAGCACTCCAGGACTAGATGCAAAGAACAGACCATCTGAGCTCTCTGGAGATTTTGTGCTTTCTAGGGAAGGCTAAAGAAATAACAGAACCGAGGCTGTGGCTTTAGCATTACAGATTCCATAAGAAGAAATCCAATCGTGGTGGTTTGAATGTAAAAGTCCCCACAGGCTCACTGTATAAACTTTGCTCCCTGGCTGTTGGTTCTGTTTGAGAAGGTTTGGAACTTTTAGGAGGTACAGACTTGTTGGGAGAAGTGGGCCACTGTGTGTGGTCTCAGAGCCACAATTCCTACTCACTTCTAGCTTCCTCACTAGAGTGTAATGTGACCTGCTGCCTCTGGTTCCTATTGTCATGCTTTCCCTGGCATGGTGACTGTATCCCTTCAAACTGTGAGCAATAAATCCCTAACTAAGACAATCAACCATTCTCAGATGACTCAAGAGCCTTTGTGAAGACCAAGTGTGCTCTCACAGCTGAAGCCATTCTGGACTGAATCACATTATAATAAGACTGTAAAGTTAAACTAATTCTTTTTTTTTATTTGATATTTTTTATTTACATTTCAAATGTTATCCCCTTTGCTGGTTTTTCCTCCAGAAACCCCCAACCCATACCATCTTCCTCCCGCTGCTTCTATTAGGGTACTCCCCCAGCCACTCACCCAACCACCCACCCCTTCCCACTGTGACATTTCCCTACACTGGGGCATCAAGACTTTATAGAACCAAGGGCCTCTCCCAGCATTGATGCCTGACAAAGCCATTCTCTGCTGTATATGCAGCTGGAGCCATGGGTCTCTCCATATGTACTCTTTGGATAGTGGTTTAGTCCCTGGGAGCTCTGGAGGGTCTTGCACTTGGAGTGTTTAATTAGCAAACCATTATTAGAAACCAACTATTCTGATATCTTAAAAAATTGCTTTTCACATGTGTACCAGAAAAAGACAGTTGGAGTCTTCTTTCCCATCCATGTCCTTGAAGGCTGAACAGTGAGGAGACACATCCCTCAAGACTGAGAAAGCATGGGGTCTGCCCGAGTCTATCATCATCTATCAAGGGCTGGTGGGAGGAGAGTCAAGCAGGACTAGACTGGGAGCTTGTCATATCAAGGTACCTGGGACATGGGTCTAGATAAAAGGACAAAAATAAAACACAGAGTAATGAGCCATAATAAATGCAAAATTACTCCTGCCATTGGGGCCAGTGCATCTGGGACATGAGGAAAGGCCACAGTCACTCCTTGGTCCAGTCCCACCTCTGAAACCCAGTGCTGCTAGCCCTGTCCTGTTATCAAGGAAAGATAAGGGAACTACCTAAGATCGTCCTTGAGAGATATCCTCAAGAAGATAAAGGGGTTCACACAAGACAAGAGGATTGGGGGTTGAGCTAATGACAAGCAACCACAACGCCAAAGAAAGAAGATGGAGAATGAAAAGAGAGGAGGGGGAGAGAGGGGAAGCAAGTAGGAGGGAGAAGTTACAGAAAGAGAAGTAATGAAGGGAGTCAGAGAAAGAGAGAGAGAAAGATGGGGGAGGGAGAGGGGGAGAGAGGAAGAAAGAAGGAAAAATGGAAGAGAGGAAGAGGGGGAGAGAAGGAGAGTGCGGGAGAGAGATGTTCTATCAAAGAGAAAGAACGAAGTGTGCCACCCAGCCTCAAGATTTACAGTCAGAGTCATGGAAATGCTGATACATGGTGGCTGGCGAGACTCAGTTGGTTATGTGCTTCCCATACAACCATGAGGACCTGAGTTCAATCCCCGACACCCATGTGAATTCCAGAGCAGTCACATACACCTGTAATCCCAGTGCAGAGAGGCAAGAACAAGAGAATGCCTGAGACCCTGTCTCAAATAACAAAGGCAAGCATGACTAGGGAACATGCCTGATGTCAACTTCTGGTCTCTGTATACACACACACACACACACACACACACACACACACACAGGTGGGGGGACTAGCATGTGATCAATGTAAACTCATGCTTACACACATATGATACACGAGAACTTAAGGATATTAGAAAGATAGAAAAATAGCAGCCATATGAGGAACAGTAAGTGAAAGGACTCACTGAGCCCCCAGCTCCTTCCCAGGAACACAGAGAGGATGCCCATAGACATGCAGGGTGGAGAAATAGGAGCAGCTGTATATGCAAAGCTGTTGTTCTCAGCTGGGAATGGGTGGCTGGAGCTGAGAAAGGGAAACCTTCTGTCTCCTAATGTTTTTTGCAAAATAATCTGACACTTTAAAACATGTGCACACCTGTTTTTTATTAAAAAACAGAAGCCACATTGCCTGTGAGATGGCCCAGTGGGTAAGAGTATTTGCCACCAAGTCAATCAACCTGAGTTTGATGCCCAGGATTCACATTATGGAAGAATAGACTCTCACAGGTTGACCTCCGACCTCCACACACACATACAACGCTCTCTCACCCACATGTAATAATGATAAAGTTTTAGAAGGGGACACACTGGATAGATGTCATATCCCAGGAGAGCCGGAGTTCTGCCTCTCTCTGGCTTACACACATGTTCATATCCAGACAGTTCTTCTAGATAAAGTTGCTATGCTGCACTTGTGGGGCAAGGGGCTCCCACATTCCAGGCATACACCTCACTTTACCAGTAAGAAAAGAAACTGAACAGTGGCAAATTCACAACAAAAGCTGAAATTCAAAGCATTCTGGGACTCAAACCAAAGACAGCAGCCCCAAGGTGTCCCCTGAGAAACCTGTGTCCAAGGAACAAAAGAATAACCAGGAGTGAGAAGGAGAGAGGCTCAGTCAAATGGGGACCCATCTAATTGCTGCCAGTTACGGATCGGATGCTAAGAGCAACTTGGAAGTCTCCAGCCACATTAATAACTCACACCATGAACACTGCACCCCGTGAGATGCTGCGGAGCACCACTCTCATGAAAGTAATTAGCGAAATAACTGGACTCAAGGCTCCTGCTGAAGGCACCTTCTCTATGTGTGTGTGCACAAACGTGCTGTGTGTGTATATGGGGTGTTCATGTGATTGTGTGTGTGTGTGTGTGTGTGTGTGTGTGTGTGTGTGTGTGTGTGTGTGTGTGAATTGTGAATGTCTAGTCGTGGAGGCCAGATCAATACCGGATGTTTTACATCAGTCTTTATTCAGCTTATGTTTTGAGAGTCTTTCCCTAGCCTAGAGATTAGACTCACTGGCCAGAAAGCCCCGGCCAGCCACCTGTCCTCACCTCCATGGCTCTGGATCACAATCACATGCCACCATGCCTAAAACAGCCCCCCTTCAGTAAGATGGACAATCCCCCAACACTGGATTCTTTATAAATTTGCCTTCACAAAATTAATATCAGTGGCCACCTGCCCCTTGCTTGATGAAGATTTGAGCAACAAGCTAGCACACACCCCTGCCTGGTTCTCTACCTGCTGCCCCACGGCTGGACATGTCCCCCAGGCCAGACAAAACTGGACACTCAGCTGCCCGGGGAAGGCAAGCCTAGGCCAGTTCTAATTGTTGGACATAATATGGAAGCTTTCAGAGACAAGACATTTTGTTTTGTTTTATTAGAATAGTTAACCACAAGAAAGATTGATGAGATCTTACTAAGTAAAACATTTTACCAAGTAAGACAAACTTTTATAAAGCAGTCGTTAAAGGAGAGAAAAGGGGGGCATCTTTTTTTAATTTATTTTTACTGGATTTTTTTATTTATATTTCAAATGTTATCCTCTTTCCCAATTCCCCTCCATATCCCCTATCCCATCACCCCTCTCTCTGCTTCTACAAGGGTGTTCACCCACCCACCCACCCTCACACACCTCCCCATCCTGACATTCCCCTATACTGCAGCATCCAGCCTTGGCAAGACCAAGGGCTTCTCCCACTGATGCCCAACAAGGGCATCCTCTGCTACATGTACAGCTGGAGCCATGGGTCCATCCATGTGTGCTCTTTGGATAGTGGTTTAATCTCTGGGAGCTCTGGTTGGTTGGTATTGTTGTTCTTATGGGGTTACAAACCGAAGGGGAATATCATGAATTGAGTTAGTATTTGAGTTTTGAATCCAGCCACCCAGACTCTATTCCTGGTAGACTCAGTTATGCATCTAACTGAGAGATCCCATAAAAAATGTAAAACCTTAGGAATGAAAATGTTTCAGCTTCCCATGGAAGTTTACTTTCTTTGGAGAAATACACTGTTGCCTACTAGATAAGAGTGGTGGTCTCCATGGGGTGCTTTTGGACCCAACATAATAAATTACATTTTAATCAAGGTAATTAGAATCAACTCACGTGTGAATAAAGGAGCCCTAATATTGTTTCTTCACTCTCTATGAAAATTAGTACTATAGCATTCATGTCTATACCACTCCCAAATTCAGGGATTGAAACCCAAAGGCCAAAGTAACTGTATTAGGAGGTAAGGCTTTTAAGAGATGCTAAAGCCATGAGGGCCCTCCTTCAGAAATAAGGTGCCCTTATGAAAGGGTCTTGTTAAGGAAATTTGCCCTTCCACCTCCCACCACAAAAGACAGCATTTTTCTCCCCTAGACAGAAAGACAGCATCATCAAGGAAGCAGAGACCAGACTCTTACCAAGTATGTTGTTTACAAGTATGCACTTGCAAGAATATAGTTGTCTATGTATAGACCTGTGCATAGACTTCAATGCTGGGTTCTTTGTCCATCAATCTCTGCCATTTGTTTGTTTGTTTGGTTGGTTGGTTGGTTGGTTGTTTGGTTGGTTGGTTGGTTGGTTGGGTTTGAGGCAGGTGAGTCAGTGAGCCTGGAGAATATTGCTTGGTTATGGTGACTGAGTAGCAAACTCCTGGGGTCCCCCTGTCTCTTTCATCAGGACTGGAGTTACAGTTAATGAAGCCATGGCCAGCTTTTCACTTGAGTGCTGGAGATCCAAACTCAGGTCCTCTTGATCAATTGCAGAGCAAGCACCTTACCCAGAAGCCACCTCTCCAGCTGATCCATTCTGTCTGTACCAGGGCCCAGAAGCATTAAGTAGCATCCTGTCCCCAAAGGGCTGTAGTTTCCTGATGCTGAGCACTCAGCAACGCTCCAGCAAAAACTACAAATTCACAGAGGATAAAGCGAAAACAGATGGCGGGGCTACAAAAATGCTGGGCAAATAACTCTAGACAACTAGGAATTGCTCATTTTGCTCTGGGACTAGAGATGTGTCTCATCTGTCTGGGATGAAGCCCTGGCAATGTAAAGAAGGCTCCCATGGGGTCACAGAGGCACCTCCCCAGGGGTTGCAGGAGTAAGGCTGGGATGGTTTTTAGTTTTATTTTTATTTCTTTCGTTCTGGAACCAGGATTAGTGAACATAAGACAATATGAAGAGACCCAAATCAAAGCAGCATGGTGTGTGTGCCCCTGAGGTGCTAGACCCACTGACGGTGTGCCCCCGAGGTGCTGGACCCACTGACGGTGTGCCCCCGAAGTGCTGGACCCACTGACGGTGTGCCCCTGAGGTGCTGGACCCACTGATCAAGAAGGGAGACCCTCTCCCTTCCCTCCCCAAGAACGAGTGACTCAGCAGACTTGTCCCACAGGATTTCAGAAGTGCTATGACCTGAAACGTGGTCAATTCGTCACTTTCAGAATCAGAGGGCAGCAGTGCAAACAATGCACCCTGACTCTAAGCTCTGAGCTGCATGAGGTGGGGTGATAAGGCTGTACACACGGCACCTGGTTTAGACTTATCTCAGGAGCCACCGAGGACAGCTAATCAGGTCCAATGATGCTCAGAGTCTGGCCCATGGATGACCTATGTCAAAATCACTTGGATTGCTTGTTAAAAAGCAGATTTTTATGGTTCTTACTCCAAATCTACAGAATCAGAATCACTGGGGGAGAAGTAAGGATCCGAATTTTAAGCAGGTTCCCTATGTGATGAGTCTTCGGCATGGTAATTGGAGAACTAGAGCCCTGTGGAGAGGCTACCCGTCTGGTACCTGATCCTGGGGGCCTGTGAGTATCCCTTAGGAGAGAGATAAAAGCAGGCACGGTCGTATTGGTATCGGTTAGGATGGTGTGGATAGAAGTTAGGAGACCCAAGAGCAAGTTCTAACTTTGACTGGAATGTCATTTAATGCCTCCTCCATGGGCTTTTTATTTGATGTCTAAAAAAAGAAAAAGCAAAATAGCTTTTCTTCACAAAAAGAAATATTGCAAAAATTCAAAAGCATGGCAGATGTGAATCTTTCCTACATAATTTTCTGGTTTTGTTTTTTTTAAGAAGCAAACCTAAACTTAGGAGAAATTTACCCTATGGTACAGAAATGTCTTTCAAAATCATTTTGGGGCAAGTTGTCATCCAGATGATACAAGCAGGCATTTTCCACAAATTAGGGTGGTTCCTGACGTAACCCTCAAAATCAGTGAGCGGTGTAACGACGTGCCACACCGGCTCTTGGACTTCAGTCGAGTATGATGATGCTTTAGAAGACTCTGCTCAGCGATCAAATGTTCTATTCGGTGTACCCAGTCTTTACAAGTCCTCAATGGAAGAAGCAGTTCTTTGGGCTTTGCTTGACTCCCTTGACCTTAACACAAATGTCCTTTGATTTAGACTTGTCTAAGGCTATATAAGCCACACCCGTGGGAGTAATATTGACCTGAGGAGATTACACCCCTTCAGCTGCATCACAGGACCAGAATTTCAATCTCTCCTCCTGCTGGGGAGGGTAATATTCCTTTTGAGAAGGTGAGAAAGTCTTCAGGCTGCTCCTTTACTGGGCATTTTGTAGAGCTGTCTTCACAACTAGGGAAATACCCCATTCCCACCCAACTTTTCAACTTGGCTTCTGCATCGATATGGAAGGGGACTCTGTTTTCCCCATTGGCTTATCATGTGTTGTTATTTATTTTGTTCCTCACAAGGACTTCTCTGTGATGCTAGAAGCCTGTCAACTGTTGCTAGGCTGCTGTAGTCACTGTGCCCTGCCGCCATGAACACCTAATTGTGCTCGCCCACCAATGTCATTAAGAGAAGTTGTTCAGGAAGCTCTTCTTGAGATGTTTGTTCCCTCTAATCAGGCAGTGGGAAGTCCTTCAAGCTTGCTGTGCTCTATAAATGCACCTTATCCCAACCTTTCTGAGTGCTTGCTGGCTGCCATCAAAGGTCCCCATGCTTGCTCCTGCTTTGCCTCTGCCATCGAGTGCCATTCCTGAGTTGATTTGTCGCCATGTCTCCTTGAAAAACTTTGAGAATCAAGTGAATCCTGGCCAAGAACCAAGAGCAAATTTGTCCTATTTCTCAATGGATTTAGATGAAAACTGGTAACAAAATCAAGTACAGCTCTAAGAGAAGACACCGGAGAAGAAGGAAGCTGGGTCTGTAAGGATTCACACAATGGCAAGACAGGTTATTACTGAATCATGGTCATCAATCAGTCTTACCAGATAGTTCAACATTTTTAACCTGGACACTTGATTTTGTTTAAGTTGGTTGTGTGGTTTGTCCAGTAATAAAATGTAGAATCTTTTTTTTTTAAGTCCCCATGTTCAATCCTACACTGTCCTCCCCATTCCTGTGTCAGCCCAAAAGACTCAGAAAGAGTATCACTGCTTCAGAGTGTTCTCAGAGATGGAGCTATGAAGTGTCTTCATTACACAACCCTAGTATACATATTTACATCTATGATCATTTCTTCAGCTACATAGATGCCCACACATATCACACATATGTGTGCATTACTATATATTTTAATAAAAGATCATTTAATGTATCAAAATTATTTGGTTTTATAACTAACTCAATTTCAACCCAATTTCATAAGAGTGCTCATTTTTTCTTCCCATATCTAGAACTCCTTGTTAAAGAAGATGCCCACAGAAAAGCAGCGAAGTGCATCCCTGCTACAAAAGAAGCTAATTGAGGCACCAACTGGGGACCCAAGGAAGATGCCAGTGTCTCTAACAGGACATGAAAAAGGTTGTGATAGAGGAACAATGCTTACAACATGTTAGGTTGGGAAGAAGTGCCCTGTGAAGCCATGTGCACTTAGAACTGCTAACAGTGTGTTAGAGATGTGAAGACGGGTGTATGTCATGAATCAAATGGGAAATCATTGGTGGCCCTTCTAAGGGGTCATGTGTTCACAATTACCCTACTCCAGGTTAGAAGGAATCAAGGAAACTGTTTCTTTACAGTCTCACATTTGAAGGTGGCTTTCAAGGGTACCATGATGGGTGTGGAGTTTAAGAGAGAACAAATCAGGCATTGGCAGATGGGAAAGAAAGGCTCCAGGCAGAAGGCAGACTGGGGGAAGGTACAAAGAGCTCTTCCTCCCTGTTGACCTTCAGACAGCTGGGAGGCTCCCAGGGCACTGTATTAAGGCAGTCCAGGTTCTGGGCTAATGGACTTATGAGCCACTTGTTTCCTGGTTTCTTAACTGCATCCAATCTCAAACTTTCCTCTCCTCTCAGGTCTGCTCACCCTCCTCAAAGACTGAGCCATGTCTGCTGAAGAGTAAAAGGTTGTCAAAGGACACTGATTCCTTGCCCTAGGGATTTCCTCTGCAGGAAATCGTTCCCAGAAAATCCCACTTTCTTGAGATTTGAGTTCCTAAAATAACCTCAGAAGGTCCAGACAACCTCTGTGGAATGTTTCAACGCCCTAGATGTGCCCCGAGTGCACTGATAAAAAATGTATGATTCTTCCCCTTTGAATTTCCTCATTGCCCGCTTTGAATTTCCTCATTGCCCCCTTTGAATTTCCTCATTCCCCCTGTCCTCCCCCTCCTTTGTGATTTTTGCCTTTATAAGCCCGTTACAAGTTCAGGCCGGGGTTGAACTCCTCTACCCCTGCGTGGTGTATGAGTCTCGACCCCAGCATGCTGGCCTGAGATCTCACTCTGTTTCACTTTCAATAAACTTCCTCGTGCGATTGCAGCAAGTCTGGTCTCGGTGCCTCACTGGGTGCGCGCCTCTCCTGAGATTTGAGTGAGGGTCTCCCTTTGGAGGTCTTTCACTGCCTCCTCTGTTCATACATTCCCTGTGTGGCTCTCATGTGCTATAGTGTCCAATTACATGTGCTTTAGTTAAGAGCTAGAGACAGGCCTCCATCTTGCAGACAGACATACAGGAGGCAAGGCAAGAAGGCTGGGCTCCAGCTGTGGCCGGTGAACCTTGGCAGCTCCTGCGGCTTCTTTGTTGCTACTGCAAACTCCTTTTCTCTACCTAAGCAGGAAATAACAGGAGCTCTACAGCATCCTGGCTCCCCCACAGCCTCAGCACAGTGTGCAATCTATCTCCTGCTCTCGTTTCATTTAGTCAGTGATGTATATGGAGGAGTGGATTGACAGAAAAGGCCACGCGCACAGGGGGTTTTCTCATTCTGATTGGATTTTGGATTAAAGCGTACTTCAGGGATTTACGATTAAGCAGTCATTCCAAATTTCCAGGCTTCCTGGGGTGGAACTGCAAATACGCTGTATCAGAATTGAGTACAGCAGCGACTGGCATTGTATGTAATGAGAAGAGGTAAGACAAAGGACGCTAAGTGGGAAGCCCCTTTGAAATATGCTTTTGGCAAAGGTCAGCATCCAGGAAAAAAAAAATAACTCCACTTGAGAATTTGCTCTAAACCTGGAGGAAGTGAGTGAAGAGAGATCAGAGGGCTTGGGCTGTAGCCACTGTGCCGTGACTGTCATGCTCAAGTCACCCTTGGACACCAGCAGCACACATCTAGCATACAGGGCACAGTGGATTTCTGCTAATGCAGCAGTTACGTTAGCCTCCGGGACATTGTCCTCCAGGAGGGAAAGACAGGCTCTTTCCTCTTCTCTCTTGGGCCGGTGCATCTGGACCATCCTGTCACCTGCACACCCAGCTCTATGGCTGAAATTACCACAGAGATCTTTTCATCTCGAGCCTCTGCCTGGGGTTATCCGGGAGTCAGAGCCCACAAGGGCAGCACACTGCAGGAGGAATTACAATGGCGACTCTCAGCTTCCTCCTTGCTCAGCATCTGCTCTCTAACAGCTTCACCTGCGGCTTCGGAACGATCAGAATGAAAAACAAGAATTCTACTCGCTGGCATTTCTCAGGATCACAAGCGCAGCCATCTACTGCTGGTCTCTGTGATAGGGAAAAAAAATGAAATATAATGTGATCGCTACATTTTTAGGAGCAGTGACAGGAAAATCTAATTTTATCTTTACAATGACATGTGCCTACTGCCACCTTGACCTGCCTTTCTCCTAGAGAAATAGTCATTGCAGCAGAGATAATGGCTCTGTGCAACCCTAATAGCTCCCAGATCTGTTCTTTATTCTCCAGGCTGCTGCCTTCCATTGAGAAGGCTACAAAGCATTTGCTTTGCTAAGGAAACAGCCTGGCCACTGCCCGGTTTGCTGGCGGCTGCCAACCTTTCCGGCTTTTCGAATACCCCGATTTCAGCGGCATTTGTTCTCGTGGGATGGTGTTCACATGGGTCTCTGTCTTTACCTCCCTCTCTCCTCTATAAAAACACACGCACTCATGCAAATGATTTGCAAAATTCAATGTCACTGTTATTCAATATTACTTTAGAAATTATTTACGGAAGGGTAGAAGCCATTGACATTTTAACTAGTGGGATTTGTGGCGAAACACGAATCATCCCAGAGAGTGGTTGCGTTGGGAAGAATTGGTTTCTACTGCTGTCAGATGAAATGTTTTACAGATGTCTTTCTGTTGTGGTAAATAATAGTTGGGTGTTTCTGCCCCACCTTAGGTCATTTAGTTCCCAAATAAAAGCTGCAAAGCCTTTATATTTCTAATAAGCCTTAAAGCATTGTAGGTATCAACCCACTGTGCTATTTTGTCTACTTCCCAGTCAATAATAATCCAAGAGAGCACTTGCCATGTTCCATCTGGGTCGCTCCTACTCCAAGAGGCTGACCCTCATGGCCGAGCATCCACATCCGAACCATCGACCCCATGGTTCCTTTCTTTTAACCTTTCTGCTCTTCTCTTTGGTGTCTACCAGAGAGTGCCAGGCCAGTAACTCAAGTCCTACCTTTCTCCCTCCACTGCCCAATCGCAGGCTCTAACCTCTTATTGACCAGTTACAATGAGGAACAAGATTTACAAAGCATTACCTGGTATATGTGAGGCTCTGCTGGGGCAACAAGATCTTGGGAACCAGTATTTAGCATGAGAATACACAGCAGCATGAGACCAACTCACTACATCTTCCAGGTCTAGGATGTTGCTCAAGTCCACAATAGGCACAAAAGATAATGGTGATATTGATATTGCTAACAATAAAAGGGATGGAGGAAGCTTTGGAGGTGAGGTGCAGCATCTATGGCCTCAGTGTTTCTGACAATGAATGAGGTGAGGGTGGGTATTTGGATGAGAGGGATTTCCATAGGTTCATATGTTTGAATACTTGGTCCCCATTTGGTGGGACTGTTTGGGAAGGATTAGGAGGTATGGCCTTGTTGGAGGAAGTGTTGTCATTATGGGCAGGCTTTGAGGTTTCAAAAGCTCATGCTAGGCCTAGTCTCCTAGCCTCCAACTTGCAGATAAGATGTAAGATCTCAGCTACTTCTCCTGCACCATGCTGGCCTGCCTGTTGCCACGTTCCCTACCATAATGGACTGACCCTCTGAAACTGCACCTGACCCCCTCACTGCTTTCTTTTATAAGTTGCCATGGTCAAGTATTTTGTCATGGCAACAGAAAACTAAGACATCGGAGGAGCTTTGGAGGTGAGACCATATCTATGACATGGGTGATGCTTGCCCAAACATATATATTTTTTTTTCAGCAAAGGGTCCAGTCTTCAGGTTTCTTTTCGAATGTCAGGCACAGCAATGACAGCAGGGTAGGGACAATACAAAGAAGCTGTCTGGCTGGCTTTTGAGCTTCATGTTTGATTTCTACTTTGATTGGCATATAATAATTGTACATATTAACGGAGCACAATGAGCTGTTTGGGTGCATGTGTACTTTGTGTAAGGATCAAGTCGGGGTAATCAGCATATTCATCACCTTCAGCATCGATCATTTCTTTGTGGTAGAACACTCCAAATTGTTTTTTCTTGCTATTGTGAGACGTAGGAATACAACAGCTTGCTGTCATTTCCTGCTGTGCTGTAGGACACACAAATATTCCCTCTATCTAATGAAGGCATTAGACCTGTAGGTTGGTAGCCCCTCCCCTCCTCTTCCCCAGCGTGACACCCATGAGACCCTAGTGCTGGTGCCCATGGGAGTTGAAACAGTGCTCCCAGGCCCTACACAGAAGAGGAGTGAACCTCATCTCTACATTTTCACTGAATGTAGTGGTTGGTCTAGTCATCAGGTCTACAGCCTTGGAGCCCCTCCTGCAGCTCTGTCCGGCTGCTGAGTTCAAATAGAATTCACAGTGTACCCACTGGGGTTTGATGACTTAAGATCAGGAATAACATTCCTATGGTCACCCCATCTTTCTCTGTAGCCTTAAGGCTCATTTAAATACATGTCTGACACAGCTTTTGGGCTTAGCAGAACACACCATACAAATGAAGCTACTGTTTTATTTATATACCTACTATTCTTCTTTATTTAAACCCACTTTATTGAGGAATTATTAGCATGTGTCACGGTGGTCTCCATGAGCCAGAACTGATCCAGTGACCTTTCCTCAGCAGGGTGGGCTGAGCCCACACCTTCCTAAGGTCACGTAGGACCCTGAGTGCCACGGAGATAGGAGAGTAGGGTGGGATAGACAGCTGTTTCTCTTCAATTCTTTAGAAATCTGTCATTTAATCTTTCTCTTCTGCCATGTATGAAGGATTGAATCAGACAGAGGCAATGGCAGAGATGTTTCTGGAACACATCTTCATAGCACCCCAGCCCACAAGACCTCAGCTCAGGGTGGGAGCCAAGCAGCTCTCTCCCTGCATCACCTTTGATTAGCAGATCCCAGGTAAACCCTGCCTCTCAAGCTACCCTTGAGCTCTGGAGTCACCAAGCCCCAGAGCTTGGCATTGCAATTGCTCTGGCTTCTCCTCCAACTCTACTTAAAATGTCCTATAAGAATAAATACAGTACTTACTGGTTGGTGTAGCTGAAAAGAATTCTAAAATATGAGAGTTATGTCATTTCCCAAATTCTCACAGAAACAGAATTGAACTACTGCAGGTACCACTGAAGGTAGGGAGACAAAGAAGACCCACAAACATCTAGGCCAGAGGAGGACAACACCTCATCTTGCTGCACTACATCCTTCTGCTCCAGGGAGATGACCGTGGTTACAAACCAGTGGTGGCCATGGTGTGCCTGTGTCAAAAACAACAAAACTGCACTTCAAGGAGAGCAAATTCACCGATTACATATGTGGGAAATACTTGCCAACTGATGGCTCAATCCCGAACCTTGTACCTGTGACTCGGGTCTTTTCTATTCCCCTCTGCTTCTTCCCCTTGTCTAGGAATCCATGCTTAGACCCACTGCCACTTTCTGCAATCTCCATTTATAATCCAAGAGTAAAGACTTCTCTGGAAGCTCTGAGCCACATCTCCTTTAGCTGGAATGAAACCCTCTGGCTCACTGGGGCCCATCACCTTAGTGAACGAGTCCTTTATATGCAACTAGCCAACCATATAATTGGTCACAGCTATCACCTCCCAGAGGAGGGGCGCCATATTTGGAAGGCAGAATACTAATCATTTAAACTGTTTAAATAAGGAAATCGTGGTGGTAGTCAGACACACACAAAAGGATCTTCTGGATACAACTCGAAATTGTATTTGACTTTTATGTTTTACATTCCTTTCCCACCCACAGTTACGTTGGAAATTGTTCGGTTTAGTTTTAAGCAAAAGAAAACAACATGTGTATTAAATTTCCACAACCTCAGGGTTCTGCACTGTCAGGGGCTCCGCCTTGCTCATCTTGGCAAATCAGCAGGACACGGGGCATCACAGATGAGAAAAAACTCAGATATGCCTGCTTCATCTCATGCCCCAGGAGGCTCACAGAATTAATGCATAATTACAGAGCAAAATGAAACCTTCAGACTTGAACGATTCCATGCAGGTACAGAAAGAAAACAAGTTATCAATGTGCAAGCCTCCCACCCTGTCTGGTAGGTGCTCCCGGCTTGGCATATGCAAGTGTCTGGCTCCCTACCTAGGAGGTGCTCCCTGGCTTGGCACTCGGGCCCATCTTTGTCATGTTCACAGCATTCTGAGCAAGTTGTACCTGTGGTTCATGGTCCAAAATCCAAACTTAATACCATGTGCCCAGCTGGCATCTGGTCACATGGGGTGAACTCGGGGAGCACACAGCTTTGCATTGCTTTTCCACCCTGTTCCCACAGGAAAGGCCCCCTCGGCCCACAGCCCTCCTGATAGCAAAACCTGGTGCAGCTCAACAAACCCACAGGTTTCAGTTCCTACAAGCTGTAAGGTTATGCAAAGCAGCCAGTGGCGCCCTCCTGTGGGAACCAGGAACACCTCACTTTCTTCTTACTACAAAGCCTGTCCCCAACAATAGCGCTCCTTATCCAATCTGTTCCTAGAGTGATTGCACGCATCTCTCGATGATATGGCATGTACCACTCCCTACCTGCCTGGACTGGAGATCTTATCTGCCAACATTGGCTTCCATCTTTTATCTGCCCAGGACCCTAATCCAGGAACGTTTGTTTTTTTCATAATGTGCCAAGACACGTGTGTAATCAAGGCAACAGCATCCACTGGACCATGGCAAAGTCAGTCCAGAGCATACAGTTAGAGGTTAGCTATTAGTTATTTGAAAGAATAACGTAGGGAAACGGGGCTTGTTCTGGCTGACAGTTGTAGAGTTCAGTCCTTTGTGGTAGATAAGGCTTGCTGACTGCAACATATGCTTATTACATGCCACCATCCAGGAAGCAGGGAGATTGGATTGGTACATCCAACCCTCAAGTCCCACCTCCAGAGTCCCACTTCCTCCAGGTAAGCTCACCTCCTAAAAACTCCACAACCCCTCACAACAGCACCAATAGCTGGGGACCAAGTGTTCAAGCTTATGGGAGATGCATAAACAGTTACTAAATAATGGAAAATCCTGGATTTTCATGCTTGGAACCCAAAGCTCTTTTCTGGGAGGCTGAAGAATGGCTCGGTGGTTAAAAGCACTGGCTGCTCCTACAGAGGACCTAGGTTCAGTTCCTAATACACACACAGTGGCTCATAACCATTTGTAATCCCCCTGCCAGGGGATCTGATCTTTTCTTCTAACTCTAGGTGCACCAGTCATGTGTTTTGGTGCATATACATTTGTATACACACAAAGTACTCATACATATAAAATACAATGAAAAGAAATAAAATAAATAAACAAAAGCTAAACTAAAGTAAAAGGCTCTTTTCTGTAGTCCAGGTTCTCCCAAAAGCCCACCGAGCTGAGGGCATGGGCACAAGAGAATCATTAAGGAAGGGCTCCTGGTGGAGTCCAGTAAGTACGGGAGCAGAAAAGGTTCAGAACAAAAGCAGGCCGAGCCAGGCAGGATCCAGGCCCCTAGAAAACAGGCAATAGCTGGCCCCTAGAAAGCCCTGCAAGAACAGCACATCTCAACTTCTGCACTATCCTGAAGCAAAAATCCTGGGCTCTTATGCTTGCATTACCTGTGCATAATGGTCAGGGTATGAATCCCCAGGTACCTCTGGTCTTCTCTGAAGCCAGGCAGCCCCAAGTCTAATGGCCATCTATGAAAGTGTCTCAGTACTGGGTAATGGGAGTCCCAGATTGGCTAACTGTGCATTTTGGAGGATGAGCTGAAAACACCCTGCTCTTCCATTTCCCACCGGCTTTAGAGTCTCCCTTGTTCTCCTGATCGCCTGAAATCTTGCCTGTTGGAAAACCATCAACTTCTTTCCATTAGGTATCCAAACATAAATTGCTCTTGGGTTTGAGGCAGAACATTATTTGACTTGCTACGAATATTTGTATATTCCAGCTGGAGAATGTCCACGCAGGGCAGCTATTTTGTCCCAGGGCTCCAAATGATGGGGTAAACACATCAGGAACCAGTGATCCAGCAACCAGACCCACTCTCCCCTGGAAGCTCTGAATTCTCTTTCTAATATCCATCTCTTCCAGCACCTTACAGCTGTTTATCTGTTGTCCTTACACAGACTAGAAAAGGAGAAATCTACTTGAGGGGGAAAACCCCTTCCCACTGTACAAGAAGATGTACATGAGTCAGGATGGCTTTGAATAGTTTGTGAAAATAGAAACAGGAATTGGGTGTTGAGAAAAAAATGCACCCCGGAGTCTTCTCTTAAGGAGTTCTAATCTAGCAGGGAAGTTTAACACGCTCCTAAATAATTGATTTGTGTACATCTCAGTGCAATGATAAGCTGATCTCTCCTTCGAAAGCCATGTGTTCAAACGAAGAAGCCTCCATCCATTGCAGTGAGGTTGGTGTGTGCTTTCATTCTTCCTCAGCCATATGTCATCTTCGATATTCTCGTCTCCACTGTTATCATTCACCCCTTCCTGCCCCTTCTCCTGCCTCAACTCTTCTTCCCCCATTTTGTTGCCTACTGTTTCCTTTCTTTGCACAAAGAAAGAAAATATTAGATTCAATCTGCAAAACCAGAATGTTCAGACATTCATGGATGTCCACAGGCATGCTTTATATCACATGACTTCCTAGGAAAATTACAGGTAAGCCCTGCAGGGATCCTGGTTAGTCTTTTTCTAAGAAAGTTGTGAAAGGAGCTGTCCTCATGCAAATACCTGGGTCACCCACTGACTCTGGCTTGCTCAAATGAACACACCTCTCTGGGTCTCTGCTGAAGCTGGAAGAGAGCAGGCGCCGTGGAATTCCAGAGGATATGGTCAAGTGTGGTGCAGCCGAAGTTTAACCTGGGACTTAACACAGTTTCTGGTCCAGTGTTTACTGCTAGAGATTGGAGCCAGGTGAGCATTCAGATTGCCCTTAGAGCTGAAATATGCAGACGCTGAAATATTACTCCAGGTGGGCAAGGTTGCCATCCATGAAAACGAAGACCAGCAACCAGGAAAAGGGAACACCAGGCTAGTCGAAGTTCATTTTCTCTCCCATTTTTCCTCATCTGTGGTACTGAGTTCACTTCATTTCCTCTGGTCATCTGACATCTCATCATTTTACACTCAATGATGTGAAATCCAAAGGCCATGTACATTAAAATGATTAAATCTGCCTGGTGAACTTCTATATAATTCTCAAGAACATTTCCTGTACAGGAAATGAAACACTTTGACTGAAGAACAACTTTTTTTTTAAACTCATCTAAAAAGGAAGGTATGGATAAAACCCACATAGATGACATCAGATTCCTAAACTCTCCCTTCAGGACCCTGGGAAGAAAGCCTAAAGACACAAATGCATATTTATTAAAAAGCTTTCCTTTACTAATTGTGTAACATCTGTTCCACACAAAAAGACACTCCAAAGACAGCAGAGTTATCCGTGGTCGCTTCTATATCTGATGAATATAGATACCTATAAATCTTCTTGACATGACCAGACAGCATCAATAAATATGAATGATGGCCCAGCACTAACGTCATTAAGAGGAATTAATCCAACAGACTCCACTAGGATAGGTGACTCATCCTCAAGAGCCTTGTCAGCACTTCAAATATTTCTCAACTGACAAAGATTGGACCGTTGGATAGACAGAATATATGTTATCAGGCACGATGTGACAGGACCTACCAAGATAAATCAACGCCCTCCCCACCAACCAGGGGCAAGAAAAAGAAATGATCTGTTATCAAGCAGAATGTAAGCAGAGCTTCATATTCCAGGCTCCAGGAGATGGAAAGTCAGCTCACAACAGAAGCGCATGATGTGGGGTGGTTTTCCTGGGTGATGGGGTAGGGCTGGTACTCCATAGGTGTTTGCTGCTGGGCAGTGGAGTTTGTGCCAAGACACAAGTCGACACAACGTCTAGACACACTTCTGGCTCAGCCCCTACTTGCTCTTTCTAGAAAGACTTTCTCCACAAAGGAAGCACTGCATTGGGACCTCTTTATCTAACTAAGGGATGGTGACAACTGACAAGTCCTTGGAGTAGCATTAGCTGGAGACTCCAGGCAATGTTACTTTCCTCCGTGAAATGGTTGTGTGGCCCTGGTACCCTTAGGAAATAAGATTCTCTTCTAGCAAGATGAATAACTGTTTAATCTATCTTTAGGAATTATGCTGGACCTGAGGGAGCCAAGTCACCTGGCTATACCTGTCCCTGAGGACAGCTTGTTTCTACTCCATTCAGTGACAATTTGAGGCAGGTGCATACCTCCATTTGGACAATTAAGCATCAGCTGAAGCATTAGTTAAAGCATTTATTCATTTGCATTTGTACTTGGGGGTATTTACCACATCAAATGTGGGGATCAGAGAACAGTTCTGTGTCTGTGAGGAATGGATGGCTCTCCCCTTGCACAATGGGATTCTGGAGATCAAACTCAGGTCACCAGGCCTGTGTGGTAGCACCTGAGCCACCGAGCTGTCTCACTGGAACTGCAATTTCCTTTGTCAAATCTAAATTCCTTCACAGCTCTCTGGTATATTTCCCTGGGGACCACTATCATCTCCATTACCCACCTCTGTGTGCAAACTTTATCCTCTGTGTTCCAAGGGGCCTAGTCTCAAAGTACGTGGGTGATGATGACGGTGATGATAGTGGTGATAAATTTCCTATGACCTGAAGTAACTACAACATGGAAAGCCCTTCAAAGTTCATCAGGATGTGACTTAACCAACTGTCTGAACTATCTCCCAGTATGAAACCAGCCCCTTTCTGCCCTTACCTGTCTATAGTCATAAACTAGAACCTCACACATTCTAGGGAAGTGTTTTCCCAGCTTTCTTTCTGCATCTTACTTGAGACAGAATCTAAGTCTCCCAGAATGATCTCAAAGTCACTCTACAGCTCAAGGTCTCCTCCAGAGTAGCTGGGAGGACAGCTATAGGCAACCAGGCCTGGCTCTCAAACTCATCCTTCTTGATAATTTTGTTAATGTATTATATCTTAAACGATGTGTATGTGTGTGTATATAGGGATGTGGGTCCACGATCTACCTCATCACTGGGATATGTGAACACAGCTCTGGCAGGTGAGATGGGGAGGTGCTAGGCTACATTCTGTCCTCTCTGCCATGGTGATGCTAGGCTTACCCGACACCTGCTCAGGGGAGGTGGAAGGCAGCCTGAGACTGAGTTTGCTACCCAAGGACACTAGCATAACCAAACAAAGCCTGTCATTTCAGCTTCTAGTATCTGAGTTCTGAAGAAGCACAGGCTGCCTATGTCTCAAGATAAAAGAGAAAAATCACATGAGAATCATGACTCAGACATAGCAATACCATGATGAGGGAGTGCTCACTACAGCCTAATTATGCACATTCTTCTGGTCCCTGCCCACGTTAGAGATGAAGAAAATCTTCGTCTCACTGTTGAGGAAGTTAGAGCAGAGACAAGGCCTTAGCAAGAGCCACTGTTACCCAGAAAATAAGAAAACAACACAGTATGGCCAACGGTTATGTGCAGCATACTTTTTAAGACTTTAGAAGTAGGAATAGAGAGTGGAAGCAGGTGAACTGGGCTCAGATCATGGAAGGTGTTCTGTGGTCTTCACTGCTTCCCCAACTAGCTTCCTCTGCAGCTCTGTGCACAGCAGCCACAAGCCTCCTCCCTGGGTCACCTCTCCTGGACCACAGTGCACTTCTCAAGAGCAAGGTTCTAGCCTTGTCTCTCTTTGTATTCCAAAACCCTAGCACAAAATTATCAATGGCTGGAATGAACTGGGTGAGTTCACCAACCCCTGAAACAATGCAACCCCTCCCCAGACTCCTGAATGACAGTGGGAATGGAAAGGTGACTGAGCCTGCCCCTGCTGGCTAAAGGGACAAACTTTATTTTCTCATGATCTCAGCTTTCTTTAATGATCCTGTGTACCTCTTCTTCATCTAATCATTTTTTTAAAAAAAATCTTTACATGTAAAGAGGCAAATATAGATAAAAATATCTTTTTTTAAAAAGGTTGAATGAGAGCTGAAGAGATAGCTTGGTGGCTGAAAGCCCACACTGCTCCTGCAGAGGATGCAGGCAGTAGCTGACAATCTCCTGTCACAAGAGCATCAGGTCATTCAACGTCTTCTGTCGTCTGAGGGCACAAACATATGTATGAATATATAATCACACAGATACACAATTTTAAGTTAATATCAATGAATGGTTAAAAACACACACACACACACATAAATGGTTCTGGTTTCAACAATAAAGTAACTAAAGGTAAAAATCACTTACTATGTGTTTTTAAAATGACCAGAAAAGAGGATTTTGAATGTTCTCAACAGAATGAAGTGATAATTATTCAAGGTGAGCTACCTGCTAATTAGTCTAACTTGATCTTTGCACAATGGTTACATGTGTTAAAAAATCTCATTTACCCCATAAATCTGTAATTATCATCTGTGCAATAATAGTTTTAAAGCTATTCAAAAATAAACAGAAATAAGTGTGTTTAAGATGATGGAAGATAGGATCTGCTAATAACTTAGAAAGCTCAACAATCACCGGATGAGAATCAGCTCACCAACTCTTACTGTGGGGGTTGGGGAGCCCAGTATGTACCAGAGAATGGGAAGCTTTAAGAAAGTTAGAAGAGACTGTGCTGTGTTTCCAGGGGCCAGGTGTCCCCTGGAGACCGCAGGTCCAGCCTCCCTTCCCCAGGTCTCAGTGATGACACTCGGTCTGGAGAGGGAGCAGTAGCCATGACAGCACAGGCTGTGTCACTTCTTCTTCATCCTCCTACTTTGTTTTCTGACTCTCCCCTCACTGAGCATACATGGCAGGAGAGCGAAGGCTGCTTTTGTCTTTCCCTAGGTTCCCAGCATGTGAGGGTACAGCTGTTAGTGGTGAGGGTGAGTACACTCTATAGACAAAACAAAATAGTTGCATAAATATGCAAATAAATGCCTGTGAGTTAAGCTAAAACTCCAAGTGTCAACAACATTGTGGCTCAAAAAATATCAATTTAAATTAACTGTATCGCTAAAGTGTGTACTCTTCTGTGCTGAAGTATTACATAAAACAACTTGAGACTATATTGTGAGTCATTTATTTGCAGAGAATATGAGATGGTATTGTGTATCAGAAGCAGATCTTATGCTCAGCATAATTTCTTCTTTCCTTCCTTTCAGAGA